>NC_065588.1:82234000-82580000 GCF_024542745.1 Macaca thibetana thibetana
CGCTATGTTGCCATTCTATCAGCTATGTTGTGTGGAAAAATACAGGTTAGGTTTTGATCCTGGTTTCTAGAGATTATAAATATTGGGGGTAGGATTACCTTATTAAAACAAAAGCACTGAGAAAGAAAATAAGTGGGGCAATCCATATTATAACTAAGAAATGATATAAGATCTCACATTACATATTCCAATTATCTATATTTTCACTGTATATGTAATTATTGTGCTTACTATTTTATTGCTTTATCATTCAAACTAGGGTAGTATGCACTATCTTTTCTATTTTCTAATTATTGTTTGCAGTATTTATTATCGAGATGGTCTTATGGCTGATATTTATAAAAGACTGAAATGATTAAAGACAAAACATAGTAAATGCCTGATGCTATTTAATGGACAATAGTATAAGCAGTAAAGCCTGATGATCTCCAGTATTATATATATAACCAGCATATTTAACTTTTAGTATGTGTCAGGCTCTATGTAAGATGTTTACATGCTTCTAATTTTCATTAAAACTTGTTATATGTCAATATCGGATTAAAAAGGACAGAGTCGAAATCTAGAACGAGTCATGGGAAAGAAAGGAGTACTAAACATCAGTATGCAGCCAATTTGAGTGTAGGGCTGGATCTGCTCTCACTTATGAGAAAAACTATAACAGAAAGGTTGCTAATGCCCTACTGACCTTACTATGCTTTTTAAATAGTACATTTAAATACATATAAACTTATTTAAACTCGTTGGACAGAGATCTAACTTGCTAAAAACTAGCAGAGTAAAATCTTTTTACAGTGTGAGAATGAGAATACAAACTTCCCTTTCAGCTTCTTTCCTTGATTTTGTATCCTGAGACTTCACTGAAGTTGCTTATCAGCTTAAGGAGATTTTGGGTTGAGACAATGGGGTTTCTAAATATATAATCATGTCATCTGCAAACAGAGACAATTTGACTTCCTCTTTTCCTAATTGAATACCCTTTATTTCTTTCTCTTGCCTGACTGTCCTGGCCAGAACTTCTAATACTAGGTTGAATAGGGGTGGTGAGAGAGGGCGTCCATGTCTTGTGCCAGTTTTCAAAGGGAATGCTTCCAGTTTTTGCCCATTCAGTATGATATTGGCTGTGGATTTGTCACAAATAGCTCTTACTATTTTGAGATACATTCAATAAATACCGAGTTTATTGAGAGTTTTCAGCATGACTATTGAGTTTTGACAAAGGCCTTTCCTTGTCTATTGATATAATCTTGTGTTTTTTGTCATTGGTTCTGTTTATGTGATAGATTATGTTTATTGATTTGCATATTTTGAAACAGCCTTGCATTCCCAGGATGAAACCAACTTGATTGTGGTGGATAAGCTTTTTGATGTGCTGCTGGATTTGGTTTCCAGTATTTTATTGATTTTCACATCAATGTTCATCAGGGATACTGGCCTGAAATTTTCTTTATTTGTTTTGTTTCTGCCAGGTTTTGGTATTAGGATGACCCTGGCCTTATAAAATGAGTTAGGGAGGAGTCTCTTTTTTTCTGTTGTTTGGAATAGTTTCAGAAGGAATGGTACAAGCTTCTCTTTGTGACTCTGGTAGAATTTGGCTGTGAATCTGTCTGGTCCTGGACTTTTTTTGGTTGGTAGGCTAGTAATTACTGCCTCAATTTCAGAACTTGTTATTGGTCTATTCAGGGATTCAACTTCTTCCCGGTTTAGTATTGGGAGGGTGTATGTGTCCAGGAACTTATCCATGTATTCTGGTTTTCTGGTTTATTTTTCTATAGGTGTTTATCATATTTTCTAATGGTAGTTTGTATTTCTGTGAGATCAGTGGTGATATTCTCTTAATCATTTTTTATTGCATCTATTTGATTCTTGTCTCTTTTCTTCTATATTAGTCTGGCTAGCAGTCTATCTATTTTGCTGATCTTTTAAAAAATCCAGCTCCTGGATTCATTGATTTTTTTGAAGAGTTTTCTGTGTTTCTATCTCCTTCAGTTCTGCTCTAATCTTAGTTATTTTTTTGCCTTATGCTAGCTTTTGAATTTGTTTTCTCCTGCTCCTCTAGTTCTTTTAAAAGTGATGTTAGGGTGTCAATTTTAGATCTTTCTTGCTTTCTCTTGTTGGCATCTACTGCTATAAATTTCTCTCTATACACTGCTTTAAATGTGTCCCAGAGATTCTAGTATGTTTTGTCTTTGTTCTCATTGGTTTCAAAGAACATCTTTATTTCTGCCTTCATTTCATTATTTACCCAGTAGTCATTCAAGAGCAGGTTGTTCAGTTTCCATGTAGTTGTGAGGTTTTGAGTGAGTTTCTTAATCTTGAGTTGTAATTTGATTGCACTATGGTCTGAGAGAGTGCTTGTTATTATTTCCGTTCTTTTGTATTTGCTTAGGAGTGTTTCACTTCCAATTATTTGGTAAATTTTAGAATATGTGAGATGTGGTGCTGAGAAGAATGTATATTCTGTTGATTTGGGGTGGAGAGTTCTGTAGATGTATATTAGATCTGCTTGGTCCAGAGAAGCTTTCAAGTCCTGGATATCCTTGTTAATTTTGTTTTGTTGATCTGTCTAATATTGACAGTGGGGTATTAAAGTCTTCCACTATTATTATGTGGGAGTCTAAGTGTTGGGGTGATCAGACTCAACCCCAGGTCGTGGGGGTGATAAAGTCTGGTGGAGTCAAAGGAATTTGAAGTGACAGTTTGAGAGAGAAAGTGGGTCCAGGGGGCCAATGCGAGTATGCAGGCTGTGAAGGCCCTGAGTTCTGGAAGTCCACACTTTTTATTGGTGATCAAACAAAGAAATAGGTAGTGAGAATGTGGGGGTCAAAAGGGCAAGCATGTGATCTACAGCTGTGATGGTTTAGCATTTCCTTTGAAGCATATGGAACATATTCTGCTACTTGAGATAATGGGGAGCATGTTCTTCTAGTTTAAGCTAGAAACAAGGAGTCAGCAAGTCTAGACTCATTCCAGAGGTCACAAGGGGTTTTATGTCCTGAGCCCTGGACATTATATCAGACATGCAAGCCCTGCCTCAGCCTTTTTCTCAACACTATGTCTCTTTGTAGGTCTCTAAAAACTTGTTTTATGAATCTCTGTGCTCCTGTGTTGGGTGCATATATATTTAGGATACTTAGCTCTTCTTGTTGCATCGATTCCCTTTACCATTATGTAATGCCCTTCTTTGCCTCTTTTGATCTCTGTTGGCTTAAAGTCTGTTTTATCAGAGACTATGATTTCAACTCTTCTTTTTTTTTTCTTTCCATTTGCTTGGTAAATATTCCTCCATCCCTTTATTTTGAGCCTATGTGTGTCTTTGCATGTGAGATGGTCTCCTGAGTACAGCACACCAATGGGTCTTGACTCTATCCATTTTGCAAGTCTTTGTCTTTTAATTGTGGCATTTAGCCAATTTACATTTAAGGTTAATATTGTTATGTGAGTTTGTTCCTGCCATTATAATGCTAGCTGGTTATTTTGCCCATTAGTTGATGCATTTTCTTCATAATGTTGATGGTCTTTACAATTTGGTATGTTTTTGCAGTGGCTGGTACCAGTTCATCCTTTCCATATTTAATGCTTCCTTCAGGAGCTCTTGTAAGGCAGGCCTGGTGGTGAGAAAATCTCTCAGCGTTTGCTTGTCTGTAAAAGATTTTCTTTTCTCCTTCGCTTAGTTTGGGTGGATATAAAATTCTGGATTGAAAATTCTTTTCTTTAAGAATATTGAATATTGGCCCCACTTTCTTCTATGTTGTAGGGTTTCTGCAGAGAGATCCACTGTTAGTCTGATGGGCTTCCCTTTATGGGTAACCCAACCTTTCTCTCTGGCTTCCTTAACATTTTTTCCTTCATTTCAACCTTGGTGAATCTGACGATTATGTGTTTTGGGGTTGCTCTTCTCGAGAAATATCTTTATGATGTTCTCTGTATTTCCCAAATTTGAATTTTGGCCTGCCTTGCTAAGTTGGAGAAGTTCTCCTGGATAATATCCTGAAGAGTGTTTTCCAACTTGGTTCCATTCTCCCCGTGACTTTCAGGTACACCAATCAAATGTAGATTTGGTATTTTCACATAGTCCCATATTTCTCGGAGGCTTTGTTTCTTTTCACCCTTTTTTCTCTGATCTTGTCTTCTCACTTTATTTTATTGAGTTGATCTTCAATCTCTGATATCCTTTCTTCCACTTGATCTATTAAGCTATTGATAATTTTGTATGCTTCATGAAGTTCTCGTGCTGTGTTTTTCAGCTCCATTAGGTCTTTTATGTTCTTCTCTAAACTGGATATTCTAGTTAACAATTCATCTAACCTTTTTTTAAGGAACTTAGCTTCCTTGCAGTTGGTTAGAACATGTTCCTTTAGCTCAGAGGAGTTTGTTATTACTCACCTTCTGAAGTCTACTTCTGTTAATTCATCAAACTCATTCTCCATCCAGTTTTGTTCCCTTGCTAGCAAGGAGTTGTTATCCTTTGAAAGAAAAGAGGAGTCCTGGTTTTTGGAATTTTCAGCCTTTTTGCACTGGTTTTTCCCCTTCTTTGTGGATTTATCTACCTTTGGTCTTTGAGATCGGTGACCTTCAGTTGGGGTCTCTGAGTGGATGTCTTTTTTGTTGATGTTGATACTATTCCTTTCTGTTTGTTAATTTTCCTTCTAGCAGTCAGGACCTTCTGCTGCAGGTCTGCTGGAGTCTGCTGGAAGTCCACTGCAGACCCTGTTTGCCTGAGCACCACTGGTGGACACTGCAGAACAGTCAAGATTGCTGCCTCTTCCTTCCTCTGGAAGACTCATCCCAGAGGGGCACTTGCCAGATGCCAGTCAGAGCTCTCCTCTATGAAGTGTCTGTCGGCCCCTACTGGGAAGAGTCTCCCAGTCAGGATTCACAGGGGTCAAAGACCCACTTGAGGAGGCAGTGTATCCCTTATCAGAGCTTGAATGCTGTCTTGGGAGATCTGCTGCTCTCTTCAGAGCTGACATGCAGGGAAGTTTAAGTCTGCTGTAGTTGTGCCCCCAACCACCTTTTCCCCTAGATGTTCTGTCCCAGGGAGGTGGGGCTTTTATCTGTAAGTTCCTGACTGGGGCTGCTCCCTTTTTTTCAGAGATGCCCTGCCCAGAGAGGAAGGAATCTGGCGAGGCAGTCTGGCCTCAGTGGCCTTGCTGACCTGTGGTGGGCTCTGCCCAGTTCGAACCTCCCCATAGCTCTGTTTGCACTGTGAGTGTAAAACCGCTCAAACCTCAGCAATGGTGGATGCCCCTCTCCCCACCAAGCTTGAGTGTCCCAGGTAGAGTTCAGACTGCTGTGCTAGCAGCAAGAATTTCAAGCCAGTGAATCTTAGCTTGCTGGGCTTCATGGGGGTGGGAACTGCCGAGCCAGACCACTTGGCTCCCTGGCTTCAGCCCCCTTTCCAGGGGAGTGACCAATTCTGCCTTGCTGGCATTCTGGGCACCACTGGGGTATAAACAAACAAACAACAAAAAGAAACCTCCTGTGGCTAGCTCAGTGTCTGCCCAAACTGCTGCAGAGTTTTGTGCTGGAAACCCAGGACCCTGGTGATGTGGGCACTGGAGTAAATCTCCTGGTCTGTGGGTTGCAGAGACCATGGGAAAAGCACAGTATCTGGGCTGGAGTGCATGGTACAGTCCTAATGGCTTTCCTTGGCTGGGAGAGGGAGTTCCCCGACCCCTTGTGCTTCCCAGGTGAGGCGATGACCCACCCTGCTTCAGCTCACCCTCCTTGGGCTGCACCCACTGTCCAACCAGTCCCAGTGAGATGAACCGGGTACCTTAGTTGGAAATGCTGACATCACCCGCCTTCTGCATTAATTTAGCTGGTTGCTGCAGACCAGAGCTTTTCCTATGCAGCCATCTTGCCTTTTTTTTTTTTTTTTTTTTTTTTTCCTATTAGCTCAGTGGTAATGTCCCATTTGCCATTTTTAATTGTGTTCATTTGGATCATCTTTCTTTTTTATTAGTATAGCTACTTGTCTGTCAATCTTATTTACTCTCTCAAAAAATAAATTCCTAATTTGATACTTTGCTGTTGTTTCTGCAGTCCCCCTAGGTCTGATGTGATGTTATTAATTTTAAATCTTTCTAATTTTTGATGTGGGTGTTTAGCACCATAAGTTTCCCTCTTAACATTATTTCTGCTTTGTCCCAGAGATTCTAGTATGTTGTATCTTTGTTCTCATAAGTTTCAAAGAATTTATTGATTTCTGCCTTAATCTCACTGTTTACCCACAAGTCATTCAGGAGTAGGTTGTTTAATTTACATGTAATTATATAGTTTTGAGTGATTTTCTTAGTATTGACTTAAATTCTTATAGTGCTGTGGTCTGATTCTGTGGTTAGCATGATTTTGCTTTTTAGACTTTCCTGAGGATTGCTTTATGGCCAATTGTGCAGTCAATTTCAGAGTATATGCCAGTGCACATGAAAAGAATGTACATTCTGTTGTTTTTGGGTGGAGATTTCTGTAGGTGTCTATTAGGTCCATTTGGTTGTGCTCAGGTCCTGAATGTCTTCATTAGTTTTCTGCTCCGATAATCTCTCTAATGTGCTCAGTGGGGTGTTGAAACCTCCCACTGTTATTGTGTGGCTATCTCACTCTCTTCATAGGTCTCTAAGCACTTGCTTTATGAATCTGAGTGCTCCTGTGTTGGGTGTATATATATTCGGGATAATTAGGCCTTCTTGTTGAATTAATTCCTCTACCATTATGTAATACACTTCTTTGCCTTTTTGAACTTTTTTGGTTTAAGGTCTGTTTTGTCTGGAATTAGAATAGCAACGTCTGTTTTTTTGTTTTCATTTTCTTGGCAGATTTTTCTCCATCCATTAACTTTAAGCCTATGGATGACATTGTATGTGAGATGGGTTTCTTGAAGACAGCATATCATTCGGTCTCGCCTCTTTATCCAACCTGCCACTTTGTGCCTTTTAATTCAGGCCTTTAGCCTGGTTACATTCAAGGTTAATAATGATATGTGCAGATTTGATCCTGTCATTGTGTTGTTAGCTTGTTTTTATGCAAACTTGTTTGTGTAGTTGCTTTATAGTGTCAATGGTTTCTGTAGTTAAATATGTTTTTGTTGTATCTGGTTGCAGTCTTTCCTATCCATATTTGGCACTACCTTCAGAACCTCTTGTAAGACAGGTCCAATGCAAGGAATTCCCATAGCATTTGCTTATCTGGAAAGAATCTTACATGTCCTTTGCTTATGAAGCTAAGTTTGGCTAGATACAAAATTCTTTGTTGGAATTTCATTAAGCATGCTGAATGGGAGGCTGAGGTGGGCAGATCACAGGGTTAGGAGATCAAAACCATCCTGGTTAACATGGTGAAACCCCGTCTCTACTAAAAAAAATACAAAGAATTAGCCAGGCATGGTGGCAGGTGTCTGTAGTCACAGCTACTTGGGAGGCTGAGGCAGGAGAATGGTGTGAACTCAGAAGGCAGAGCTTGCAGTGAGCCAAGATCATGCCACTGCACTCCAGCCTGGGATACAGACAAAGACTCCATTATATATATATCTATATATATCTATATATATCTATATATATCTATATATATAGAGAGAGATATATATATAAAATAATGCTGAATATAGGCCCCTGCCATTTTCTGGCTTATAGGGTTTCTGTCAAAAAGTCTGCTGTTAGCCTTATGGTGTTCCCATTGCAAGTGACCTTCTCTCTAGCTGCATTTAACCTTTTTTTCTTTCATTTCAATCTTAGAGAATCTAATGACTATGAGTCTTGGGGATGGTCATCTTATGTAGTATGTCACAGGGTTCTCTGCATTTTCTGAATTTGAATATTGTGTCCTCTCTAGTGAAGTTGGGGAAATTTTCATGGGTTATATAATCCATATTAGTCAGGGTTCCCTAGAGAGAAAGTACTAATACGATAGATGTATATATAAAAGGGAGTTTATTAAGGAATTTTGACTTACATAATCACAAGGTGAAGTCTCACAATAAGTCATCTGCAAGCTGAGGAGCAAGTCAGTCCAAGTTCAAAACCTCAAAAATTAGGAAAACAGTGTAGCCTTCAGTCTGTGGTTGAAGGCCTGAGAGCCCCTGGCAAACCATTGGTGTAGGCCCAAGAGTTTAAAAGCTGAAGAACTTGGAGTCCAATGTTCAAGGGCAGGAAGCATCCAGCAGAGGTAAAAGAAGGATGTCAGAAGACTCAGTCAGTCTAGTCCTTCCACATTCTTCTACTTGCTTTTATTCTAGCCACATTGGCAACTGATTAGATTGTGCCCACCCAGATTGAGAATGGGTCTGCCTTTCTCTGTCCATTGACTCAAATATTAATCTCCTTTGGCATCACCGTCACAGACACACACAGGAACAATACTTTACATCCTTCAATCAAATCTAGTAGACACTTGATACTAACCATCACATCCTCCAATATGGTTTTCGAGTTGTTTGCTTTCTTTCCCTCTCTTTCAGGGATGTCAATGAGTCAATAAATTTGGTCTCTTTACATTTTTGCATCTCTTAGAATACTTGAATTGGGTTTTGGCTTTCTCCTGAATCTTCTTTCCTGTCCATGATCTGAATTCTATTTTTGTCGTTTCAGCCATTTCAGCCTTGTTAAGAACCATTGCTGGGGAACCAGTGTGGGTCATTTTGAGATGAGAGGACACTTTAGTTTTTTGAGTTGCTAGAGTTCTTTCTCTGTTTTTTTCTCATCTGTGCAGGCTGATATTCCTCCAATCTTAGAAGTTACTATCCTTTGAAAGGGTTTTGTTTTTATCTTGTTTGCTGCCCTTGAGGGTTTGATTGTGGTCTAAGGTGGTTTCAGTTGAGTGGATTTCTTTCTGGAAGATTTTAGGGGTCTAAGGCTTAGTTCAGTACTCTTGAGCTGTGTGCTCTAACTTTGAGGGAATGATACCAGGCTCCCAGCTTTGTTCTCTGGCCCCTCAAGGTTAGGGATCTGTGGTGCTGGAGGGACTGAGCTGTTTCCAGATAGCAGTCTGTAACAATCCAATGGATGGTGCCAGCGAAAGTGCTTTGTCTGAGTGGTGATAGAAGAATTCATGTTTGTTTGCACATGCCAGCAGCAGTGGCAGCATGGTGGGTTACACGTTCATTGGTCCGGCTGGGATGCTGGTGGGTTTGTGGCTGCCAGCCTCTGTGTGCATGTTTGCTCTGTGGGCAGTAGTGTGAGGGGATGCATGCATACACATATTCTGGCAGAGGAGGGGAGACAAGTTCCACTTGCATGCGTGCACACTGGAAGGACAGTGGAGTGAGTGACAGTGGGCAAGTGAGTGCTGGCAAAGCAGCATGGGGGAGGTTGTGGTGGGGGTAAGGGGCAGGTGAGCTGGTGTGTGTTAGCAGGGGCTGCTCTGCTGGAGCTCTCTGATGGTCAGGCACAGTCAGCTGATGAAGGAGCTATGATGTGGGCCCCTGGGAAGCACCTTGGTTGACTCTCCATCATTGCACTGCAAGTGAGCTCTGCCAGGCTGGGGCCCTGGAACAGACCTAGCTGTGTTTTACTGCAGATGTTCCCACACCATACCCCCTGAGTTCAGCACAGGATAGAGTCCTGCTCCTATCAACTCTCTACACAGCTTTCCCTGCTAGCTCAAGTGTCCATGGGTGTTGTGGTATCTCTAGTTGTCAGGATTCCAGAGGTTCATGGTGAGGGCAGGTTGCTCCTCACCTGTTCAATTCACTCGTTCCCCAAGAGTTGTTAGGAGCCAAGAATAAGTTGTTTTGCAAGGTAGCCCTGTTCAGGGTTCCCAGTCTCCTCCTACTTCAGCCCAGGGTCTGTGTCCTCCCTCTGTCCACCTTCAATGCCTTCCCTCTGAAGATATGCTCATAGTGTACCAGTGTGCCCTATGTCCCAGTCACTTGGTGGCAGATGTTCCTCCTGGGTGTGTCTAGTCAGGCATCTTTCTGAGACAACCTTCTTTTGTTTTTAAAATCAAAATATGTAGTAATAATGGATTTTCATTCCTACATTGCAGCGATTGACAGGACCTAAGTAAAAGCTAATACTATTTATATCAGGAAGGCTTATCCTAGTTGCCTACACTCCTCTCTCTCCACAAGTACTTGACGTTTTACTGCTGAACTATGTCACTGATTTATATTACTTGCATTACTCTAGACATTTGAGGAATATGTAACATCTGATCCAGAGGAAAGGGAGCCAAGCTATAAAATTTTGATATTTCTCCTCTTAATGGTGTGATTATCTTTGAGGTGGAGAGAAATGTTGTATACATGCTTTAAGCATTTTCCATTCTGTTAGAAAAAGAAAACGCAAAACCAAAACCCCCAAATTGTTATCATTAAATACAGCTTTCTTAGCTTGATGTTGTTAAATTTTTACTTATCTGATCTTCTATTGTCTATTTTGATAATCAGAGAACAACAACAGTCTGATTTCTATATTTGTCTATGTGTAAGGAGGAAATATGCTCAAATATGTATTTTATTTCTTGTCTCTGTAAAAGTGCATTAATGACAGCATATTCATAACATTCTTGGTGTTACTTGACTATAGTGAGAGATTTTGCTGATTATTTCTGCAGAAAATTCCATCTCAAGTAATATCTATATTTTTTATTGTGAGTTAAAAAATTAGTAATGTTAATATTGTCATCAGTATCAATTTATCATGTATTTTATTAGTGTGATCCTGTCTCTCAGGGCCTGGTTATATCCAAGGTTATGGTTTTACCTGAGCACTTGCAGTATAGAGCCCAAACTAATGAATTTTAGGTGACAGCAGTATTATTTCTTAACATGTCCCTACAGATTTCTATAGTATCCACGGTGGAGTTAAATCATTTGAAGATGAGGAAAGAAAACTGTTTACCTTGTTTCTGTGTTGAGAATATAAGATGCTGTGGAAGACTGATTGACAAAATGTCTTGTATTGTTCATGCTCTGTATGTACCCCATTTCTGGTATGACTTTGTAACTTCTCCCATCAAGAAGTGAAATCTGTTCCCCACACATGAGTTCAAGCTGACTTTTAAATATGTTTGCACCAAAAGAATGCAGTAGAACTGACAGCCTACAATTTTAAGCCTAAGACTCAAGAGTGATTTTATACTTCAACTCTCCCTTGTGAAACCCTTCCCCAACTGCCACAGAAACAGAGCAAGGCATGTTTGGTAGAGGTACAGAGTTCATATGGAGTGAGGTGCTAATCATCTTAGCCAAGATCATTCTAGAGCAGCCAGCCTTTAGACAACCCAATAGCTGACTAGAAACATATTAGTAAGCTGTGTGAGATGAGTCAAGTCCAGCCCAGATTGAATTACCAGGTTCAGTAGAATTACCCACGCAACCTATAGACTCATGGGGCAAACTGTTGTAAGCTATTAAGTCAGTAGTTTTCAAAGTGTGATTTAGGGTCTCCTGTGGATCCCCAGCAACTTTTGAAAACAACTACAATATCAAACCTATTTCCACAATGATGCTAAGATATTATTTGTCTTAATTCTCATTCTGTCACAATACACAGGGAAGTTTTTCAAAGACTACATGATGTTTGGTATCAAAACAGAGTGGATACAGAAGCAGGTACAACACTCCAGCAGTCTTCTATTGAGTTTTCTATTGAATCGTACATGAAAGAGATTAGCAAAAATACAAAGCAGTGCTAAACTTCTCATTAATTTTTGTTTTGTTTAAAAAATGCAGTTATTTTTCATAAAAAATATACTATTTCTGTTACAGGTAATGGGTTTATTCTTAGTGGTAGAGGAAATAAATATTTTAAAATTTCTATTTTAGTTTATAATACAGCAAATATTAATGGATGAAAATCCTCAAAACAAAGCCATTTGGAGTCCTTAATAGTTCTCAAGAAACTGATATTCTGAAAGCAAAATGTTTAAGAAATGATGCACTTTTTTCTGCAACATTTCTTTATTCTGAGTATAGCAGTTGTTTATAGAGAAATCACTATAAATTTTTCTTCATGACTGTCTCCAAAATGTAAAGAATCAAATATTAGCATCTTTAGAAATCAAAAACATTTACTTTTCTGCTTCAAGCCTGCATATTCGATCTATCTAACCAGAGTAAAGTTACTGATGAGAAAACAATTAAAATAAAATTACATACACACACACGTGTATGTACATTACAAGAATCTTTGATTTTGCATGAAGGAAAAAAATCTACAAATACTAAGATAACAATAAAAGCAGAAACCCTGAGAGGTGAAGTAATCATCAAAGCTAGCTTCCTGTGTGAAAAGTCCTACCAAACCTTAGAATGTTTGAGATTACATTTTGACTGCTTCATGATGAACGGAATGCAGGAGATAAACCTTGTGGCCCATCCAAAGTGGAAAGTATAATAGAAAACGCTATCCCTCATAAAATGAGAAACAAATCTCATGGAGAAAAAGGGTCTGAAAAGAAATATTCATTCCTGAATGCTGCCTGGAGAAAATAAAACCAAAACAAAGAACTTACGAAAACACATTAATCCTCATTAAAGATCTGAGATCTGAATAAATTCATGCTATTTGTTTGCTCAAAAATCGAAAGCAAAGAAGTTAGTATAAAATTGGTCTTGGGTTGATATTGCTCCTTAGTGACTGGCAGAAGCAAAAAATTTAAGAGTAGAACTTCAAGTCTCGCCTCAAAGAATTTTCATAGTCACATTTTATGTGTGTGTGTGTGCAATCATAGTTAAAACAACAGTGAAAACACACATGGAAAATAATATTCCATGAGTGTAACTGATCATGAACAACACAGAGTGTAAATAGAATCGCAAATAAAATAGAAACTTGGATTGAACATAAGAACAAGAAAAAACAGATGATGAATTTTTAAAAGACTCAAACAGAATTTCTTAACACAAATGGAATACTCTGTCACCATAAAAAACAAAAGCACGTCCTTTGCAGCAACATGGATGCTACTGGAGGCCATTATCCTAAGTGAATTAACAAAGGAACAGAAAACAAAATACTCTATGTTTTCAGTTATAAGTGGGGACTAAACATTGAGTACACATGGACATAAAGATATCAGCAACAGACACTAGAGACTACTAGAGCAGAGTGTGGAGGGAAGGAGTGAGGGTTAAAAAACTACTACATCAGGTACTATGCTTACTACCTGAGTGAATGTGGTCATTCCTATACCAAACCACAGTGACACACAGTTCACCCATGTAACAGACCTGCACATATACCTCATGAACCTAAAGTAATATTTCAAAATACACTAATACAAATTAGAATATTAAAAAAGATTAAATGAAAATATATCACCAACACAGATAAAATCAGTGAACTGGATGTAGATTCAAAGTAATAAATAATGAAATGATGTGAAAAAAGGAAGAGGTATGGAAAATAAAGAAATGGAAGAGGTTACATTAAAGGACATGCTGACGGAGGAGTTCCAGAATTGCTGGAAACATCTACTGACAGTTTCAAGAAGGCTAACACATCTAAAGCGGGATGCATAACATATCCAGTCATATTACAACCAGTTTCAGATCACTAAAGATTAAGAGAAGACTTTAAAAGCAACAAGAAGAAATGCAAATTACCCAGACAGGTGTAACAACTGTCTGAATTGTTACAATGAAAACAATTGAGTTTTCATTAATAAATGGAATCCAGGAAGCAATATAATAAACTACTCAGTGGTGCAAGCAAAATTACTGACAATCTAGATTCACAATGGGGGAAATTATTTTTCAAGAGTAAGAGTAAAATAAAAATACTTTCAGACAAAGAAAACTTGACAATTCTTTACTAAAGGAAATGATAAAGTATATACTTTTAGCAGATAGATAAAGTGTAAAGTCTGATAAGAAATGGTAAAAAAAGGAGTAAATGTGTGAGTAAATCTCATATGACTATCTTATAATACAATAATAAAAATTGCTAACTCTTGGAATAATAAAGAAGATAGAGCAAAACTACTCATTAACACAACAATCTGGAGGGCTTTTGAGAATTGTTAAGATTCTAATGGACTTGTATTTTAGGAGAAAGTTACAAATATTAATTACCATCTTCTGTGTGTGTGTGTCTGTGTGTGTGTGTTTGTGTGTACCTACACAAGTGCATGCACTCTCTGAGAGATGCCTTAATTGTATTAGTTGTATTAGAATGTTTTGCTGTTGTTCTCTAACTTGATTTTCTTATATGGTTAACATATTTCCAAGTTTTAATCAAAGTATCAAGTTACACGGTTTGTACTCAGAAATGTCCAAGAAATGGTTAGAGTTTATCATGAAAACAGTACTATTGAAGAAATAGAATTATGTACATAAAATTGATGAGAAAATATTTTCAATTTAGGAATGTGTAGCTACTCCAGGATAATTTTACTTATGAAATATTTTTGATAATACATTAAAAAAATGTGTAGTCCCTTAGAAAACTACCATGAATGACATCCAATCTCACCTTAAGGAAGAAGCTGTCATAATCTGTGCTGTACAGAAACCGTTGATACCCTGGAAAAAAGAAAGTCTAATATTACTAACACGACCCACTGGTTTCTTGCTGATAAAAGTAAAATAAAAAGTATTCCCTGTAATAATTTGCTATTTTCCATCTAACTGCATTATGATCGTATTTATAAAATCTTTCTAAGTTGACAGAAAAATATAGACCAAACATTTTAAACGTAATTTATCCGTGTATGCATATCATGGAATAGGCATACCTTTGTATTACGTTAAATTTTTCATTAAAAGTATCAAATTAATTATTTGAATTATATATAGCATAATATAAAGATACATACATATAAGTCTCTTTTAATATTACCATTGATGTCTGTGTTAGTAAATAAATATATTTTATAATATTCCACTTAAGCATAAAGTTATTTTACTTAAGAATGTATTTCAGTCCATATCACTAAGCTTCACTTCACCAAAAAGGTGCACAGGCTAGTTTGTTACACATTTATCCATGTTATTGATTTTTCCATCATATATAAAGGGTTACAACATTCAAGAGATTGTTCCTGTTACAACAGTATAAATTCATTGCCTGGAACACAGTTTGCTATTGAATGTCTGCCAGACTGTGTTAACAAGGGTATTCAGGAGAAAACTGTGCAGGTATGAGACAATAAGTAAGTGAATAAAATTCTCTAAAGATAACATGCCTCTAAAATTATGTGCATTTTCTTTAAGCAAAGGTAGTCTGAGAAAATAAATATATTCTTATTTTGCATTGCCTTTTTCCACTATACATAAACTTATATTTATATTTTTAAAAATTCAGTGCTACTCTGAGGCTATTTAAGTACCTCTGAGTAGAACCAATTATGCTGTTTTTCAAAGTTTGGTGTTATGCAAACATTATTCTTTCAGACAAGAGTCAATTGTGAACATTTATATGCTCTTGAGGCACAGATTCCTCCAGCTCTCCTGATGTCTCGCCATCAGCATTTCTCTCTCTACTTAAATGTGCTGTGGTCAGCTTAAACACATTTTGTCTTCTTCCATAGCCTCCACAGACACCAAGAATGGTTACAATTGGAGACTGACATTTTGAAACCGTAATAGGTATTTTGGGATTCTCATGTCACATAAACTCATTTTTGTAACATGAAGTTATCTTCACAGCCAATTAGTTATATCACAGAACACAGAGGTTGGGACCTAAACCCAGATCTCAGTCATTGGCATGGAGCAGAAAGAAAGCAGGACTTAAGGAGACCCAACGATAGATCCCAAGAAATTTGCTCTTCAGAAGGCTATAGCAACAATCGGTTGAATCCCATGCAAGCATTGGGTATTTGGTCACAGCAAGGTGTTTGGTTTATGGAGTTTATGTTTTCAATATTATACATTTGGCACATTGATGAAGAGAATCTAAACATTAGAGATGATCATCAGATGATCAGGCACAGGAAAAATGACATTGATTTTGAAAATATTATAACAATGTTCATGACCAGAAGTGTTGTAATGGGTCTTTTGACTCTATTTACTAGTGATGAGACTTTAAATATAATTCTGAATACGTTTTAACAGCAGCTGATTTTTTACAAAGATTTCATGAATTTTGTGAAAGACTGATGAACAAAATGGAATTGCTGATTTATCTTTGTATGGCTATCATCAACTAGAAACTTTAACACACTGTAGGCACAGGACCTTAAAATCTCGTTAGTGGTTTATGAAGTTGATATTTGGCTGATAATTTCTCATAGACACTGATGAAAAATATCATGTACCTGAGAAGAGATAATTAGTAAGCCAGATATTCAGTTAAATAAAAAGCAATTCAATTAAATAAAAAGTAATTAAGGAAAGATAATTTCATCTGGTTAAATTATATATTTTTTTATAAATATTTTGTTATGAAATCAAAATAATTATAAGAATGTGTTCTATTTAGGTAGAAAAAGAGTATGAATGAAAAATAATATTTTATTTTTCTAATTATTAATATTTAACAAATTAGGTAGTATCTTCAATGTGAATAAAATTATAATAGATATAATTTAGTTGATTTTGGATCCATTCTTGTGTGACTATCTCCTTTCTGAAGCATTATTGTTAAAATGGTTAGTTTTTTGTACTATCACTCTGTAGCATAATGAAAAATATTTTGAGTCATGTTGCAAATAATTGTGCTAGCATAAAATATTTCAAAGAGTTTTTAAAACAATTGGAGATATATTTCATTTAGAATTTTCTATAAATTGGCTAATGGAAGTATTTTATTATTTTCAAGAAATTTCTAATATTCAAATATCTCATAAATACCTACATATGTGTTCCTAAATATATGTAACATAATACAATGAATCAGGTTGCCATAATAAGATAATTATACATTTCTATCATCTTTAGATTTTATAAATGTAAACTTTGTTTCTGTGTAAAAGGAAAATACATGTTTAAAAAATTTCAGATTAATGGTAATTGATTTGCTGCCTCAAAAAAAGGGCCCAGAATTTTTTCCTTAACAAAAAAAGGTAAGTGACCAAGCCTTCTACAGAGAGAGTAACCTAAAAATTATTGTTGATCTGTAATGGTTATAAAAAAGTTTTCAAGATAATAAAACCTGACAAGTGAAAGTGAAATTCTTCATTAATATATATTTTTGAATACATATTCAATAAATTTCTAATTTTGAGATAAACAAACTGTTTCAATCATATAAATGTCAGGTATTGCTAAATTATATGTTCAATTAAATAATAAGAAATGCATACTTCCTGTATTATTCTCATAAAAGCAATTTCCTACATGAGCACATGAACAGCTTCAAGAATCAAATCGACCACACTACATCACTCAGCAAAATGCATTGCAGATTGGGAACACAAAACATGAAAGAAAATGAAAGACAGAAAGATAACCTTTCCCTTAAATCTATGCTCATCTGAATCTTAAATCATGTATTATTTTCCCTTTATATAATTCTTGATGGGAGTCTTACAGAAAAAAAAAATGAGTTAAACTGACAGTTCTTCACTGTCAAGAGAAACCTATGGTCAGGGATATATATAATTCCCAGAGCTTTCATCATTAATATTTTATGAGTCTTGCTGATCTGTCCCATCTGGAAGAAAAATTTATCTTTCATTTGTGCAAGTGGTGCCTGCCGAGTAATAGATTTCATCTCTATAAGCTGAGTGGTGAAATGCAAACGGCAGCAAAGATACTAGGAGGCAAAGTGTTCACTTTATTTCTTTTACTGGAGTCTGGATGCACTTTACTGGAGTTGCAGAGACAGCCAAGCAAAGCGAAAGATCTTTGGGGAACTACAAGTGTCAATTCCTTGCCAATATACCTCAGCCTACATATGTGAATGCCCACGTGTTCAATCTGACTTTTAAATGAGGTGATTAGCCACAGTGACTTTTTTTTTTTTTTTTTAACATAAACATATACAAGAAGCTTTGGTGACTGGCACATTGGAAAACCATTAGCTGAGTATTTGACTTTGTGTGTGTGTGTGTGTGTGTGTGTGTGTGTGTGTGTGTGTGTACATGAGATGACTAAGAGATAATTAGTAATTTTTGGACACTTCTAACTTAAAAGGCAGGATGTTCTGTCCCTTGGGTGAGCATGACTTGCCTTAGCTGAACTAAGAATTTTGTGTAGGTTCATCTGTGACACTGGAGCTGAGTATCCCCTGGGCAGTATTCAAACACAGAAAAGCAAGCAGAGAAAGTGTTATAGGACCCCTTTCAAAGACATAAACACTGGGACAATCTCTATAACATTGGTCTGGACAATGACTTTTTTGGGGGGATTAAGATCCCAAAAGCATAGAAAACAAAAGCAAAAAATAGACGAATGGGATTATATCAAATTAGAAAGCTCTAAACAGCAAGAGAAACAATGAACAAAACAAAAAGCCTACAAAATGGCAGAAAAAATTGTAACCATGTATCATATAAGTTAATATTGCAAATGTATAAGGAACTCAAACAAACTATTAGCAAGAAAACAAATGGCCCAGTTAAAAATGGGCCAAGGACAGGAATAAACATTTCTCAAAAGAAGACATAAAATGAACAACAGGTATATATAAAAAAATGCTCAGCATAACTCATTAGCAGAGAAATGCAAGTAAAATTCACAATGAGTTATCACCTGGCCCCTGTTAGAATGGCTATTATAAAAAAGATGAAAAATAAGTGTTGAGGAGGATATGGAGAAAAAGTGAATGATGGTGGGAATGTAAATTAGTACGGCCACTATGGAAAACAGTATGGTAGTTTCTCAAAAATCAGAAAAAAAAAAAAAAGAAGTACCTTATGATCTAGCCATCCCACTACTAGATATATAATCAAATGAAATGAAATCAGTATGTCAAAGAGATACCTGCACTCCCATGTTTATTGCAGCACTATTCATACTAGCCAAGATATGGAGTCGACCCAAGTCTCCAGCAATGGATAAATGGATAAAGAAAAACTATTCAGTCTTGAAAACAAGGGAATCCTGTAATTTGCCATATCATGGATGAACCCAAGGATATTGTGCTAAGCGAATTAAGCCCAGCACAGAGACAGATATCACATGTTCTCACTAGTATATGGGAGTTATAAAAAAGCTGAACTCATAAAAGTAAAGGAGAGTAGAATAGTAGTTACTAGGGGCTGGAGTGGAGGTGTGGAGATAGAGAGATGTTCTTCGAAGGTTATACAATTTCAATTAGACAGAAGAAATAAGTTCAAGAGCTCTATTGCACAACACAGTGACTATAGTTAATAGCAGCATATTGTATACTCGAAAATTGCTAAGACTGTAAAATGATAAGCATGTGAAGTAATGCATATGTTAATTAGCTCAATTTAGTCATTCCACAATGTATATATTTTAAAACATCATGTTGGCCGGGCGCGGTGGCTCAAGCCTGTAATCCCAGCACTTTGGGAGGCCGAGACGGGCGGATCACAAGGTCAGGAGATCGAGACCATCCTGGCTAACACGGCAAAACCCCGTCTCTACTAAAAACACAAAAAATTAGCCGGGCGAGGTGGCGGCGCCTGTGGTCCCAGCTACTCGGGAGGCTGAGGCAGGAGAATGGCGTGAACCCGGGAGGCGGAGCTTGCAGTGAGCTGAGATCTGGCCACTGCACTCCAGCCTGGGCGACAGAGCGAGACTCCGTCTCAAAAAAAAAAAAAACAAAAAACAAACAAACAAAAAAACATCATGTTGTACAAGATAAATATATCCATTTTTATTTATCAGTTAAAAAATAATGATACATTAGCTTAAAAATAAAACAATAACAACAAGAGCCAGAAACACAGTGAGTTTATCTAGTTCATAGGTCCACCATGAGTGAAGTGTGGGTCCCTCATTCGGATGAAAAGAAATTTCTGGAGAAATGTATTTAGTGCATAATCAGAAAAAAACATATTGGTTTTAGAGGAGAATTTTCCTTCATTAAAGAATCTAGAATTTAAAACTCCTTGAAACAGTTTCTCTTTTCTTCAACAACTTTATTTTAATTTTTAATGAAATATTAAGGAGTGTGATTATTTAACATCTTTCTGACCTTTTAGAACATAAGACCCTTTCTATTTTCTGCAAAATTGTATCCCCAGAGTCTTGCACACTGTTGACAAGAAGTAAATATTCAGTAAGTTTTTGTTGAAAGATTTGCATATTTTTCATTTTTATCAGTAGCTTCCAACATGTTCTAACATAAAAGCTTCAACAAGGCTTGGGGTAAGAGTGATGATTTATTCAAACTACAGCTACTAATCATAAATTTACATAAAGCACTGTGTTAGAAATTGAGTGATACTAAAATGCCTAAGATTAATTTCTGGGCTTCAGAGAGTTAACCGTCTAGTTGAGGGAATAAGATGTGTGTGTAAAAATAATGCCAAATGTGAAATATTAATTGACTAGAGAATATATGAGCTGAAATTGTACATTAGACAAAAGAAATAAAAGGACATTCCTGATAAGGAGAACCACATGAGTAAATACATTAATATCAAAAGTCTCTAAACCATAAATCATATAAGTGATGTTGAGGATGATGGAGATTAGAATGACTGACAAGAGAACACTATCCCTGTCTATAAGAACTATCTACTCCCCATTCTTTAATTGATTTGCCTATTTACTCTTTGTCATAGAAAAGCATGCGATTTCCATGTATGGAAAGAATCAACACTGAATACTCATGTTAATATAATATTACCACAAACGTATAAGGATTTTTTTTTTTTCTGACATTCAACTGGCAGCTGGGTGCTTCAAACTTTTTGAATCTTTACCATCCTAAAATGGGTGAGGGTAAAGGGAGAATGGTATCTTGTTTTCATTTGAGCTTTACTTATGATTTAAATATCTTTTCATGTCTTCATTCTCTCTTTCAGCCTCAGCTCTTTTTCCATTCCCCTGTTACCCAATTCATTTGCCTGACTCCTTAGCATCATTCCAGGCAATGCAATCACAAGTGGAGCAGATAGTCATTTTCAGAGAAAAGTAGCCATTCGTTGATACTCTCTAACTAAGTAAAATGGTTACTAGTTGTTACTCTTAAATGGCTTGGCTATAATACTAGTTTTAACAAGTTAGAAAAAATTATTCCAGGCATTCTTCTGGATAATTTTAATGAGTTCTGTGCTCACTAAAGCCTTTATTTTGCCATTAACTTGTTAGCTCTATTATTAGCTAAATTTTATGTCACTTTGAGAAAACTATTATTTGAACTTAAAAAGCAGGCCATATGTGAAATGAACGATCTACTTATTTATTTTATTTTGTAAATTATACTTTAAGTTCTAGGGTACATGTGCACAACGTACAGGTTGGGTACATATGTATACATGTGCCACGTTGGTGTGCTACACCACCAACTCTTCATTTACGTTAGATATTTCTCCTAATGCTATCCCTTCCCCTGCTCCCCACCCCAGGACAGGTCCCAGAGTGTGATGTTCCCCACTCTGTGTCCAAGTTGTTCTCATTGTTCATTTCCCACCTATGAGTGAGAACATGCAGTGTTTGGTTTTCTTCCCTTGTGGTAGTTTGCTCAGAATGATGGTTTCCAGCTGCATCCATGTCCCTGCAAAGCACATAAACTCATCCTTTTTTATGGTTGCATAGTATTCCATGGTGCATATATGCCACATTTTCTTAATCCAGTCTATCATTGATGGGCATATGGGTTAGTTCCAAGTCTTCGCTATTGTGAATAGTGCTGCAATAAACATATGTGTGCATGTGTCTTTATGGTAGCATGATTTATAATCCTTTGGGTACACACCCAGTAATGCGATCCCTGGATCAAATGGTATTTCAGTTCTAGATCCTTGAGGAATTGCCACACTGTCTTCCACAATGGCTGAACTAGTTTACACTCCTACCAACAGTGTAAAAGTGTTCCTATTTCTCCACATCCTCTCTGGCATCTGTTGTTTCCTAACTTTTTAATGAATGAATGATCTATTTAAAGTGATAATATAAAAATTTAAAGTTACGTAGGAAAATAAACATGCTAATATTGGAGAAAATATTTCTGTATTTCCTTGATTTTAAAATCAAAGTAGTTTTCTTTAAAGCTAATATCAAACTAGTTGAACTTACATTATTTTTATTTAAAAAAATCTTTTATATCCTTTAGATCTCAAAAAATTTTGAAATTTGCAGATTCCATAATAATGTATGTCTAAAATTATGTAAACTCTTTTACTAATTATTATTATTTACTTTTTTAGAGACAGGGTCTTGCTCTGTGGTTCAGGCTGGAGTGCAGTCGTGCAATCATGGCTCACAGTATCCTCAAATTCCTGGGCTGTCATAGTATCTATGCTTTTGGTCTTTTCAGTACATTTCTTTCCAATTATGTAAGTGAATGAAACTCTGCTGCCAATAGGAAATTCTAGTCAGATCCCTCTTGTTTCTGATCCCTTTATTGGTTTCTTATTGTTTGAATAAATACATTTCTTAGCCATATATTTTACTCCCACCAATAACTCTATCCTGCAACTACACTGAACTACCTGCCATTTTCCAAACATATTTCATGTGAGCTTTCATGCTTCAGTGACTTTGAACATATATTCCATTTTTCTAGACAATACTTTGATTAACTGTCACCTCTGCAGGAATGGCTGTGACCCCTATAGCGATCTTGGTCTCTCTGTCTTCTTGGGACTACAATTAGAGAACTAAGTCCATCTTACTGCAATCTTTGTGTGAATGCCAGTATCTACCCAATGCTATAACCTCAAGGGCAGAAATCATAGCATGCCATTTTTGTGTTTGGAATACAGTAGATCTTCAACAATTGTTTGCTAAATGACTAGTATAATAAATTCATATAACATTTTCCCACTAATTGGAGCTTTTAAGGGAAATACTTTAATTCAACAAGATTTCTATAGCAGACAGATCTTTGACTTCTATACACTGCTATTTAAGAAACTAATTTTGATTTGACAGTTGTTTCTGGATGTCTCAAATAACGTATTATTATAGATTTACTTCAATGTAAAGGCTTTTTAAATGTAGATTTTAACCTACATTACCACACTTCTTTGCTTAATGATTAAATGAACTGTTGCTTAGATTTTTATAAGAGAAAAGAGGCAGTAAATAAAATGCACATTTAATTAACACAGTGAATATTTTTTGTATCTACATATTTTAGTTGTTAATGGGATTTCATGACCTAAATTGGCCAGCAAACTGTAATATTATTTTATAACACTCATGCATATAAATGCTATAATAAATCTGCTAGAAAGAGAGAGAATGCAATCAAATTTAAAAGCCTCACCAGAAAGATGACAGTTTTCTTTCTGGTCATTTCTTTGAGTAGTTTGTATAAGTGGTATAAATCTCCACAAATCTATAAAATATTTTACAGTCTGCCAAATAAAATGTTCAAATTCCTCTCATGACTTCTTTCTGCAAGAAAAATGAACTCAATATTATGCTAATAGTAAAAAATATTTTCCCTAGTAGTTTTTATAATATTCAAAAAAGTTTACAATTAATTATGCCTACAATTTACAGTTCTTTAAAACTGGGAAATGCTTTAAGCATATTATTTTAATCTACTCGTACAATAGTTTTATGAAGCAAGTATAACAATTTGTGATATTAACTCTCTCTTTCTTACTGAGAAGTGAAGTCCTAAAAGATTTGATAACTTATCCAAGGCAACATATATATGTCTTCTAGGTTTGCAATGAAATTAACTCATGGTATATAGTGTAGAAAAACGTCTTTCTTTCTTTTATTGACATGGTGTTTCTATGATTTTAATAAAAAAGTAAAAGTTAATTCAACTCCAACAAAACAGGCTTGAACATCTAATTTAACATTTTATTTATCTTTTAGATGTAAAAATGTCTCATTTTTTTCAAGTTTCACCCTCAAATTCTCCCCAATTCCAATCTTACTAATCAATGGTCTTACATGTATACAAAGCATTTACAAAGATATGCACATTATTTTTTTAGGAATATAAGTAGATTTAAGGAATATAACATTTTACACCATCTTACTCAATTCATATGCCACAACATTCCATTTCCCTGAAAGATCGAACATGTTTTTTGTTTTTATTTGTTTGTTTTGTTTTATTTTTTGAAACAGAGTCTCACTTTGTCTCCCAGGCTGGACTTCAGTGGCATGATTTCGGCTTATTGCAACCTTCACCTCCCAGGTTCAGGCAATTCTTGTGTACCTCGGCCAACCGAGTAGCTGGGATTACAGGTGCCTGCCACCACACCTGGCTAATTTTTGCATTTTTAGAGGAGATGGGGTTTCTCCATGTTGGCCAGTCTTGAATTCCTGACTTCAAGTGATCCGCCTCCCTCTGCCTCCCAAAGTGCTGGGATTACAGGCATGAGCCACCACACCCAGCCTTAACATGTCTTCTTAATGTTCACACCAGCCCTTTCTTCATCATTTATTCATCTCTTTGTTTTAATATTTGATTATCCCTTTGTTGTTTTCTTCTCCTCTCAGAAGAAACCATAGTTCTCTGGAGGAGCTGGGCTCAGACCAGTGTTTCCAGTTTCCTTTCTGCTGGTTGGAAACTGACCTGTCTTCCGTGTTCTCTGTAAGACACAGATAGCACATGCTACCCCTTTTCTCCCTTTTGGAAGATACATCTCCTGCTGTCAGGGAAGACTAAGGATATTTAAAGCCTCAATCTGAAGTGGCCTGTATAGTTGACAGAGGCTACGTAGGTTGTAGTAGACAGATCTTTTTGCACAACCACAGTGGGAAACTTCAATGAAGCTGATTACAAGGAGCTAAAGTGAGAAGGGTTCTGTCCCTTTGGTTCTTGCTCCTTTCACTTGCCCATCTCTCTGTATCAAGAACACCAGAGCAGCAACCCCTAACACAGGACTCTAACACTGTGTAAGATAAGTTTTCAACCCAACACTGTTTACCTTATAATACAAGTCAGCACACTGAAACTAACGAGAGGAATAAGAGACAAAGATCTGATACAGAATGAGAACAGGAATAAGGTAGAAAGATAAAGAAAAGACAGAAAGCATTTTCTTTCAAGACTTGTTTTCTTTTGCTATTTCTTGGAGGGAGAAAAGGAAACATGCAAATATGGCTATCTACTAGAAATAATTTAGTTAGGTATAATATCAAATGAAGACTAGAACTTCAGTTTTTTTTTTTATTTTTTTTTTATTATACTTTAAGTTCTAGGGTACATGTGGATAACGTGCAGGTTTGTTACATATGTATACCTGTGCCATGTTGGCGTGCTGCACCCATCAACTCGTCAGCTCCCATCAACTCGTCATTTACATCAGGTATAACTCCCAATGCAATCCCTCCCCCTCCCCCTCCCCATGATAGGCCCCGGTGTGTGATGTTCCCCTTCCCGAGTGCAAGTGAGCTCATTGTTCAGTTCCCACCTATGAGTGAAAACATGCGGTGTTTGGTTTTCTGTTCTTGCGATAGTTTGCTGAGAATGATGGTTTCCAGCTGCATCCATGTCCCTACAAAGGACACAAACTCATCCTTTTTTATGGCTGCATAGTATTCCATGGTGTATATGTGTCACATTTTCTTAATCCAGTCTGTCACTGATGGACATTTGGGTTGATTCCAAGTCTTTGCTATTGTGAATAGTGCCCCAATAAACATACGTGTGCATGTGTCTTTATAGCAGCATGATTTATAATCCTTTCGTTATATACCCAGTAATGGGATGGCTGGGTCATGTGGTACTTCTAGTTCTAGATCCTTGAGGAATCACCATACTGTTTTCCATAATGGTTGAACTAGTTTACAATCCCACCAACAGTGTAAAAGTGTTCCTATTTCTCCACATCCTCTCCAGCACCTGTTGTTTCCTGACTTTTTAATGATTGCCATTCTAACTGGTGTAAGATGGTATCTCATTGTGGTTTTGATTTGCATTTTATGATGGCCAGTGATGATGAGCATTTTTTCATGTGTCTGTTGGCTGTATGAATATCTTCTTTTGAGAACTGTCTGTTCATATCCTTTGCCCACTTTTTGATGGGGTTGTTTGTTTTTTTCTTGTAAATTTGTTTGAGTTCTTTGTAGGTTCTGGATATTAGCCCTTTGTCAGATGAGTAGATTGCAAAAATTTTCTCCCATTCTGTAGGCTGCCTGTTCACTCATGGTAGTTTCTTTTGCTGTGCAGAAGCTTTTTAGTTTAATTAGATCTCATTTGTCAATTTTGGCTTTTATTGCCATTGCTTTTGGTGTTTTAGACATGAAGTCCTTGCCCATGCCTATGTCCTGAATGGTATTACCTAGGTTTTCTTCTTGGGTTTTTATGGTATTAGGTCTAACATTTAAGTCTCTAATCCATCTTGAATTAATTTTCGTATAAGGAGTAAGGAAAGGATCCAGTTTCAGCTTTCTACTTATGGCTAACCAATTTTCCCAGCACCATTTATTAAATAGGGAATCCTTTCCCCATTTCTTGTTTGAGCAGAACTGAAGGAGATAGAGACACAAAAAACCCTCCAAAAAATCAATGAATCCAGGAGTTGGTTTTTTGAAAAGATCAACAAAATTGATAGACCGCTAGCAAGACTAATAAAGAAGAAAAGAGAGAAGAATCAAATAGATGCAATAAAAAATGATAAAGGGGATATCACCACTGACCCCACAGAAATACAAACTACCATCAGAGAATACTATAAACACCTCTATGCAAATAAACTAGAAAATCTAGAAGAAATGGATAATTTCCTGGACACTTACACTCTCCCAAGACTAAACCAGGAAGAAGCTGAATTCCTGAATAGACCAATAGCAGGCTCTGAAATTGAGGCAATAATTAATAGCCTACCAACCAAAAAAAGTCCAGGACCAGATGGATTCACAGCTGAATTCTCCCAGAGGGACAAAGAGGAGCTGGTACCATTCCTTCTGAAATATTCCAATCAATAGTAAAAGAGGGAATCCTCCCTAACTCATTTTATGAGGCCAACATCATCCTGATACCAAAGCCTGGCAGAGACACAACAAAAAAAGAGAATTTTAGACCAATATCCCTGATGAACATTGATGCAAAAATCCTCAATAAAATACTGGCAAACTGGATCCAGCAGCACATCAAAAAGCTTATCCACCATGATTAAGTGGGCTTCATCCCTGAGATGCAAGGCTGGTTCAACATACACAAATCAATAAACGTAATCCAGCATATAAACAGAACCAAAGACAAAAACCACATGATTATCTCAATAGATGCAGAAAAGACCTTTGACAAAATTCAACAGCCCTTCATGCGAAAAACACTCAATAAATTCGGTATTGATGGAACGTATCTCAAAATAATAAGAGCTATTTATGACAAACCCACAGCCAATATCATACTGAATGGGCAAAAACTGGAAAAATTCCCTTTGAAAACTGGCACAAGACAGGGATGCCCTCTCTCGCCATTCCTGTTCAACGTAGTGTTGGAAGTTCTGGCTAGGGCAATCAGGCAAGAGAAAGAAATCAAGAGTATTCAGTTAGGAAAAGAAGAAGTCAAATTGTCCCTGTTTGCAGATGACATGATTGTATATTTAGAAAACCCCATTGTCTCAGCCCAAAATCTCCTTGAGCTGATAAGAAACTTCAGCAAAGTCTCAGGATACAAAATTAATGTGCAAAAATCACAAGCATTCTTATACACCAGTAACAGACAAACAGAGAGCCAAATCATGAATGAACTTCCATTCACAATTGCTTCAAAGAGAATGAAGTACCTAGGAATCCAACTTACTAGGGATGTAAAGGACCTCTTCAAGGAGAACTACAAACCACTGCTCAGTGAAATCAAAGAGGACACAAACAAATGGAAGAATATACCATGCTCATGGATAGGAAGAATCAATATCGTGAAAATGGCCATATTGCCCAAGGTAATTTATAGATTCAATGCCATCCCCATCAAGCTATCAATGAGTTTCTTCACAGAATTGGAAAAAACTGCTTTAAAGTTCATATGGAACCAAAAAAGAGCCCACATTGCCAAGACAATCCTAAGTCAAAAGAAGAAAACTGGAGGCATCACACTACCTGACTTCAAACTATACTACAAGGCTATAGTAACCAAAACAGCATGGTACTGGTACCAAAACAGAGATATAGACCAATGGAACAGAACAGAGTCCTCAGAAATAATACCACATATCTACAGCCATCTGAGCTTTGACAAACCTCAGTAGAACTTCAGTTTTTCTAAAAAAAAAAAAAAAAAATGGAGAACTTGGAGTATGCCAGATCTATTTGTAGGTCAAGGACTCTACTAAGCTTTCTGACACACAAAGGTAGGCCTCTAGGTAGACTGACCTCTTCTAAATTGTCATTTCATTGAAAGGATAAAGAATTGTTTTTCAATTATAGCATTTTCTGAGGCCTCCACGTCTTTTTTGTTTGTTTATTTAAACAATAAATGTATTTAGGAAAAGTTCAAGCAACTTTTACAATTGTTTTATAAAGAGTTAGGAAAAGAATGGCTTCCACAGTTTAAAAAATTATCTAGTTGTTTAATTATGCAAATTGCCTATTATAGCTTATGTTTATGGTTGGCTATTTCATCACATCATGATATAATACTTGCAATACAATACAACCTAAGGGGTCTAATAAAGTGGAAATAGTTCATTCATACAATCCTAATTAATCAATAATCTTTAATTAGAAAATTATATGCTAGGAATTAACATTTTTTCAACCTTCGCATTGAGCAAATGTGTATAATCTTTTAATTTATAGTTGTTACAATCAAAGACAGATAACAAAATGACTGAAGAAAAGAAATAGAAACATTTATTGCTTAGATTCTGTATCTTCAGAGGAAAATTCATCTATAGAATTCAGCCCCAAAGTGGACTCATTTCCCTTTTCAGGAAGTAGTTACAAGGAGTGAAATCCTTGGTTTAAAGAAGGATCTTAAGAAAACCCCATGGTGGCCAGACATTTCTGGTGCTCCTGGGGGACTGAACTGGCCAGGAAAATTCCATTCTGGAAACTAATACGGGAAATTTCATATGCTTCTTGGGGGAAGATGTAGGGAGGAAGGAAATCCTGCTCCCATCAACTCACCCAATTTTTTCATTACCAATATGGGCTTTCAAATTGGTAATAGGGTAGAGGAAGGAAGCCTTGGTCAGGGGCTTCACTTTCAAGAAAAGAGACAGATACTATCTTCGGTGGCTGAGTCTGCAGCTCCCAGCGAGATCAACCCAGAAGGTGGGTAATTTCTGCATTTCCAACTGATGTGCCTGGTTCATCTTATTGGGCTGGTTGGACAGTGGGTGCAGCCCAAGGAGGGCAAGCTGAAGCAGGGAGGGGCATCGCCTAACCCGGGAAGTGCAAGGGGTTGGGAAATTCTCTCCCATACCCAAAGGAAGCCGTGAGGTACTGTGCCTTGAGGAATGGTGCACTCCACCCCAGATACTGCACTTTTCCCATGGTTTTCACAACTCGCAGACCAGGAGATTCCCTCAGTGCCTATGCCACCAGGGCCCTGGGTTTCAAGCACAAAACTCGGTAGCAGTTTGGGCAGACACCGAGCTAACTACAGGAGTCTTTTTTTTTTTTTTTTTTTTCCATGCCCCAGTGGTGCCTGGAACACCAGCTAGAAAGAACTGTTCCCTCCTCTGGAAAGAGGACTGATGTCTGGGAGCTAAGTTGATTGGCTTGGCAGGTCACACCCCCATGGAGCCCAGCAAGCTAAGATCCACTGGCTTGAAATTCTCACTGCCAGCACAGCAATCTGAGGTCGACCTGGGATGCTCAAGCTTGGTGGGGGGAGGGGTGTCCACCATTGCTGAGGCTTGAGTAGGCAGTTTTACCTTCACTGTGTAAACGAAGTCGCTAGGAAGTTTGAACTGGGTGGAGCCCACCACAGCTCAGCAAAGTCACTGTATTCAGACTGCCTCTCTAGATTTCTCCTCTCTGGGCAGGGCATCTCTGAAAAAAAGGCAGCAGCCTCAGTCAGGGACCTATAGATAAAATCCCCACCTCCCTGTGACAGAGCATATGGGGGAAGGGGCAGCTGTAGGTACAGCTTCAGCAGACTTAAACTTCCCTGCCTGATAGCTCTGAAGAGAGCAGTGGATCTCCCAGCACAGCACTCTAGCTCTGCTAAGGAACAGAGGGCCTCGTCAAGGGGGTCCCTGACCCCCATGTATCCTGATTGGGAGACACCACCCAGTAGGAGCCAACAGACACCTCATTTAGTAGAGCTCTGGCTGGCACCTGGCAGGTGCCCCATCAAAATTAAAAAGAACTAGAGAAGCAGGAGCAAACAAATTCAAAACCTAGCAGAAGGCAAAAAATACCTGAGATCAGAGCAAAACTGAAGGAGACAGAGACATGAAATCTCTTCAAAAAATAAATGAATCCAGGAGCTGTCTTTTTGAAAAGATCAACAAAATAGACCACTAACCAGACTAATAAAGAAGAAGAGAGAGAAGAATCAAATAGACGCAATACAAAATGATTAAGGGGATATCATCACTGATCTCACAGAAATACAAACTGACATCAGAGAATACTATAAACACCTCTATGCAAATAAACCAGAAAATCTAGAAGAAATGGATAAATTCCTGGACACATACACCCTCCCAAGTCTATACTAGGAAGAAATTGAATCCCTGAATAGACCAATAACAAGTTCTGAAATTGAGACAGTAATTAGTAGCCTACCAACCAGAAAAAGTCCAGGACTAGACAGATTCACAGCCACATTCTACCAGAGGTACAAGGAGGAGCTAGTACCATTCCTTCTGAAACTATTCCAAACAATAGAAAAAGAGGGACTCCTCCCTAACACATTTTATGAAGTCAGCATTATCCTAATACCAAAACATGGCAGAGACACAACACATAGAGAAAATTTCAGGCTAACATTCCTGACGAACATAGACGAAAAAATCCTCAATAAAATACTGGCAAACTGAATCCAGGAGCACATCAAAGCTTATCCACCACCATCAAGTCAGCTTAATACCTGGGATGCAAGGCTGGTTCAACATACACAAATCAATAATCATAATCCATCACATAAACAGAACCAATGACAAAAACCACATGATTATCTCAGTAGATGCAGGAAAGGCCTTTGACAACATTCCACACCCCTTCATGCTAAAAACTCTCAATAAACTACATATTGATGGAACGTATATCAAAACAATAAGAGCTATTTATGACAAACTGCCAGCCAATATTATATTGAGTCGGCAAAAACTGGAAGCATTCCCTTTGAAAAATGGGAGAAGACAAGGGTGCCCTATCTCACCACTCCTATTCAACATTGTAATTGGAAATTCTTGTCAGGGCAATCAGGCAAAAGAAAGAAATAAAGGGTATTCAATTAGGAAAAGAGGAAGTAAAATTGTTTCTGTTTGCAGATGACATGATTGTATGTTTGGAAAACCCCATCGTCTCAGCCCAAAATCTCCTTAAGTTGCTGAAAAGTAACTTCAGCAATGTCTCAGGATACAAAATCAATGTGCAAAAATTACAAGCATTTCTATACACCAGTAACAGACAAAGAGCCAAATCATGAGTGAACTCCCATTCACAATTGCTACAAAGAGAATAAAATACCTACAAATCCAACTTACAAGGGATATGAAGGACCTCTTCAAGGAGAACTACAAAGCAGTGCCCAAGGAAATAAGAGATGACACAAACAAATGATAAAACATTCCTTGCTCAGGAAGAGGAAGAATCAATATCGTGAAAATGGCCATACTGCCCAGAGTAATTTATAGATTCAATGCTATCCTCATCAAGGTACCATTGACTTTCTTCACAGAATTAGACAAAACTACTTTAAATTTCATATGGAACCAAAAAAGAGCCCACATAGCCAAGATAATCCTAAGCAAAAAGAACAAAGCTGGATACATCACGCTACCTGACCTCAAACTGTACTACAAGGCTACAGTAACGAAAACAATGTTGTACTAGTACCAAAACAGATATATAGACCAATGGAACAGAACAGAGGCCTTAGAAATAACACCATACATCTACAACCATTTTACTTTTGACAAACCTGAAAAAAAGGCAATGGGGAAAAGTTTCCCTATTTAATAAATGGTTTGGGAAAACTGGCTAGCCATATGCAGAAAACTGAAACTGGATCCTTTCCTTATATCTTCTACAAAAATTACCTCAAGGTGGATTAAATACTTATATGTATGACCTAAAACCATAAAAACCCTAGAGGAAAACCTAGGCAACACCATTCAGGTCATAGGCACGGGCAAAGACTTCATGATTAAAACACCAAAAGAAATGGCAACAAAAACCAAAATTGGCAAATGGGATCTAATTAAACTAAAGAGTTTCTGCACAGCAAAAGAAACTTTTATCAGAGTGGACAGGCAACCTAAAGAATGGGAGAGAATTGTTGCAATCTATCCATCTGACACAGTGCTAATATCCAAAATCTACAAAGAACTTCAACAAATTTACAAGAAAAAAAAAAACAACCACATCAAAACAGTAGGTGAAGGATATGAAGAGACACTTTTCAAAAGAAGACATTTATGCAGCCCACAAATATATGAAAAAAAGCTCATCATCACTGGTCATTAGAAAAATGCAAATCAAAACCACAATGAAATACTATCTCAACCATCTCGTGCCAGTTAGAATGGTGATCATTAAAAAGTCAGAAAACAATAGATGCTGGAGCAGATGTGGAGAAATAGGAATGCTTTTACATTATTTGTGGGAGTGTAAATTAGTTCAGCCATTGTGGAAGACAGTCTGGTGATTCCTCAAGGATCTAGAACCAGAAATACCATTTGACTCAGCACCTCATTACTGGGTATATACCCAAAGGGTTATAAATCATTCTACTATAAAGATACATGCACACATATGTTTATTATGGCACAGTTCACAATAGCAAAGACTTGGAACCAACCCAATGCCCAACAATGAAGACTGAATAAAGAAAATGTGTTGGGGGGTGAGCCCAAGATGGCCAAATAGTAACAGCTCCAGCCTCCAGCTCCCAGCTTGAGTGACACAGAAGATGAGTGATTTCTGCATTTTCAACTGAGATGCGGGGTTCATCTCACTGGGGCGTATGGGACAGTTGGCATTGGTCTGTGGGTGCAGCCCAGTTGAAGTAGGGCGAGGCATCACCTCACCTGGGAAGTGCAAGGGGGAAGGGAATTCCTTTTCCTAGCCAAAGGAAATTGAGACACACAACACTTGGAAAATTGGGTAACTCCCACCCTAATACTGTGCTTTACCAAGGGTCTTAGCAAACAGCACTCCAGGAGATTATATCCCACACCTGGCCCAGGGGGTCCCATGCCCACAGAGCCAGCCTCCTTCATTGCTAGCACAGCAGTCTGAGATCTAACTGCAAGGTGGCAGCTAGGCTGGGGGAGGGGCACTCGCCATTGCTGAGGCTTAAGTAGGTAAACAAAGCCACTGGGAAGCTTGAATTGAGTGGAGCCCACCACAGCTCAAGGAGGCCAGCGTGCCTCTGTAGACTCCTCCTCTGGGGACAGGACATAGCTAAACAAAAAGCAGCAGAAACCTCGGCAGAAGTAAATGTCCCTGTCTGACAGCTTTGAAGAGAGCAGTGGATCTCCCAGCATGGAGGTTGAGATCCAAGAATGGACAGACTGCCTACTCAAGTGGGTCCCTGAACCCTGAGTAGCCTAACTGGGAAACATCACTCACTAGGTGCAGATCCACACCTCATACCTCACACAGCAGGGTACACCCCTGAGATGAAGCTTCCAGAGCAAGAATCAGACAGCAACACTCGCTGTTCAGCAATATTCTATCTTCTGCAGGCTCCGCTGCTGATACCCAGGCAAAAAGGGTCTGGAGTGGACCTCAAGCAAACTCCAACAGACCTACAGCTGAGGGTCCTGACTGTTAGAAGGAAAACTAACAAACAGAAAGGACACCCACACCAAAACCCCATCAGTACATCACCATCATCAAAGACCAAAGGCAGATAAAACCACAAAGATGGGGAAAAAGCAGTGCAGAAAACCTGGAAATTCAAAAAATCAGATCGCATCTCCCCCTCCAAAGGAACGCAGCTCATCGCCAGCAATGGAAGAAACCTGGATGGAGAATGACATTGACGAGTTGAGAGAAGAAGGCTTCAGTTGATCAAACTTCTCAGCGCTAAAGGAGGAACTACGTAACCAGCGCAAAGAAACTAAAAGCCTTAAAAAAAGAATGGATGAATGGATAACTAGAATAATCAATGCAGAGAAGACCTTAAAAGAACTGATAGAGATGAAAACCATAACACGAGAACTACATGACAAATACATAAGCTTCAGTAAGCAACTCAATCAACTGGAAGAAAGAGTATCAGTGATTGAAGATCAAATGAATGAAATGAAGTGAGAAGAGAAGTGTAGAGAAAAAAGAGTAAAAATAAATGAAGAAAGCCTCCAAGAAAAATGGGATTATGTGAAAAACCAAATCTACATCTGATTGGTGTGCCTGAAAGTGACAGGGAAAATGGAACCAAGTTGGAAAACACTCTGCAGGATATCATCCAGGAGAACTTCCCCAACCTAGTAAGGCAGGCCAACATTCAAATTCTGGAAATATAGAGAACGCCACAAAGATACTCCTCGAGAAGAGCCACTCCAAGACACATAATTGTCAAATTCACCAAAGTTGAAATGAAGGAAAAAATGTCAAGGGCAGCCAGAGAGAAAGGTTGGGTTACACACAAAGGGAAGCCCATTAGACTAACAGCAGATCTCTCAGCAGAAACTCTCCAAGCCAGAAGAGAGTAGGGACCAATATTCAACATTCTTAAAGAAAAGAATTTTCAATCCAGAATTTCATATCCAGCCAAACTAAGTTTCATAAGTGAAGGAGAAATAAAATCCTTTACAGACAAGCAAATGCTTAGAGATTTTGTCACCACCAGGCCTGCCCTACAAGAGATTCTGAAGGAAGCACTAAACGTGCAAAGGAACAACAGGTACCAGCCATTGCAAAAACATGTCAAAATGTAAAGTCTATCGATGCTAGGAAGAAACTGAACCAACTAGCAACCAAAATAACCAGTTAATATCATAATGACAGGATCAAGTTCATACATAACAATAATAACCTTAAATGTAAATGAACTAAATGGTCCAATGAAAAGACACAGACTGGCAAATTGGATAAAGAATCAAGACCCATCAGTTTACTGTATTCAGGAGACCCACTCACATGCAGAGACACACATAGGCTCAAAATAAGGGGATGGAGGAAGATCTACCAAGCAAATGGAAAACAAACAAACAAACAAACAAACAAAAAAGCAGGGGTTGCAATACTAGTCTCTGATAATACAGACTTTAAACCATCAAAGATCAAAAGAGACAAAGAAGGTCATTACATAATGGTAAAGGGATCAATTCATCAGGAAGAGCTAACTATCATAAATATATATGTACCCATTACAAAGAGACTTAGACACCCATAAAATAATAATAGGAGATTTAACACCCCACTGTCAATATTAGACAGATAAACAAGATAGAAAATTAACAAGGATATCCAGGAATTGAACTCAACTCTGCACCAAGCAGACCTAATAGACATCTACAGAACTCTCCACCCCAAATCAACAGAATATACATTCTTCTCAGCATCACATTGCACTTATTCCAAAATTGACCACATAGTTGGAAGTAAAGTACTCCTCAGCAAATGTAAGAGAATGGAAATTATAACAAACTGTCTCTCAGACCACAGTGCAATCAAACTAGAACTCAAGAGTAAGAAACTCAATCAAAACTGCTCAACTACATGGAAACTGAACAACCTGCTCCTGAATGACTACTGGGTACATAATGAAATGAAAGCAGAAATAAAGATGTTCTTTGAAACCAATGAGAACAAGGATACAACACATCAGAATCTCTGGGACACATTTAAAGCAGTGTGTAGAGAGAAATTTATAGCAATAAATGTCCACAAGAGAAAGCAGGAAAGATCTAAAATTGACACCCTAACATCACAATTAAAAGAACTAGAGAAGCAAGAGCAAACACGTTCAAAAGCTAGCAGAAGGCAAGAAATAACTAAGATCAGAGCTGAACTGAAGAAGATAGAGACACAAAAAACCCTTCAAAAAATCAATGAATCCAGGAGCTGGATTTTTGAAAAGATCAACAAAATTGATAGACCGCTAGCAAGACTAATAAAGAAGAAAAGAGAGAAGGATCAAATAGATGCAATACAAAATAATAAAGGGGATATCACCTCCGACCCCACAGAAATACAAACTGCCATCAGAGAATAACTATAAACACCTCTACGCAAATAAACTAGAAAACCTAGAAGAAATTGATAATTTCCTGGACACTTACACTCTCCCAAGACTAAACCAGGAAGAAGTTGAATCCCTGAACAGAACAATAGCAGGCTCTGAAATTGAGACAGTAATTAATAGCCTACCAACCAAAAAACGTCCAGGACCAGACGGATTCACAGCTGAATTCTACCAGAGGTACAAGGAGGAGTTGGTACCATTCCTTCTGAAAACCTCCAATCAACAGAAAAGAGGGAATCCTCTTTAACTCATTTTATGGGGCCATAACATCCTGATACCAAAGCCTCACAGAGATACAACAAAAAAAGATAATTTTAGACCAATATTCCTGATGAACATTGTTGCAAAAATCCTCAATAAAATACTGGCAAACCGAATCCAGCAGCACATCCAAAAGCTTATCAAAAAGCTTATTCACCATGATCAAGTGGGTTTCATCCCTGGGATGCAAGGCTGATTCAACATCCTCAAATCCATAAACGTAATCCAGCATATAAACAGAACCAAAGACAAAAACCACATGATTATCTCAATAGATGCAGAAAAGACCTTTGACAAAATTCAACAGCCCTTCATGCTAAAAACTCTAAATAAATTCAGTACTGATGGAACGTATCTGAAAATCATAAGAGCTATTTATGACAAACCCACAGCCAATATCATACTGAATGGGCAAAAACTGGAAAAATTCCCTTTGAAAACTGGCACAAGACAGGGATGCCCTCTCTCACCACTCCTGTTCAACGTAGTGTTGGAAGTTCTGGCTAGGGCAATCAGGCAAGAGAAAGAAATCAAGGGTATTCAGTTAGGAAAAGAAGAAGTCAAATTGTCCCTATTCGTATATGACATGATTGTATATTTAGAAAACCCCATTGTCTCAGTCCAAAATCTCCTTAGGCTGATAAGCAACTTTAGCAAAGTCTCAGGATACAAAATCAATGTGCAAAAATCACAAGCATTCTTATACACCAGTAACAGACAAACAGAGAGCCAAATCATGAATGAACTCCCATTCACAATACCTTAAAAGAGAATAAAATACCTAGGAATCCAACTTACAAGGGATGTAAAGGACCCCTTCAAGGAGAACTACAAACCACTGCTCAGTGAAATAAAAGAGGAAACACAAATAAATGGAAGAACATACCATACTCATGGATAGGAAGAATCAATATTGTGAAAATGGCCATCCCCATTAAGCTACCAATGACTTTCTTCACAGAATTGGAAAAAAACTGCTTTAAAGTTCATATGGAACCACAAAAGATCCCACATTGCCAAGACAATCCTAAGCCAAAAGAAGAAAGCTAGAGGCATCACGCTACCTGACTTCAAACTATACTACAAGGCTACAGTAACCAAAACAGGGTGGTACTGGTACCAAAACAGAGATATAGACCAATGGAACAGAACAGAGCCCTCAAAAATAATACCACACATCTATAGCCATCTGATCTTTGACAAACCTGACAAAAACAAGAAATGGGGAAAGGATTCCCTATATAATAAAAGATGCTGGGAAAATTGGCTAGCCATAAGTAGAAAGCTGAAACTGGATTCTTTCCTTACTCCTTATACAAAAATTAATTCAAGATGAATTGGAGACTTAAATGTTAGACCTTATACCATAAAAACCCTAGAAGAAACCTAGGTAATACCATTCAGAACATAGGCATGGGCAAGGACTTCATGTCTAAAACACCAAAAGCAATGGCAACAAAAGCCAAAATTGACAGATGGGATCTAATTAAACTAAAAAGCTTCTGCACAGCAAAAGAAACTACCATCAGAGTGAACAGGCAACCTACAGAATGGGAGAAAATTTTTGCAATCTACTCATCTGACAAAGGGCTAATATCCAGAACCTACAAAGAACTCAAACAAATTTACAAGAAAAAAACAAACAACCCCATCAAAAAGTGGGCAAAGGATATGAACAGACACTTCTCAAAAGAAGCCATTCATACCGCCAACAGATAAATGACAAAATGCTCATCATCACTCACCATCATAGAAATGCAAATCAAAACCACAACGAGATACCATCTCATACCAGTTAGAATGGCAATCATTAAAAAATCAGGAAACAACAGGTGCTGGAGAGGATGTGGAGAAATAGGAACACTTTTACACTGTTGGTGGGACTGTAAACTAGTTCAACCATTGTGGAAAACAGTATGGCGATTCCTCAAGGATCTAGAACTAGAAATACCATATGACCCAGCCATCCCATTACTGGGTATATACCCAAAGGATTATAAATCATGCTGCTATAAAGACACATGCACACATATGTTTATTGGGGCACTATTCACAATAGCAAAGACTTGGAATCAACCCAAATGTCCATCAGTGACAGACTGGATTAAGAAAATGTGACACATATACACCATGGAATACTATGCAGCCATAAAAAAGGATGAGTTTGTATCCTTTGTAGGGACATGGATGCAGCTGGAAACCATCATTTTCAGCAAACTATCGCAAGAACAGAAAACCAAACACCGCATGTTTTCACTCATAGGTGGGAACTGAACAATGAGCTCACTTGCACTCGGGAAGGGGAACATCGCACAACAGGGCCTATCACGGGGAGGGGGGAGGGGGAGGGATTGCATTGGGAGTTAAACCTGATGTAAATGATGAGTTAATGGGTGCAGCACAGCAACATGGCACATGTATACATATGTAACAAATCTGTACATTGTGCACATGTACCCTAGAACTTAAAGTATAATAATAATAAAAAAAAGAAAATGTGTCACATATACACTATGGAACATTATGTAGCCATAAAAAAGGATGAGTTCATGTTCTTTGCAGGGACATAGATGAAGTTGGAAACCATCATTCTCAGAAAACTAACACAAGAACAGAAAACCAAACATCGCATGTTCTCACTCATATGTAGGACCTGAACAATGAGAACACTTGGACAGAGGGATGGGAATATCACACACTGGGACCTGTCAAGGGATGGGGAGATAGGGGAGGAATAGCATTAGGAGAAATACCTAATGTAGATGATGGGTTAATGGGTGCAGCAAACCACCATGGCACGTGTATACCTATGTAAAAACCTGCACATTCTGCACATGTACCCCAAAACTTAAAGTGTAAAAAAAAGAGACAGTGAAAATGGAAATTGCCAAATGCTTCTTTAGTATTTATTTCACTTTTGATGACATTATTTTTCATTGACAGAAGGCATGTAGTAGATAATGAATCCTGCTGGTCTCTGTTGATGATAAGATGCCAAAGCCGGAGTAAATTTTCTTGACATCCAGAGCAAGAGCTGGAGCAGAAATTCAGGTGTTATCTCGTCAACACAGCATGTAGATCCTGGATCCATGAGCCCTGTCAGATGGACTCACTCCTTACCAAAAAATCTGGAAGATCCTCAGGACCTTTTAAGCCTCTGCTAAATGCTGCTCAGATACCTCTCCAAAATTTCAAATTTGACATCCACTTTAGTTAATTTTGAAATGCTGTGTATGTGTATGTTCTTTTCTCATACATTACTAAAGTTTCTTGACCAACCTGGGCTATCAAACATATATCACATATTTTGTTATGAAGGGCAACAAAGCAGATTTTTAAGGAACAAATAATTCTTTGTTTGTTGTTGTTCTTTTAAACTTTGGCTTGCCTTTTTGGCAGATGTTCTACTCTGCATGTCTTCATCCGCTTTGCAACTATCTCTAAACTATCCTTTCCCTCTATTAGGAAAAGTAGCTAGTTTTGTCATCATCATTGATATTAGTTTGTTTTTCATTTATTGTTATAATTCATTCATTATATTACTAATGAAGCTCTTGTATTTCACTTTTAGGGTTTGCATTTTCCGATTCCAAGGATTCATTCTTACTTTTCAGAGTTGATGCAAGTCATAACTGCTTTTTTTCTTCTTTTGGAACATAAATATATAGATAAATATGAATAAAAATATATGTAAGTATATTTATATATTACATATATATGCATAGCATATTTATATATATATATTTATATATATACACACACACACACACACACTTCCAGGAAATGCTTATTCTTTCCTCGGTTTGCTTGTGTGAAGGCTTGTGCCTGTCTAATCTATAGTTGAGCTGGCTCTCTGGGCTTTGGGAGTTATGAGGCATTCTCTTTACTATTCCAGCTTTTTATGCTTCTGAAGATGTCTCTCTACTTTGCTGACCTGCCCCCTTTTACCTGTAGGAGTACAGTCTATGAAAGCCCAGTAAGACTTGGGATGGCACATTCTCTTCTCTTTGCTGCAATCTTTGAAAGGGTGTGGTCTTGCACTTTGTGAAGTCCCTCTGTAAAGTTGGTTGATAATATGGTATTGCTTTATGTGGGAGACTACTTAAAATTCCAATTAACTGTTCCAACCTATATGTGGCCATTAATAGTTTGTTAAAAGTTGGACTGGTCCTCTTTTCTGTCTAAAGCAGATTGCCTCCTGCTGCTGCAGTGCCCTCAGGTATGAAAACAGTCATGTGATCCCTTTATTCTGATAAGATGTCTTTTTTTCTGGAATTTGGTCATGTAATTTTGTACCTTCAGTTTTCTGAGTTAAAATATAACATTTTAGTGTATCTTGCTTATTCTTAAGTATTCTTTTAATAGGTATCTCCCCACAAAACTCTTCTGTTTATCTTAAATGAGGACAGCACCACCAACAAATACAATAATTCAAGTCAAATCTGAGATAATGTAGATTTACTCCTCAAATGTTGTATTCAGTAGCACTGGTGATCCTTCCATAAGTGACTAGGTTAATAACAACACTCAAAGCTAAAAGTAAAGTATATGTGTGAGTTTTAGATTTTACATGGGCTATTTATTTGCAACTAATATATGCAGTGGAAAAGTCTCCACTCTTAATATTCTATGCATATTATGGTACTAAGGTGGAAGTGAATAGTGTGAAGTATGGCAGATTACATAAGAAAATGAATCTACACAATATTCTTATTCTGAATTGATGTCTATCCTTCCAATTCCCCAGGCCAGTTACAGTCATTCTTAACTCCATCTTTAAATCCACACTCAATATATTAGGCAACTGTGCTGGTCCCATATTCAAAATATATCCATAACAGGCCGGGCGCGGTGGCTCACGCCTGTAATCCCAGCACTTTGGGAGGCCGAGGCGGGCGGATCACAAGGTCAGGAGATCGAGACCACGGTGAAACCCCGTCTCTACTAAAAATATAAAAAATTAGCCGGGCGCGGTTGTGGGCGCCTGTAGTCCCAGCTACTCGGGAGGCTGAGGCAGGAGAATGGCGTGAACCCGGGAGGCGGAGCTTGCAGTGAGCCGAGATCGCGCCACTGCACTCCAGCCTGGGCTGGGCGACAGAGCAAGACTCCGTCTCAAAAAAAAAAAAAAAAAAAAAAAACAAAAAAAAATATATATATGGATATATATATATATATATATATGGATATATATATATCCATAACAATGGCTCACTAAAGTTACTACTAGCATCTTGGTCTCAGCGACTATGATTTCTTACTTGGTTTTAACTAGTATATTTTTAACTCATCTCCATTCTTTTGCTCTGGCAACATTTTTTCCTCCTCTCCCCACAATGTATTGTAAATAGAACAACTAGAATGACTTTATTAAAATGGAAGTCAGATAATCAAGTTTTTCTACACAAAATCAAATAATATATTCTCATTTATTGCTAAACAAATGCGAATTACAATGGTATAAAAGGCCTTCTTGACCTGGCGCCTTCCTTGAACTCATCTCTTGCATCAGCAGCAGCCACGTTGTCTTCCTTGGTGTCCTGTGAATCATGAGGTCCTGATGTAGGAACTTTGCATTGGATGTTTTTTTTTTTTTTTTTTTTTTGAAATCTGGAAATCCCTTCTCCTAAATATTCCCATGGTTCTAACATTTATCCTCCTTAAGTCAAATATAGTCAACTCTATTCTAACCATTAAACTGCAAATTTCTCCCTTCAGACAGGAATTCTAATATACCTGAACTTGACCAATAGTTTTTCTTCTCTATAGTATTTATCATTTTTTAATATGCTATATGACTTAATTACTTATTTTCTGTCTTTTCACATTGACTGCCAAGTTTATAAAAACAGTAATCTTTCTTTTCTCTGATTGTTTGCTAGTCACCTGCTAAATCATTAAAAAAAAAATTTGTTGAAGGAACGAATCAACAGGGAGGTAAAAGCTAGTACACCACTACTAATCCACTTTTTTTGTGTAAATTCCACCAAGATATTCAGCAACAAATAGTTTTTTTTCTCAGATTTCAATTTTAATATAAATTGATGATCTTTAAGAAAAATTCACTTGGTGATCTGTATCTGTACAGGTAGCAGCAGTTTTTAATGGGTTGTAGCTCTTTATTATTTTTAATGAGCTGGGATTTCAAAGTTCTATCTATCTCTAAGGAGATTTCTAGAAGAATATTCAATTTTTATTAGATAATACAGGGATATACTTACCAGGACAGAGTAGTCACATTTCCAACAGGTCCACGAGCAATCAGATTCACAATCCTAATTTTGCACTGAGTTCTAATAATGTAGTTAATTATTGATTTAAAAAAAATTTGACCAAGCAAGAAGAAAATTCACTATTTTGTCAAAAACAGCACATTCCTAATTTGCCTATGGAAGAGTATGCAATGCTTCTAAATGGGGATGAAATCTACATGATTATATAGAAGATTGTTCCTTATTCTAAATTGTAACTAAAGCAGAAATTCAAAGCTTATGAAATAAGGCAGATAGTCTCAAGGTAAAACTCCTAAGTAATATTACGTTTAAATGCAGAGGTAGGCAATGGACCATATGACATGGTAAAGCACAAAAAGAGTAGGGCACTACACTCAATCTTATTAAATTCACTGTGAAAATACCACAGCCAGAAGCTATTCAGTTTTTGGAGAAGACGGGAAAGTACCAAGATATCATGGGAAAATGCAGACAGGGAAAAAATACAGATTCAAAGTGAAATTCAAAGTTAAAAAAGGTAATCCTGCTTAAAGGAAAAAATAAATCAGATCAGTACTAGAAACAAAATCCAGAGGATCAGACAAGGCAGAAATGTTTCGTTCAGATAGACCCAATTGTTTTTTGGAAGAATAATACAATAATATAAATAATTTATGAAATGTGTTTTGCAGTTGGCTTATAACAGAATCCTTTAGGCCAAAAAATATTTGACGTCTTTACATATGGCTATTAACAGGTAACTATGTTGCTCTTTTATGGTTAACTTTTTTGCTCTTATGAAGGCTGCTAATTTGTGCAACTCCAGGAGCACATTCTATTCACATGTAACATAACACTATGTGAAATATTTCTCTTAGCATCAAGTAATATGGTAGCAATACTGCTTACTATGTATCATAGCTTTACATATTTTAAATCATTTAATCATGTCAATAATTGTATGAGTTAGGAATTTTTATTATCCCATTTTACATATTCAAGAAATAAAGCACAGAGTTAACTAACTTGCACAAGTTGAACAGTTAAACGTGTTAGATCCAGAATTTCAGTACAGGAAATCTGTCTTCCTGATCAGCGTTCTTAACTCGGCTATTATTCTGCCTCTTCAAAAGAATAATTATTGAACACCTTCAGTGTTTTGGGCACCCATTCTTAGTATTAGGAAATGGCGAGAAACATAAAAGCCCATCTCTTACTCTCATTAGCTTTTATTTCTGTGAAGATAATCAGACCATAAGTAACAGTTAATGCATAGGGTGTGTGTGTGTATGTGTGTGTGTGTGTGTTCCAACCACTGTTCAAATCGCTTTATAAATATTAACACATTCAGTCCTCACAACAGCCATTTTAGATAGTTGCCATGATTATTCCTCTTTTACAGGTGATAAAACTGAGGGCAAAAGGGTTAAATGATATGCCCTGAGGTCACAGAACTAGCAAAACACATTTTCCCTACTCTCAAATAGAGGACTGTCACTAAACTAATTATACAGAAAAGTCTTTCTGAAGAAAGTGAAGTAAGAGCTCTTTTAGAATTTCCTAATTTTTTTAGCTTTTTTTTTTTTTCCCCAAAACACTTTAAAATCCCAGGACAACCCATGCTTTTTTATTGCCATCCACATGAAAGAAGAGAAGAAAAAATTACAAGTAATTAATGAAAAATAAAGAGCCAAGTGTGTTTACAAGTATACAACATGCATCTGTATGTATATTTATATCTGTAAGGCTCTTTCTGGATAGAAAGACACAGACAAGCCAAACACATGCATTTTTTCCCCCTTTTTGTACAACTCATGTATTTTACACAATGAAGCAAAGGATGGATGAAAGGATGTTTGGATAGATGAATAGATGGATTGATTAGATGAGTAAGCAGGTAGATGGAGAGGAAAACAGAGTGGGGGAGGATGGAATGAAGAAAGCTGCGGGGGAGAGAGATTTACAGCTTGAACAAAAGAAATATACAACAGAATATAATTGAAAAGTAACTACACCAATATTTTTTACACCCCTTTTATACTGTGATAATAGATTTATGAGAATTATCTAGTTTCTTAGATCCTTACTCAGGTAGCTTTCTTGTTTGGAGAAGAAAAATGTTTGAGATTCATTAATCTTTACCTGATGTCTCACATCATTAACAGTATTGTGATTCTGGAACACGAGAGGACTAGGAGTTACATTTCTATTCCTCCATGCAATGCATACTCCAAAACAAGTGATATGCTTTGGCTGTGCCCTCACACAAATCTCATCTTGAATTTTAACTCCCTTAATTTCCACATGTTGTGAGAGGGACCTGGTGGGAGACAACTGAATCATGGGAGCACTTTTCTTCATACTGTTCTTGTGGTAGTGAATAAGTCTCACGAGATATGATGGTTTTATAAGGGGAAACCATTTTCACTTGGCTCTCAATTCTCTCTTGTCTGCCGCCATGGAGGACAGCTTTCACCTTCTGCCATGACTGTGAGGCCTTCTCGGCCATGTGGAACTGTGAGTCCATTAAACATCTTTTTCTTTATAAATTACCCAGTCTTGAGTATGTCTTTATCACCAGCACGAGAACAGACTAATACAGTAAATTGGTACCATAGATTGGGGTGCTGCTCTAAAAATATCTGAAAATGTGGAAGCAACTTTGGAACTGGGTAACAGGTAGAGGTTGGAACAGTTTGAAGAGCCTGGAAGAAGACAGGAAAATGTGGGAAAGTTTGGAGCTTCCTGAAGACTTGTTGAATGGCTTTGAACAAAATGCTGATAGTGATATGGAAAATAAAGTTCAGGCTGAGGTAGTCTCAGATGGAGATCAGAAATTTAGGAACCGGAGTTAAGGTGACTCTTTAAAAATCTGGCTATTCCACTGGATTTTGGACTTTCATGGACCCTGTAACTTCCTTGTTTTGGCCAATTTCTCCCGTTTGGAATGGCTGTATTTACCTGATACCCATAACCCACATTGTACCTAGGAAGAAACTAGCTTACTTTTGATATTACAGGCTCTTTGGTGGAAGGGAATTGCCTTTTCTCAGATAGGACTATGGACTGTGGATTTTTGGGCTAATGCTGAAATGTGTTAAGACTTTGGGGGACTGTTGGGAAGTCACAGTTGGTTTTGAAATGTGTGCGGACATGAGATTTGGAGGGGCCAGGGGTGAAATGATATTGTTTGGCTATGTCCTCACCCAAATCTCAGTTTGAATTGTTATCTCCCAGAATTTTCATGTGTCATGGGAGGGATTGGGGGAGGTTATTGAATGATGGGGACCTGTCTTTCCCATGCTATTCTCGTGATAGTGAATAAGTCTCACAAGATCTGATGGGTTCATCAGGAGTTTCCGCTTTTGCATCTTCCTCATTTTACTCTTGCCACTGCCATGTAAGAAGTGCCTTTCACCTCCCACCATGATTCTGAGGCCTCCCCAGCCATATAGAACTGTAAGTCCAATTAAATCTCTTTTTGTTCCCAGTTTCAGGTATGTCTTTATCAGCAGTGTGAAAACGAACTAATACATGGGACCTTGTAATCGTGTGAGTTAACACTTAATAAATATATATATTCCATTACTTCTTCTGTCCCTCTAGAGAACCCTGACTAATACAATCTCCATTACTGAATAGTATATCTTAATAAACATTTGGAGTTTGCAAGTGGTAGAATAATCCATATTTTTATAGAAGTGAGTGCAAGTATAATGACACTCTATGTAAATCTCTTCTATGTCTCTTACAGTACTTTGGAGCCCTCAAAAATGGAATCACTGGCTGTTTTTCTTAATTCTTTCATATGGACCTGTATTAGTTTGTTTTCATGTTGTTGATAAAGACATACCCAAGACTGAGTAATTTATAAAAAAAAAAGAGGTTTAATGCACTCACAGTTCCACGTGGCTGGGGAGGCCTCACGATCATTACAGAAGGTGAAAGGCACATCCTACATGGTTGCAAATAAGAGACAATTGAGAGCCAAGGAAAAGAAGTTTTCCCTTATAAAAGCATCAGATCTCATGAGACTTATTCACTACCATGAAAACAGTATGAGGAAAACTGCCCCCATGATTCAATTATCTCCTACCAGATCCCTCCCACAACATGGAATTATGGAAGCTACAATTCAAAATGAGATTTGGGTGGGGACACAGCTAAATCATATCGTTGTGCCCCTGGCCCCACCCAGATCTCATGTCCTCACATTTCAATACCAATCATGCTTTCTCAACAGTCCCCCAGTCTTAACTCATTTCATCATTAAACCAACAGTCCACAGTCCAAAGTCTCATCTGAAATAAGGCAAGTTGCTTCCACATATGAGCCTGTAATATCAAAAGCAAGCTTGTTACCTGCTAGATACAATGGGGGATACAGGTATCAGGTAAATACCGCCATTCCAAAGAGAGAAATTGGCCAAAGCAAAGGGGTTACAGGACCCATGCAAGTCTGAAATCCAGTGGTGCAAATTTTAAAGCCCCAAAATGATCTCTCTTGACTCCAGGTCTCACATCCAGGTCATACTGATACAAGAGATGGGTTCCCATGGTCTTGGGCAGCTCTGCTCCTGTGTCTTTTCAGGGTACAGCCTCCCTCCCCAGCTGCTTTCCCAGGCTGGCATTGACTGCCTGCTGCTTTTCCAAGTACATGGATCAAGTTCTCGGTGGATCTACCATTCTGGGGTCTGGAGGACAGTGACCCTCTTCTCACAGCTCCACCAGGCTGTGCCTCAGTAGGTACTCCATGTGAGGGCTCTGATCCCACACTTCCCTTCTGCACTGCCCTAGCAGAGGTTCTCCATGAGGGCCCCACCCCTGCAGCAAACTTTTGCCTGGGAATCCAGGTGTTTCCATTCATCTTCTGAAATCTAGGCGGAGCTTCCCAAAACTCAATTCTTGACTTCCGTGCATCTGCAGGCTCAGCACCACGTAGAAGCTGCAGGCCTGGGGCTTCCATTCTCTGAAGCCACAGCCCAAGCTCTAAGTTGACCCCTTTCAGCCACAGCTGGAGCAGCTGGGACACAGGGCCCTGCCCACAAAACCACCTTTTCCTCCTGGGCCTCTGGACCTGTGATGGGAGGGACTGCTGTGAAGACCTCTGACATGCTCTGGAGACATTTTCCCCATGGTCTTGGTGATTAACATTGGGCTCCTTGCTAAATATGCAAATTTCTGCAGCCAGCTGAATTTCTCCCTATAAAATGAATTTTTCTTTTCTACCATACAGTCAGGATGCAAAGTTTATGAACTTTTATGCTCTGTTTCCTTTTAAAACTGAATGCCTTTAACAGCACCCAAGTCACCACTTGAATGCTTTGCTGCTTAGAAATTTCTTTTGCCAGATAATCTAAGTCATCTCTCTGAAGTTCAAAGTTTCACAAATCTCTAGTACAGGGGCAAAATGACACAACTATCTTTACTAAAACATAAGAAGAGTCACATTTGCTTCAGTTCCCAACAAGTTCCTCATCTCCACCTGAAACCACCTCAGTCTGAATCTTATTGTTCCTATTGCAATCAGTATTTTGGGCAAAGTCATTCAACAAGTCTCTAGGAAGTTTCAAACTTTTCCACATTTTCCTGTTTTCTTCTGAGCTCTCCAAACTGTTCTAAGCTCTGCCTGTTACCCAAAGACGCTTCCACATTTTCAGGTATCTTTTCAGTAATGCCCCACTCTGGTGGTACCAATTTCTGTATTAGTTTGTTTCATGCTGCTGATAAAGACATACCTGAAACTGGGAAGAAAAAGAAGTTTAGTTGGACTTACAGTTCCACCTGGCTGGGGAGGCCTCATAATCATGGCAGGAGGCAAAACACACTTCTTACAGGGCAGTGGCAAGAGAAAAATGAGGAAGAGGCAAAAGTGGAAACCCCTGACAAACCCATCAGATATTGTGGGTCTCATTCACCATCATGAGAATAGCATGGGAAAGACCGACCTCCATGATTCAATTATCTCCCCCTGGGTCACAGCTACAACACGTGGGAATTCTGGGAGATGCAATTCAAGTTGAGATTTGGGTGGAGATATAGCTAAACCATATCATCACACAATAAGCCATCTGCAGGCTGAGGAGCAAGGAGAGCCAGTCCGAGTTCCCAAACTGAAGAACATGGAGTCCGATTTTCTAAGGCAGGAAGCATCCAGCACAGGAGAAAGATATAGGCTGGGAGGCTAGGCCAGTCTCTCTTTTCACCTATTTTCTGCTGTCTTACATTCTAGCCCTGCTGGCAACTGATTAGACTGTGCCCACCTAGATTAAGAATGGGTCTGCCTTTCACAACTCACTGACTCAAACGTTAATCTCTTTTGGTAACACTCTCATAGACAAACACAGGATTAGAACTTTGTATCCTTCTATCCAATCAAATTGACACTCAGTATTAACCATCACAAGTCCACCACTTGTCGACTTGAACCCATACACATCTCCTGAGATTATACATAATCTTCAAATAAAGAAAATAATAAGTTCATAATTATAGCTGACATAATACAACTATCCTTCATTCAATCAGAAATGCACCATTCCCCAACCCAATTACTATTACAGGAAGTCAAAAATACTTAAATGCTGATGTGAAGTTAATAAATCTTATATTACATGATAAAAAAGGAAATAAAATGAAGATACTTTCTTAGATACAAGGCACAAAGATAGTTTTAACAAAAGGAGTAGGAAATACTCATGACAATTACAGTCCTCATTTCTGGAGTTGCTCCTCATTTCTGCAGCTGGTCACACGGTCATAGCTGGTATTGATGACTATTTTTTTCTACTCCCCATTTTGAATACCCTTTGCCTTCAGCAAGCACCTCAGCAGGTCATGAATTTTTCCTGGTGGAGTGACCCAAACCTTCACTTCTGAAGGGTCCAAGCCATTTGTAGTCCTACCTGGATTGGGCTGTTGTAGTTTCCCATTGACCTTAATCACAGGGCATGGTAATAATACGAAATTCCCAAATGGATCTCGTGTATTCCATACATACTCTTCCTTACCTCTGTTATGGAGTAGTAGACTGATTTCTTCTTATAAGTCCAGGTCAATCACTCCAGCCAACACTGTATCTCCCATCTTAGCCTGTTGACTTAAATGCAGAAGAAGTCCAAAGTGTCCAGGTGGTAATCTTAACTTCCAGTTTAATGGAATCATTGTTGTGTCTCCTGGTGGCAGCATTCCTCCCTCTGGAACTAAGACCTCTAGGCCAGCAAAACATAAAATTATGGGAACAGGAAGCAAAAATTTTGCTGGTGCATCACTGGGGGTGATGGTGAGTGGTGCCACATACACTTCCACCCCTTGATTCCTGGGCCCATAAATCCTGGCTATGGGAGAAACAGTATTATATATTTGATGCTGATTCAGAGCATCAGCCTTCTAGAGAACTTTGCCTCAGCCCTGCTAAGTATTGTCACCTACCTGGCATTGTAATTGTGACTTCAAAAGGCCATTCCACCATTCTATCAATCAAGCTGCTTCAGGATGAAGAGGAACATGGTAAGACCAGTGAATTCCATGAGCAATGGCCCACTGCTGCACTTCTTTAGGGAGCGCCTTGATCAGAGGCAATGCTGTGTAGAATACCATGATGGTGGATAAGGTATTCCGTGAGTCCACAGATGGTAGTCTTGGCAGAAGCATTGCATGCAGGACAGGCAAACCTATATCTGGAATAAGTGTTTATTCTAATGAGGACACACTGCTTCCTTTTCCACGATGGAAGAGGTCCAATATAATTAACCTGCCAACAGGTGGTTGGCTTATCACTCCAAGGAATGGTGCAATATTGAAGGCTCAGTGTTGGTCTCTGCTGCTGGCAAATTGGGCACTCAGTAGTGGATGTAGCCAGGTCAGCCTTGGTGAGTGGAAGTTCATGTTGCTGAGCCCATGCATAACCTCTATCTCTGCCACCATGGCCACTTTGTTCATGGCCCATTGGGTGATGATAGGGGTGGCTGGGGAAAGAGGCTGATTGGTGTCCAGAGAATAGGTCATTCTATCTACTTGATTATTAAAATCCTCCTCTGCTGAGGTCACCCATTGGTGAGCACTCTCATGGGATACAAATATTTTCACATCTGACATGCATGTTCTTAGTGTATTACTTCTTTTATGTATACAAGCTATTTTGTAATACAAGCAAACACTTAAACTCATCGTATTAATATCTTAGTTGAATTCCTTTTTAAAATTAGACCTAGATGAGAACAGAGCTTAGAAGGAAGACCACACAAAGTAGAAAAGGCTTAGTAATAAAAATATGGTGTGGGATGAAAAGGCACTGATTATTTGAGAAAAAAAAATAATGTTGGTATAGTGGTCAGTGCAGGTGGAATGCCCTGGTTGAAAGGAGTAGCATTTGTATGTTGGGTACGTAGTCAAATCCTGGCATAGATGTAGTACTTAGTTAATATGGGTTTTTAATAAATCAGAAGAGAGGGATTTACTCCATGGAATTAAAAAGCACAGAAAACAACCTTAGTATGTCCTAGAGTTTTAAAGGGCCCAGGAGACCTTTCTCCTTTTAATTCATTTAAGAGTGGTACCTGGATACAGCCAACCTCAAGGCAAAGTGAGGAAACCCTGGTTAACTTGCTGAAGGGTTAGGAAACAGCCTTAAATTCTGGACTGTGAGATCAAAAGAGCAAGGTCAAACTGTGAGTCCAGAATGGCACATTTGGAAGTCTCCTTAAAATATCTAAGGACACCCAATGGTCATCATTAAGTATCACTATATAGTATGGTCTTGTCTGATGAGAACATAAGGGTTGGAATGAGGGTGGATTCTATGTTCGGCAAGGAAAATAGGAATTTCCGTGGAAAATTACCCCAAAAACGTTCCTACTTACTCAAAAACTGCATACTATAAATGATTTATGTATATAAGTTTAAACAATAATGTGTATGGGTAAATGGATTATTTGTATAAGTGTGTAAAAATAATATATATTATATATATATAAATACAAACATATTTCTGAATCTTTAAACACTAGAAATATTCAAACATTAAGAATAAAGTGAAACGGAGACTACTGAGAGCAAATTTACAGCTCTTAACTCACTATCATTCCAGGTCGTGCTCACTGAAAGAAATGATTAACTCATTTTGCTAGGCCTCTCTCTCTCTTTTTCTCATCACCTTCTTTCCATTTTTCTTTTTTTCTTTATACTTGATCCCCTACTCTACTCCTGCCTAGACAGGTATGAAGTTCTCCCTGCTGTGTTCTGTTACACTAGGGGGCCGCAGCTAAGATTCCCTCACCAAGCACGACCCATAGTGCCAGTGCTATGCTTCCATGCCACCTGTTTATCTCATTTTCTGTTTTGTTTCTGCCTATTATTTTTCCTTCTCCCTTCCTCTGCATTTTGTCTCCTGTTGTATTTATTAATAAATATTCTGGCTTTAGCTACAGAGATTGCTTTGTCTTACCAAATAAAACATATTTCCTGTGTCTGGGCAAGCAGTTATACTCACTATTCTGGGTAACTTATTTGTGTTATTTTAACACCTAGTAACTAACTCCAGCTTTTATCACATACTTTAAAAAAATGTTTTCTTTATATTTTTAGCTTTTCTATTCTATCTTGATTACTATAGAAAATAGGCAACATGTATTTTCACACTGGAAATTATCAAATAGAGCATTTACAAAATACCTGAAAATATGTGAAGTGCTACAATAGCGACAATAGAAATAACATAAAGTGTCCCCCCAACTGTTTGTGCTTCAATCTGGTTATAAAAACATGTCAGAGCACATGCACGCATGTACCAAGACATTGCAACCAGAGTTTAATGTCTAGTGCTGTAACAATGGCTGATGATTAGAGCTATGTATTCCACTCAAAATTAACAGGCATGAAAGAAAAGAAAGAAGGAGGGACTTATTAGCTGAAGGGAGGATATATCCAAATCAATGTGCTACCCCATGAAGCTATCGTCCCAGCGTGAGCATAATTAAAAACAATTATGGTTTTACATTATAAAATATTTTTGGATAACAAAAGTAAACAATTTAATTTTTAAAATAGAAATTATGTGTTCAGCATGAAAATACACTTTCAAAAGAAATTATACATTTAATCAAGTCTATAAATAATGCATATGTTTTCTAAGCATTCAACTTAAAGAAAAAAGGTAAAAAGAGAATGGCATTTAGTTGATGTGAATAGGTTACCATTTGTTTCTCTATGATCCAAGGGGAAATAATCAGAGGAAGTATGCGCTTGAACATAGTTTTAGCATTATGTGTCTGAAGAAACAAACATGGTTATTGTGGGTAAGAAAACGATAATAGTGAAATATTAAAAAAAAAAAAAGATACTTGAACAGTTCCTGAATAATGAATTTTACTCCCAACATGCATCCTGGCACACTATAGATGGTAAGGAACAATAATGAATTGACTTTTATTGGTATCGATTTGTTGCTATGGTGACTTTTTGGGACAACGGAAGTCAGCATAGTCAAAGTGATTCTAATTTGGGAGTCTGTGATCCAAATCAGAGACAAATGAACATTGTACAGAAATTAGGGACCTCATTTTAGTCTCCTATAGATGCTGTTTGTTATAGTATTACATTTGTTTTGATAGCTTTTGTTTGTTTGTTTTTTGTTTTGTTTTGTTCACAGAAATTTACAAATTCACCATTAATCCATTTTGGAATATTCAAGAGCTAGTGTTCATCTAGCACAACTGGTAACACTAGGAAACAACACCTAAAATAGCTTTTGGAACATAGAATGCAGAATATTTATTACAAGAATTGAATGAAGTCTGGGGGTGACAACTTAGTGACAATTTGCCCTATTGCTATGCATGAAGCTTGTACATTGAGGCCTTCTTCAGTTGCTCAGCTACAGAAAGGACTGAAAAGAACATGCTGATATATAAAAGAAAAAAGGAAAAAAAAAAGGTGCTCTAAACAAATAAAGCCAACTATCTGGAAATATCCCCCTGCTGTCCTAAGATATAACGTTGCTGAATGTGACAGGCTGTGGTTCCTATCTCATGGGATGTGGTGCAAAGAGTAGACAACTGAAATGCTTGCTTAAAATCTTCATTTAAAAAAGTCCACATTATAAAGCCTCCATGTCACTAGAGAATGGAGACATTAAGTAGCTCATTATAGTTTGTGCAGCATACTGTCTAGGGACCCCTTGCCCAGTGGGAGCTCTTAGTAGCAGAATCCTTGGCAGGCATTTTTCTTTTTCTTTTTCTTTTTTTTTTTTTTTTTTTTGACGCGGAGTCTTGCTCTGTGCCCCAGGCTGGAGTGCAGTGGCGCGATCTCGGCTCACTGCAAGCTCCGCTCCCCCGGGTTCACGCCATTCTCCTGCCTCAGCCTCCCGAGTAGCTGGGACTACAGGCGCCCGCCACCTCGCCCGGCTAATTTTCTTGTATTTTTAGTAGAGACGGGGTTTCACCGTGTTAGCCAGGATGGTCTCCATCTCCTGACCTCATGATCCGCCCGTCTCGGCCTCCTAAAGTGCTGGGATTACAGGCTTGAGCCACCGCGCCCGGCCAACAGGCATTTTTCTTCAGGGAAAGTATTTCTGTTGGAAACATTGTGAATTATGCATAAACACCTTATAAGAACCGCCTTTCAGAAATGTCACAAAATGGACACTGGCACAGTATAAGCAAAAAAACACTAGACTGAGAACCAGAAGACAGTATTTCTAAGTCTGGCAATGCCATTCATTAAACAATCTAGCTGACCTTAGGTGACCTTAGGTTGGCCTCACTTTCCTCAGTTGCAAAGTGAAGGCTTTGGATTAAATCATCTCTAAGCTCTTTCACCTCAAAAATCTTAATGATTCTTTTCAGCATTGCTGTGTGTATTTCTTTCCCCAGAGAGTGTCTCCTTGGACTAATTGGAAATAAGGTAAAGGTTTATACTGAAAAAGGAATTGGTAGGTGACAATTCATTTGTATTACTATGTTTCTTCAGAGACAATCTGGAGCATATCTTTTTTGTCAAATGTGAGATTTATTTAAAAGAGATTTAGTACAACAGAGATCAACCACAATTTAGCCATCTTCAGGGAAAAGAGAAAATAAACACAGTTGTGAGTAGTAAATGGCATATTGTAAGTTTCAGCACAAAATGATCCAACAGAAAGTCTAATGTAGGTATCAAACTATTACATATGATATGATATCTATTTACAACTTTTCTCTCCATAAAATACATTTCTATTGGGGTTTATTCATTATAAAAAGTAGTGGTATGGGAAAAAATGGAAGGGTTTTTACAAATCCAAAGTTAATTTGGATTTTTAACAGTAAAATAATTCTAACATGTTTTATTGATTTATACTTTTTTTTTTTTTGCTTTTTACTCTTTGTCAAGAAGAATACCTTTTATTTAAGTTATCAGTGCCAATGGAAAAAGACAAGAAAATTATTTTCAAAGAGTATATCATATCTTCATGTATCTATAATCACATAAAAACTACAATTGTTTCTTTCAAAGACAACTCAGTCTCAATCTACCCACAAATGAACTCAAATTCTCCTTCCCAACCATCCTCCTCCTTATGTATCCTTTAATGGTGTCATTACCTACCTGTCATCTAGTCAGAAGCTTCATTTCATCATAAACCTCTACTTTTGCTCCATTGCCATCTAAATAATTTGACAGCCTAAGGTCAATTTTAACCCTTTTACAAATTTTAAAGATATCATCTCCTCTTCATTCATAGGCACATTGACTTACTCTAGACATTCATACTTTCTCATTTGAAATAATTAAGGCCTTTACCTAGCTGATGCCTCTGCCCCTGGACTCAACTTTCTCTCATTGATTCTCAATACTGCTACCAGATTGTTTCAAAATAAGAATGATCATGCCACTGTTTGGCTGAACAGTGTCTGATGGCTTACTATTTCCTTCAGGATAAGATTCAGTTTTATAGTACTGTCCGCAGGGTTCTTTATGATCAGAATATTGTCTGCCCCTCTTCACTGTCCTTTCCTCACTTCCTGTCATTTCCCCACAAGTATCTGCACTCTAGTTAAAATAATTCAGAAATCCTCATCAGCTTGTGAGTACGAATAAAATCACAGAAACACGATTGAGGATGGGCCGTACTAGATAACAATAATCATTGATGGTTAGAACAGAATGGACTCATACACAGAGTGAATTGTATCCGAGCTATATCCTAAATCAACATATCCTGGCTTATCACCATAATGTTCCTTGCCAAGTCTTCCTGCTCAGCTACATAGCTGTCTCATTATCTGATTATTAGCTTTCATTCATCTTCAGAAGATTTATTTCTCTGGTAGCTTATGAGCAATATGAATCTCTAGAATCTAAGGTTGGCAAGTTGCAAAAAGAGAAGGAATATTCAACACCTGTCCAGGATCTATGTCTTCCCAGAATAATTGAGAGAAGAGATGTTTACCACAGTTAGTAAAAATTCTACTCATGTTGAACAGAGGTGTAGCTCTCCCATGGACTCCAAAAAAGAAGAATGTGAGAGAAAGCTCCCAAGCACATGGCTTAGCCTTGGAAGTTTAGTACTGAGGTGATTTTTCATTCAACAACTATTTCTGAACATCAACTACTTATAAAATTTTGTCCTAGGAACTGAGAATAGAAGAAATCCCTGCTCTCTAAAAACTAACATTTCATTTTTGGTGACTAACAGGATAAAAATAAAGCAATAACTATAATGCAGGTAGTGGTGAGCATTACACAGAAAAATAATTTTGGGCAAGGGGTTAGAACCTGATAGGGTAAAAAACAAGGCATTTATTTTGGGGGAGGTGGTTAGAAAATGAAGCGTGAAATTAATTTTCCTGCAGTATATGAGGTATTGTACCAGAGTATTAAAAGATATGTAATATTTTATTGGTAAATCTATCATTTAAAAGGAATATATTTTAGGATGTCATCATTTTGATGTGAATCGTGTAAACGTTTATAATAGGCTGTGTATTATACACTCAGTGTTTCAAGAGATTCACTTAATTGCCTTTTTGACATGTATATTATGTGGTCTATTTGCAACTGTTTTTTAAAAAAATGACATTAGAAGAATAGTTATGTAGAGAAACATTAGTGGATGTTAATTGTCTCCCCACCTATATTTCTGGGTGTTAGTGCAACTGTTTTTCTAGTTGCAAAGCTGTATTATCAGAGTAAGAGTGTATTTGTATACTATATGGCAACTAAAAATTAAGAATAAAAACATTTTCTTATTTTAAAAAAGGAAAAGAAAAAGAAGTCTGAGCAAATGAAGTTTGAGCAGTTGCCTGAATGAAGTAAGGAAGTCCTATGAGACTATTTGGGGTGGCTAGATTTTGCTTGGAATGAAAAGTAAGTATATGTTTCTGAAACAGAAATTATCTTTGAGTGTTTGAAGGATGGTTGTAAGGCCAGTGTAACCTGAGTAGAATAGGTCACAGTAAGGAAAATAGTAAGAGAGGTAGTGAGGAACTACAAGATACTGGGTCTGATAGACATTGGTTAAGATTTTGTGTTTTGTTCTAAGTTATAAGGATGTGTGTGTGATACTTTTTAATATCTGAAAAGCCACACACTCTCACAATTTCTATTTCAAAATATCTATACATTCTCTCATATAGTTTATTTTTTATTTATTTTTAAATGTTTTCTGTTTTGTTCTTTCTTAAAAAGTTATGGATAGTTTCTTTTATTATACAGAAGCTCTTTAGTTTAATTAGATCCCATTTGTCAATTTTGGCTTTTGTTGCAATTGCTTTTGGTGTTTTAGTCATGAAATCTTTGCCTATGCCTATGTCCTGAACGGTATTGCCTAGATTTTCTTCTAGGGTTTTTATGGCTTTAGGTCTTACATTTAAATCTTTAATCCACCTTAAGTTAATTTTTGTATAAGGTGTAAGGAAGGAGTTCAATTTCAGTTTTCTCCATATGGCAAGCCAATTTTCCCAACACCGTTTATTAAATAGGGAAACCTTTCCCCATTGTTTGTTTTTGTCAGGTTTGTCAAAGATCAGATGATTGTAGATGTGTGGTGTTATTTCTGAGGCCTCTTTTCTGTTCCTATATATCTGTTTTGATACCAGTACCATGCTATCATCAGAGTGAACAGGCAACCTACAGAATGGAAGAAAATTTTTTCAATCTATGCATTTCACAAATGAGTAATATCCAGAATCTACAAGGAACTTAAACAAATTTTCCAGAAAAAAAAAAACAAAACAAAACAACAACAACAAAAACTCCATCAAAAAGTGGGCAAAGTATATGAACAGACACTTTTCAAAAGAAGACATTTATGCGGCCAACAAACATATGAGAAAAAGCCATAATCACTGGTCGTTAGAGAAATCCAAATCAAAACCACAATGAGATACTATCTCACACCAGTTAGAATGGTGATCATTAAAAAGTTAGGAAACAACAGATGCTGGAGAGGACATGGAGAAATAGGAATGCTTTTACACTGTTGGTGCGAGCTTAAATTAGTTCAACCATTATGGAAGACGGTGTGGCAATTCCTCAAGGATATAGAACTAGGAATACCATTTGACCCAGCAATTCCATTACTGGGTATATACCCAAAATATTATAAATCATTCCACTATAAAGACACATGCACAAATATGTTTATTGCAGCACTATTCACAATAAAAAGACTTGGACCCAACCCAAATGCCCATCAATGTTAGACTGCATAAAGAAAATGTGGCACATATACACCATGGAATACTATGCAATCATAAAAAAGAATGAGTTCACGTCTTTTGCAAGGACATGGATGAAGCTGGAAACCATCATTCTCAGCAAACTAACACAAGAACAGAAAACCAAACACCGCATGTTCTCAGTCATTAGTGGGAGTTGAACAATGAGAATATATGGGCGCAGGGAGAGGAATATCACACACCAGGGCTTGTTGGGGGTGGGGAGCAAGGGAAGAAATAGCATTAGGAGAAAAATCTAATGTAGATGACAGGTTGAAGGGTGCAGCAAACCCCTGTGGCAGATGTATACCTACATAACAAACCTGCACGTCTGCACATGTATCCCAGAATTTAAAGCATAATAATAAAAAAGTTATGGATATGTGATAGTTCTACATATTTACGGGGTACATGTGAGTTTTTGGTACAAGCAGTATATAATAATCCAATTAGTGTAACTGAAGTATCCATTTCCTCAAGCATTTATCATTTCTTTATGTTAGGAACATTCCAATTCCACTCTTTTAGTTTTGTGAAATATACGATAAAATATTTTTAACTATAGTCACTTTAATGTGTTACTGTACACTAGATATTATGTCTATCTAGAAGTATTTTTGTATTCGTTTGTCATACCCTCCTTATCCTCCTCTCCCATTATATTTCCAAGTTTCTGGTAACCATCACTCTACTCTCTATTTCCCTGAATTCAGTTTTTCTTTTAGCTCCCACATATGAGTGAGAACATGAGATACTTGTTTTCCTATGTCTGGTTTAATTCACTTTACATAAGGTCCTCCAGTTTCATCCATGTCGTTGTTAATGACAGGACTTTATTCTTTCTTATGGATAAATAATATTTTATTGTGTATATATGCCACATTTTCTTTATTCATTGAACCATTGATGGGCACTTAGGTTGATTCCATATCTTGACTATTGTGAATAGTGCTGCAGGAAATATGAGAGTGCAGATATCTCTTCCATATACTGATTTCCTTTCTATTGGATATATACCCAGCAATGGGATTCCTGGGTACTTCTATCTTCAGTGTTTTGAAGAACCTCAATACTGTTCTCCATAGTGGCTATAACTTCATTTTCCAGTTATTTTATATTTCTGTTAAAATTGTATCTTTTTGTATCTTTTTTTTTCTCATTTCAGTTATTTTGTTGCTTCTGTAAAATATTCTTTGATTTCTTTATCTTATGTTCAATACATTCTAATGCTTATACTATTTCTAGTATTTAATTAACTTATTTTACAATACCACCATATAGTCTATAAGTAATGGTAAATTAGTCTTTTCTTGATTAGAATTTATCACTTATTTTGACTTGGCTCTCAGCTTGGACATTGTTGTGTATAGAAATGCTTCTGATTTTTGTACATTGATTTTGTATCCTGAAACTTTGCTGAAGTTGTTTATCAGATCTAGGAGCTTTTAGGCTGAGACTATGGGGAAACACAGTGGAGTTCACAGCAGGCACAAAAATAATAAAATACCTCAGAATACAGCTAAACAGGGAGGTGAAAGATCTCTACAATGAAAATTACAAAACACTGCTCAAAGAAATCAGAGATTTCACAGACAAATGGGAAAACATTCCATGCTTGTGGATAGGAAGAATCAATAATACTGCCCAAAGCAATTTACAGATTTATTGCTATTTCTGTCAAACTAACAATGATACTCTTCACAAAAATAGAAAAACAACAACAACAACACTATTTTAAAATTCATATGGAACCAAAAAAGAGCTTGAATAGCCAAGGCAACACTAAGCAAAAAGAACAAAGTTGGAGTCATTACATTACCCAACCTCAAAGTATATTATGAGTGTACGGTAATTAAAACATGGTACTGGCACAAAATCAGTCACATAGACCAACAGAACAGAACAGAACCAAGAAATAAGCCTGAATACCTACAAATATTTGTACTTCTATAAAGTCAACAAAAACAAGCAATGGGGAAAGGTGCTTCAATAAATGGTGCTGGGATAACTGGCTAGCCATATGCAGAAGACTGAAACTGGACCCCTTCCTTATACCACATACAGAAATCAACTCAAGATGAATTAAAGACTTAAATGTAAAACCTAAAACTATAAAAACTCTGGATGATAACCTAGGAATTACCATTCTGGACACAGGCCCTGGCAGATATTTCATAACAAAGATGCCAAAAGCAATTGCAACAAAAATAAAAATTGACAAGTGGGACCTAACTAAAGAGCTTCTTCTGCACAGCAAAATAAACTATCAACAGAGTAACCAGATAACCTACAGAATAGTGGAAAATATTATATTTGCAAACTATCTAGCAAAAGTCTAATATCCAGAATCTATAAGGAACCTAAATTTACAAGCAGAAAACAAGAAACTCTATTAAAAAGTGGGCAAAGGACACAAACAGACACTTTTCAAGAGAAGACATATACACAGAGCCAACAAGCCTATGGGAAAATGCTCAATATCCCTAATCATTAGAGAAATGAAAATCAAAACCGCAATGGGATTCCATCTCATATTAAAAGGGCCAACTATGTTAATAGGGCTACTATTAAAAGGGCCAACAATAACAGATGCTGGAGATGTTGCAGAGAAAAGGGAACACTTATACACTGCTGGTGGGAGTGTAAACGAGTTCAACCATTGTGGAAAGCAGTGTGGTGATTCTTCAAGGACCTAAAAGTAGAACTTATTTTGCTGTCTTTTCCTTTTATGGCTTAAAATCTTCAACTTATAGTTTATATTATAGCAATTGTACGTATTGTCGTCTTGTTCTTATTTCATTGAGGGGCACTTTAGATTTAAGCCATTTCATATGTTTTAATAAGGTTTGCTGATGGTTTCTAATGCATATGCTTCTTTATGTCAAATATTATAGTAAAAGAGATTTAATACTAACATAGATGAATCACAGTTTAGGCATTTTCAGGTAAAAGACAAAGAAACCTCAGGAAAATTATAAATGGTATATTTTAAGTTCAATGCAAAGTTATCAAACAGAAAGCCTAATATAAGTATAAAGCTATTAACATTATATGAAATACATGTAAACACTTCCTTTTCCTCTTTTGTTTATAACTTGTTTAAGTAATTGTTGAAGAATATTTTGAAAAGCATTTCTATTTTATTGTGTTTTTATTAAAAGATGTATCCTCTACCTGTTAGTACAGTGAAAATGTATTAAAGTTTTATTTGTGTGCAATTATATATTCAGATTTTGTATCTGTTTTTTAAACATAGTACAATAACGCGTACACGTAGTTATAGATTGAGCTTGTTGAGTTTTTCTATAAAAATTGTTCATGTCTTTCTCTTCCTCTATTCCACTGGTTGAATTGTCAGTTCTCAGGAAAACATCTTACAATTTTCTATTATGTTTATTGATTTGGCAATTTCTCTGTTTATTTCTAAAGTGTTTTGGTTTGTTTATCTCTTGTCCTGATGATCATCTTGATGGGTTGCCCTATTATTAAAATTATTCTTCTTTTTACCATTTAAGCTTTTGTCCTCAAATGACATTATATCAAATTGAAAATTAATAACCACATTTTTGTCTATCATTTATTTTCAAGTCACGTTTTGCCATTTTGCTTTAGGTATGTTTCTCCTTGTCAGATTTTACAGTTTGTATTTGTTTAGTCAAAACTGAATCTTTATCTTTGAATAGCATATTATTTACCAACTCTTTTTCATGGGTGATGTAGTTGATTTCATTTCTTTGATAACATGTATTTGTTCCCATATTTTAAAATGCACTATAAACATATTATTTATTTTTTCTTCTTTCCTGGAAAAATATTGGCTGATTGATTGGGTTTTCTAAAGTTCTATTTATCTCTACAAATATTGCTGCTCACAAACACAGTATTCTCTTCTATTTGGGATTAACCAAAATTTTGAATATACAATTATAATATAGAATTGCAAGTGTCATTGTCTTGTTCTTAATTTCATTCAGGGGCACTTTAGATTTTAGCCATTTCATAGAATGTTTGCTAATAGTTTCTAAGGAATTATCTGCTTATGTCAAATATTATGTTAAAAGAGATTTAGTACTAACATATATGATGGTACTACACATATTTCTCATGCCATATTCATAAAGTTTATGCATATATTAATTTATAAACTTCATAAATTTATATTTCTCCTAAACACTATTTCTTATACTCAGTGTATTCCACCTTGAGATATTTCATCTTACTTTATTTTCATTTGGGTGGAGCTGGTCTTCTAGTAATTATCACCCAGAAAACTCAGGAGTGATATACTTTCTGAATAATTTTACATTATATTGTACCTACTTTTAGCACTTAAATATGTATCATACATTGGCTGAGTGTAAATATTAATGTTGCAGTACTTTTCTCTCATGTTTCTGCAAATATTCTTTACTTTTTTCTAGATTCTAACACTGCAGTGAGAATTCTAATACCAGTCTATGTATTTTTTCCAGAGTGCCAGGTTTAGTTCAAGGCTAGCAATTCTTTTGTGATCATATATACCTCTAAACAACGACAACTTACTCACACTGTTTCTTGAAAACCCAAAGTCACAATGAGCTTGGATTTATTCTCCACATTCATTAGTTAAATCACAGTTTAACTACTTTCTTTATACATTTTGTTTGTTTGTTTGTTTAGAAGGTAGAAGGATAAGGAATAAGGAGCACATGCTTGGGCTACCTTCCTAGATTCTTTCTAAAGTAGATTTTTAAAAATCCTGACAGCCAAAACCAATTGTTTAATTTATCATTTAAGAAGAATAATTTAGAAGGAAACAAAGGTCAATTTATTTACTTGTAATGATTTACATAAAAAATTAAACACGTGGTTTTATCTTCCCTTTTCCTGTAAAATGTCACATAATGGACCAAGTGAAATGAGAAAACAATAAAAACGTTAAAAACTGAAAGGAAAGAATCTGAAATACTTTGAACTACCCACACAAGAAATATTCTATTTTTTTTTTTTTTTTTTGAGACGGAGTCTCACTCTGTCGCCCAGGCTGGAGTGCAGTGTCCGGATCTCAGCTCACTGCAAGCTCCGCCTCCCGGGTTTACGCCATTGTCCTGCCTCAGCCTCCTGAGTAGCTGGGACTACAGGCGCCCGCCACCTCGCCCAGCTAGTTTTTTGTATTTTTAGTAGAGACGGGGTTTCACCATGTTAGCCAGGATGGTCTCGATCTCCTGACCTTGTGATCCGCCCGTCTCGGCCTCCCAAAGTGCTGGGATTACAGGCTTGAGCCACCGCGCCCGGCCAAGAAATATTCTAATTCTTAGTGCTTCAGTAGAAATATATTAAAATAAAAAAATGTTACCTTGGACATTTCTTTAAAAAATGGATTTATTAGGAAGGAAAGCATAAAAGCAGTATGCTTGAACAATAACTTCCTAAGATTTGAGTAAATGAGGCAGAAACACACAACCTCAATGTATAATTGTCACAATTTCATAACATGAATATTGTGATGGGCTGTTAACCATTTCCCCCCTGCTGGTCTCAGATATTAACATTACCATGAGAATACGTATGATATTTTTTGTTGTTTATGAAGCATGAATGCATTTTGATATCACTAGCCAAATACAAAAGAAAGCAGAGCATAAAGTGGCTAATCAGGCAGGAGGAATTTAAATACCAATGTCAGCATCTAGAGAATATTCGATTTTTGTTCTGAAATGGCTTAAAGTCTTAGGCAAATAATAAACAGCAAACTCAGAGAAATGCTGAGGGATTGAAAGTCATAGCTTTATAATACCTCTTTTATTTTATGCTATTCTATTGAAAAGTGACTTAAATATAGAATTGCAGAAGAAAATAAGATGATGTTCCTTGACACAAAGGTATGTTTCTGTATATCTCCTAACTTGATGGAGAGCCCTTGAAGTATATCATAACATCTCTGTACTAACACAGAAGCTTCACATAACCTGCAAGTTCCTGCCTCTGGCATTCACCAGAGACACAAAGACATTATGAGAGGAAAGCTAGCCTTCCCTTTATCTAATAACAGTTCCCTTGAGAGAATCCCAAAGGCACTAAGGCATGCTCTCTAATATCACAGGAAGAACCAGAAATTGCCTTTCCTTTTCTTTTTTAACTCAATTCTCTGCAGCAAGAACTAAGTATAGTTTTTCTCTTGTCACCCTAAAGTAACCTTTGGCCCTTCAGTCTTCTCTGATATATGACAGGATAAAAATACCTACAAAAATGTCAAGTGACCTTTTTTTATTATTGCAGATCAGAATTCTCTCAAATAATCACACAACTACCTCATGCTCGAACAGAAATTAGTGATGGTTAGCTGCAAGCAACAGTTTTTAAATTGCCAGCTGACATGCAGAAGCAATCATTGCACATAGCATGCTTCACTTTCAACATGTTTGATTAAGTAATAATATCTATATATCTTGGAAAGAGCTGGAAGAAAGGTGGAGATAAATTACTATTATCCTATTGTTTTAATTATCCTATTTATTTATATAAATTACTATTATACTATTGTTTTAAATTACTATTATCCTATTGTTATCCGAGGCCCAGAGGGTTTAAGTCATTTATTTCACAAGAACACAGTTATAATTAGTGATCCAAAACACTAAAAAAGGATGCTAAAATATTATATTATTAACATTGGAACTATGAATATGCAAAATATGTGTGCCCCAGGGAAATTTAGTACTTAGATTTAGTGCTAAAATTTCAACTAAGTTCTCAATTAACTCTGTTTTTCATTTATTTTAGAGTTCCAAGAGGATGCTGCATCTTAATTTTAACCTTAACCATTATTCTCAAGCGTCTAGACTCATCTTCTTTTTATCATTATATTTAGTTTAACTGACTCTTAAGTGCCTGCAGGGCATAGGCATCTAAAGAGTTATGACAAGAGCACAGTATCTAGGAGGTATATGATGGTTCCTTTAACTCATTTAAAGCTATCCCTCCAATCACCCTCTTTTTTTTTTTTATTATTATACTTTAAGTTCTAAGGTGCATGTGCAGAATTTGCAGGTTTGTTACACAGGTATACATGTGCCATGGTGGTTTGCTTCTCCCATCAACCCGTCATCTATATTAGGTATTTCTCCTAATGCCATCCTTCTCCTAGCCCCTCACCCCTTGACAGACCCCTGTGTGTGATATTCTCCTCTCTGTGTTCATGTGCCAATCACCCTCTTAATCTCATTGAAACTTTGTCTCTATTCATGCTTTTATCTATCTACCATATAATGTCAGAAAGAAATGAATATGTCCTTCTTTCAAAGCTGACCCTAAGCTTTCATCTGTTCCCCTTCAAAACATCACTTCCCTTATTATTAAATCTTCTTTTGAATTTTATCACTATGTTCCTTTCTACTGACTCTTTCCACTCTGACATCATATAGCTAAAGTTCTCATATTTTTTCAAATTATTTTACTTCATTGATTCTGCATAAGCAACTTTCTCTCTTAACCCAGGATTCTGTTTAATACTTTGACAGTATGCCTTCACTAAGCATTCCTAAATGCTTATATAAGTTATTCACAGCCCTTAAAAGGTCCTTTTAAGGCCAGGTGCAGTGGCTCATGCCTGTAATCCCAAAACTTTGGGAGGCCGAGGCAGGTGGATCTCCTGAGCTCAGGAGTGAGAGATCAGTTTGGCCAACATGGTGAAACCCTGTCTCTACTAAAAATACAAAATTAGCTGGGTGTGGTGGTACTTGACTGTAGTTCCAGTTACTTGGGAGGCTGAGACAGGAGAATCGCTTGAACCCGGTAGGCGGAGGCTGCAGTGAGCTGTGATCACACCACTGCACTCTAGCCTGGGCAAGGCAGAGAGAGACTCTGTCTAAAAACAGCAGCAACAACAAGGCCCTTTTAAATTGCTCTTATTTACCTGGGAAACGTTTCATGTTTTCTCATTCTACAAATAGGTCACCTCCTTAAACGTAGTCTTAAATTCCTTGGGCAAAGTTAGTTGCTACTATTTCTGTGCTTCTTCAATATGCTATATATTTGCTATATATTTTCTATATATTTTACATTTCTTGCATATTCTTGTAATTATTAGTTTACTTTATGTCTTACTCATAGACATTGAAGTTTCTTCAAATGTATTCAACATATTTATTTTAAATTGCAAGGTGAATAGGATACTACCAGCTTTAGAGATTGTGTAAAATATGTTTAATGAAGGAAACAAAAAAGGGGAAAATGGGTAATGTGTTGATGCAAGTGAGAGTTCGATGAAATAATGTGTGAATCATGGAAGGACAGAAGAATTGAGCAGTTATATGTACAAAACGAAAGGAGAGAGAAAAAAAGGTTGTAAAATTACACTGAAAAAGAGGATCTTGAAGATATTGGCCAACAAAAGGAACTGTAATGTTGGCATGCCACGATTTTTGTTCCAAAAAATTGATAGAAAAGACCAGTAAATAAATTATTTTTAAATATTCTCAAATGGGTGGAAAGGAAGGTGTCATGCATAAGTTATCCCCAATTGAAAGTAAGCTTGATGAAAACTCTGTTGTATCTTTGTAAATGTCATGTATATCTTATAATATTGATAGATGTGAACATGTATACATAGGCCTTATACACTGCTAAACATTTTATATACTATTTTTAAAAGACAAAAGTATATCCCAGAATTAAGCTATTCACCTAATGCATTGGCAGATATTCTCATCTTTTTAAATCTCTTTTATTAAAAAAATAGGATTACACAAAGCCTTCTGCTCAGATGAATTTTACGAAGATATCTTTTTATTAAAACTATTTTTTAATAAGTATCTGTCTTTCTTTCATTTCTCCTGAGTATGAGGCCTCGAAATTTGTGGTTGCTGTTTTTTTTTGCTTGGTATCATCTTATGCCCTTTGTCCCTGTGAGGAATGATGTAGATTTATTCTTCTTACGAAGACTCAATTAGCACACTGTCTAACTTTCCTTGAACACTGAGTTATAGATTAAAGGATTACAGAGCCAATTCTTCCTTTAGAAAGAGACAAGAGTAGAGGCCAAGATACCTGCTCACTGTCACAGAATTCACTCAGCAAAAGCTGTGGTGGCAGAGAATGTGAGCTATGTTTCCAATATCCATTCTCCCCTTCTTCCTTAGTTTCAGAAATCCAAGTTGAGGAGGTAGTGGCATTGTACTCAGATTTAAGAGCAATATATTTTCTAGATTTACATACAGATATAAATGACATATGTTTAAGTTTTGACTAATGAGATATAAGTTGTTGGTTGCACTTTGGGGAAAAGCTTTATAAAGAGACTTGATGACTAGTGCATGCACTTCATAGGAACGATGCTTGGAGATCCAGCAGTTATCTTGAAAGAATGAGGAAAAATGTCCTACTTTAAAGTATATATAGTCTGAGGGATGAATACAGTCAAATTAAAATTTTTTAAATTAATTAAAATATTTTTGTCTGGTATGGTTCTGAATGCATATTAAGTATATTTTATCTTGTTTTTTTATTTGAAAGGATGCTTTTTAATTGCTTTTAACAATTATGAACAATATTTACCTGGTTTTAGAATCTTAGCTGATATTCTTTGAACATATTTCCTTTTATTGGCAACCACTTTAAAATGTTTTAAATGAGTTTTTAATGCATTATTTAGGCATGATTGCATTTTATTCTAGGGGCTACCTATCTACTCATGCTTTATGCATGCTTTTAGCTTTCCTTTCTTTTTGAGTAGCGAGGACTATTTTCTTTGTTCTTCTTTTCCTTCTTGTAAGGAATACAGGAATTCGTGGGTAACTTCTTTTTACTACTTCTCTCCCTCTCCATGTCATCTAATTTGAAGTAATGTCCTACTCCTATTCAATTCCTGTAAGTCAAACGTTAAGCTTATTCTACTTTTCTTATATTCATCTCCTGTGATTTTTGTTATTTGTGTTCATTGTGTCAGAATATACAATCATTCCATTTTATGTTGACTATCACTTAGTCTTAAAATACAGACAAATACATATTTAATTATTACCAACACTGTTTACATTGATATTTCTCTAATCATTTGGTTGCCTAAAGGGTAGAGCTCATTAGAACAATATTTCTGAAATTTTCCATGTTTATAGCAGTTTGCCTGTCACCTCTATATGTGAATCAACTTTGGCTAGTTATAAAATTCTTGGCTTATATTTTATATCCCTGGTTATCTAAAATATATTACTCCATTGTTCCTGGCAAAAAGAAAAGTTCGCTCTCAAATATTTAGTAGCAGTCTCTGTTTTCCTTATAAGTAGTCTTATCATTTTTGCCTTAATGCCTTTCTAAAAAATTTTCTTAAGTTCAGTAGTTTTACTAGAACTGGTGTTATTTCTGGCCATTATAGGTCACATACATGGCATGACCTGTCAATATGTAGTTTCTTATTTCAGATTTTTAAACTTTTTTTAAAATTTTATATTTGTTTTGCTCCTTTACTTTGGTATTCTTCTATTACTTGCCTATCTTCCATATTTTTTACTTCTTCTTGAATTAACTTCCACCTTCTCTTCCCTCCCACCCTCCCCTCCCCTCTCCTCCCATTCCCTTCCTTTCCTTTTTATTCTTTCTTTCATATTAAAAAAAACCCTATTCCATCTTCTAATTTTAAGTCATTCTTGTGTTTCTTCAAGTTTTACCTTCACTTGTGAAATATTTTTCTAAAATAAATTTTTTGAATTACTTTTTTCCTTCAAATCTTTTTTATGATGAATTTATCATTGAGTTTTTCTAATTCAGATTTATGTTGTTCTTTTATATCCTCTATCTCTTTTTACATTTAGTTACTTGAAAAGTAGAGGTGTTTTTTTTTTTTTTCCTGCTGTTGGGATGCTATTCTGTTCCTTATTTTCTTTTCTTTATAATAATGTCATAGAAAATATGATTAAGATCCTTGCAAAGTTCTATTACCCTAGTTTATCTGTGGAGGGGATTCTTCCACCTAAATCCCATATAATATGTTTGTGGTTGTCTCAATCATCTGTTTGAAATGCCGATTTCTCTGTCTTCTTAGACTCTTTGTCTTTTTGTAATATCTCGGACTTAGTTCATTTATTTTGCTACTTTTCCAATTTATGGAATGTATGTTGTAGATTCTTATTTCTTCAGAACTGTATATCCATGAAGCATACATTCATCTACCAGTCCTTATACAACCAAACTCTGAGCTTTCTTTCAAGTTCAAGTATATTATAATATATTATCTTCAGCTGGCATGTTTGCATACAATCTTGGTCTCAAAATTTCATCACTTGAAATTGTTTTGTCACCAAATAAGTACTGACTCAACAGTCTGTTGCTATAAAGAGTGTTGCACTTATTGTGGCTATTTAAGTGTTGTATTGCAAAAGCCATTGATAAGAGGAAAGTTATAAGGAGAAAAATAACATATATTAACTTTTGTAGAAAATAATTTGGCTTGAATTGACCACTTGTTTGCCAGAAAGGCACCACACTGACTTTAGAATAACAAAAAAATTGGCATCCTTGCTATAATCCTGGATACTAAGATAACATGTTGATTAATTACTGGTATCAACATTTCTTCTAGACATTACTCTTTTCAATATAATATTTTTAGTTTGCTTAATATAAATGGTTATGACATAAAAATACTCCATTTGCAAAGTCTTTGGAAGATTTCCATAGAAATATATACTGGAAATTACCATAAGACTAGAGAGTATATATCTTTGATAACTTGTCATGGATTTAGAAATTTCATTATATTTCAGCATTTGTAATTCATTTAAAATTAGCCTATTATTTGCATTATTACAAGTAGTTTTAGGAGAAATTTTATTCAAACTAATTTCTGCAACAATGGAAAGCCCCAGGTACCTATTAAGTAAGAAATATTCTCTACCTTGAAATGCTTGTGTTGTATATTCTATTACTGCATCTTCCCTTGGAAAAATCTTTTAACTTTGCATCCAGCTAGTGTCTCATTTCCAAGATAATTCTAATGAGAATTTTAGTAAAATAGAGGGCAGCAACCTGTCATTTGACACTTATCCTGAAGGAAGGAACTCCTGTCTGAATTACATTTAGTATCAGTTAATAGACTCTTTCTCTACACTTTTCAAATGGCTCTGTGTTTAGAAAAACACTTTCTAAGGGAAGCATTTCCTGTACTCAAGTCATATTATATGTAATACGTAAATTATAATTTACAGTGTTTACTAAAAGATGACAATATTCCTATGAAAAAGTTAAAGTCATTACAGTTTATTGTCCTTTTTCCTCCTGTTATGTGGCCCCTCATCAGTTTTTCCTATTTTAACCTTTAATACTGGAATATGTGTTTTCAAGGTAATTTGTTATTTTGTTTCTTTTTGCTATCAGTTATGAATCTGTCTGAAATGATTTGGCCACATACTATGAAAAAAGTTTTGATGCAACTACCTGTAAATTTACATTAAGTTGGAACCATTGAGGCATGTGTGATTGAGTGCCAATGAGACGTTCTGGCACCATCATACATTGGCTTCTTTTTGTGTATTGTTTCATTTTGGTTCATCTTGTTTGCACAGAGTGTGAATGGCTAGAAGATAGAGACTGTATATTAGATGCTTTTTGCAATCCTGTATTTCTGCTACAGCTTTAGGTGACATATTAAGTAGTCCTCCTTCACTTCCTGTCCTTTGTCACTAATTTCTCCACAACTAACACAGATCTTTTTGAAATATAAATGGAATTTATTATGCATATGTGTATGTGTGTACATAAATAAAACATTTTGGTGCTTCCAAACTTATATATTCCATGTATTCTTCTGAATAACTTAAAATTATTGCACATAATGTTTGTGAGAGATGTATGTATATACCAGGCTATTTTTTTTCTTTCTCAAGTGAATAGCAATTTTCTATAAATTATTTATCTTTTCATAGACAATGTCATGCCAACCTAAGAAAACTCAAATCGTAAAATATTCCATTCAGTTACAGATAACTTTTCTTCTTACTTAAAACTACTTAGAATAGTTAGAAGAGAAGAGTTAGGCATTTATAGAAACTCGATCTTTTTAAAATAAATTATATTATAATTCATTTATAATTTATATGAGTTTATATCAGAATGCTCTAATTATTTTTTTAAATGTTTTATATACCTGTGCCAGTAAGTCTTTTATTCATTACATGTTGTGTGTCATATTTTTATGGTTTGTGCTTAGAGAAAATTTATATAGCTTTCCAAATTCCACCAGAAAGTGATTGCTCACCATTTTAAGACTTTTTAATGTCTGTCAGTGTGGATCGGCATTTTCATTTTTATTTTATTTTTTCATATAGGACTTCCATCTTTTCTTTTGAGAATTGTTCCTTGCTGTTTTCTGGTTTGGCTGGATTCCATTGTTATTTGTATTCAAAACTTTTTGGTTATTAATTTCTTTTTTTTTCTTTTTGGATGAAAGAAGTTCTTCCTTTCCTTCCTTCCTTCATTCCTTCCTTCCTTCCCTCCCTCCTACCCTCCCTCCCTTCCTCCCTCTCTTTCTTTCTCTCTCTCTTTCTTTCTCTCTCTCTCTTTCTCTTTCTTTCTTTCTTTCTTTCTTTCTTTCTTTTCTTTCTTTCTTTCTTTCTTTCTTTCTTTCTTTCTTTCTTTCTTTCTTTTTCTTTCTTTCTTTCTTTCTTTCTTTCTTTCTTTCTTTCTCTCTCTCTCTCTTTCTTTCTTTCTCTCTTTCTTTCTTTCCTTCTTTCTTTTTTTTTCTTTCCTTTCTTTCTTTCTCTTTCTTTTTCTTTCTTTCTTTCATTACACTTTAAGTTCCTGGATACATGTGCAGAACATGAAGGTTCTACAAAGAACTTAAACAAATTTACAAGAAAAAAAAAATCGAAAAGTTGGCAAAGGATATGAACAGAAACTTCTCAAAAGAAGACATTTATGCAACCAACAGACATATGGCTATTAATTTCTGAAGAAGCTGTTGTCTTGACTTTTTTTCTTTTCTTAAAGTAAGAAATCAGTTAAAAGGAAATTTCCCTTTGAATTTTTATAGTGTGTACATTTATTGGTTATTTTTTTCATAGACTCTAATTCCAATTTTTAGTTATGTTTTTGCCACAAGATCTGAAAAGTGTGGTTTCTTCAGGATATGTTGCATTTTTTTGTGGCATGAAACATGGCCAATTTTCATGAATATTTTAGGATTTATTTTTAAAATTGACACTGTTAGTTAATTTTTTAGGTGTGTTCTTAATCTGATTTAGGGGAAATGTAAGTTTTTCTATTAAACATGAATTATCATTTACCATTTTCTCATTTCATTTATATTAGTGTTTGCTCTCTGCGTTATGAAACTACATTATAAGTGCACAAAACTTTTTACTGCCTTAGTTTTTTGAATCTTTTATTCTATTAAATTTGAATAGCATTTCTATTTATTATCTTTATGTTTAATCTGTATTCCACTTTATTTCATGCATGTCTCCAGAAAATAATGTATGCCAGAAATTTTTTATCCTAATGTAAATTTTCTTACTCAGAGAATTCATTCATATTCAGGTTTATTACTATTACAATGCATTGGACTCAGCAATGAAATCCTGTTTCATATCACTTATTCACTCTTTTCCTGTTTGTGCTTTCTTTTTTCATTTTGTTTGATTGACCAAGGATTTTGAAGTAGTAACTTATTTTTATTTGAATAATTTAGAATTTCTACAACTAATTTCTGCTGTTCTTAAAGTTACCGTTAAATCATTAAACATAAAATTTTAAAATAGATTTTACATCAACATTCAAAGTTAATGATTATTTACAGGCTAATTCCAAAAAAGACAAGATTTTCCCCTTTTCCCTGCCCCCAATGCCCACCACCAATTCCATGTTGACATCAGCTATAACTTTTGTTAATTTAAAAAATATAATGTTATAGAAATTACTTTGACATATACGGTGGTTTGCTACTTTCATTATTCTCCACTATTAATTGTGTAGAGTGTATATATTCATAATTGGTAAATTTAAATGTGTATAAATTTAAAATTTTTTTGTAACTATTCTTATTTTCTATCTCCAGGGTCCAGTTCTAGTTACTGTAAGGAACAATATTGTCACTTCCAGACAAACATGGTCAAATAAAATTTTGGATTTTTTTCCACCTGTTTCTTTACTGACAAATATTTGTAACTGGGGCTAGCACAATAATTGAATGTTATTAGAGAAAAGGGAGGAAAAAGACTATATACTTCTAGACACTTGTGGAATACATAATTGCAAGATTATCTTCATAATTTATGCATCAAATCTAAACTACTGCATAAAATTTAAGCCATTCACATTGATTAAGTGATAACTAATAAGATGCAAGTGTATTTTTCCTGTTTTTTTTTTTCTATTCACTCCCAACTGTAATGTAGAAATAGATTTCATATTCTTTTTCATTCTTTGCTAAAGAGACACTTTTTTCAGAGATTCATTAAAAATAAATATTTACTGAAGATCTGCAGCATTCATTTTTACTTTGTAAGACATAGTTGCTGCCTTCGAGATACTTAGATTTTAGTCAGTAAGATAAGGGATAAGACTGAAAAGTTAATGAACAAGGGCTTAAGTAATACTTTGGAACATCAATGAAAGAATTCATGTAAACATTCAAAATTTACTGTGACACTGTTGATTACACAGAGGGTGTCTGTTAGTGGAGTTCAAAAGAGGGCAAGACCATTGACCTTCACAAAGAATAAGTATTAAAGCAAAAACCTTAACTGTTGCTTGAAATACATCAAGGATGGCTAGAGATCTTTTTAGATGAGGGAGTTGAGATAGTAAAGATAAAATAATTCAAGAGATTAAAAAAATCCATAATTCTTAGTGTAAAATTATCTTTTAAGCACGTCTTTCTAAACTTAGAGATTGCTAATTATGCATAGTCCTCCTTAGAGACACATAGTATCAACTTGACTGCTCCTGTCTAATTAAAGCACAGTGGATACTTCACAATCATCTATGTAGGTAGCCAAAATGGTAGCACAGTAAAAGCTGCATTTAGTTTAGGGTGGTGCTGGTGTGAGAGAAGTGTAGCAGAGACATGATTTAGTCTAAATACTCAGAAAATTAATGCACCCCTGCTACCCCGCCAACTGACTTGGAATTCAATGAAAATGTGTACGCATACAGATTTAAAGGCTATGCATTATGAATTTTTGTCTTTATGAACTAAAATTAATAGAATCAAAGTCTTAAATTCCCAAGTTGAAAACCTCCTACTGAATTTCAGATAACAAACAATATTTTTCCCAATCCTTTTTCTGATGAAAACTTCTCTTTGGAAAGAATAATGTTTGTTATCCAAAATGTAGGCTGACAGCTGGCCTAATTAATCACAAATGACAGAGAAGAGAAACAAAATAAATTATAAATGTTTAAAACCTTTTATATCTCATTTGAAAGATTTAACCATCGCACTTCATTAGAATATAAACAGTGGGAGAGGAACCAAATGCTGATGTAAACTTGAATAACTAAAATATAGGATATCAAAAAATACCTGCATGTTGATGTAGAAATGGAATGAACACTTTTTGTAATGACAAAACAAACTTCATTAAAGCTGAAGATAAATTAAAGAGCCAAAGCTTTCCAAAAAATGTAGCATTAGCTGTTCTTCTAGTGATCTTTAATATTTATTTTTACTTAAGAAAAATTACTTTAACTGCAGTAATATATGTTATCTAAAGTCATATCATTAATCTAGTAAAAACAAAACAAAACAAATAGAAACTCGGAAAGCATATTTACCTTTATGAGAAATTTTCAAAGCAACTCAGAAGTAACACCTATTGAAGTAAAAATTAATGAATGGAATATGGCATTAAGCTAATAAATTCATATTAGGACATCAAAGTAATTTAGAAATGAAGTATTTTTAGTTCTCTAATCCATTAGTTTGACAAACGGTTTAATAGCTGAAAAGAGAAATCTCCTGGACAGTATCAACTAACCCAAAAATCAAATGTAAGATCCTCATAAAGGAGAAACAGGTGAAAGATATCATTCTAATATAATTATTCTTAGTAGTCTTACCCAAAACTAATCAATCTTTAAAAAATAGTATTTTTCATGTTGAAGACTGCATTATAATTCTCATACATCTAATGTTTACCATTTTAACATTTACCAGTTTTTATAGACTTGATTTTTTTTAGAATAGCCCTTTAAATTTAATAATTCTTAATTTATTTTTGCAACATGCAATAGAGAAACAGGAAAGTTAGCACAAATGTATCCGATATTTTGCATTTGCTTATATTGGTTGAAATGGCAAATATAATAAAGTATTTATAAAAAGAAATAAGTTCCTAATATTATGTATTTTTATTTTAAGAAGAAGAGCTGCATTTCAAGTATTTTTAGCATTTTGAAGCAGTGAATGTTGCCTGCATTGGCTCCATATTCTGATTGGAGATACAGCTGGTACCTTGACTGACTTAGGTAATAAAGGTTAGCTGAGGAGTTAAATCCCGGTGGGGGCTAAATGGTAGTAAAAAAAATCTATGTTCTAAACCCTGGAAACTAGGAATCTTACCTTATAAGGCAAAAGAATGAATAATATTTTACATGGCAAAAAATATATATAATTAAATACAATAAAGCAGATTGAGACAAGGGAATTATCCAGTGGCCCTAAGTATACTCATGGATTTCTTTCTAAGAGAGAGGCTAAGCAAGCTTTGAGACAAATACACAGAAAAGAACACACACAGAAAAGGAAGAGACAATGTGACTACAGAGCCAGAGACTGAGGTGCAACAAGTCAAGAAATGCCAACTACTAGAAACTGGAAGAGGCAAAGAACAGATGATTCTTCAGAGACTCTGTAAGGAGTGCCACTTTGCTGATGTCTTGATTTTAGACTTCTGATCTTATGCCACCTGGTTTGCACCAATTTGTTATGGCGGCCACAGGAAGCTGACTGATACATATCCTTTTTGTTTTTTTATTTTGTCTGTCTAAACTAATATCCTCTTGTGTCCTATGGTTTGAACTCGAGCTGCCATCTTCTCAAGATGGGGGAGGGAGAGGACATCTGACCCAAGCTATACCAATAATAGGATTCTTCCCTCTCTCATGAAGCCATAGTCAATTAGGCGATCTGCTTAAATTTGAGATCCTCTAATATAAGATTCTCACATTATTCATCTTTCATTTATTGTTGCATCTCTAGAACTTAGTTATGCCAGCCATATAGTAGGCATTTAATAAAAATTTGATGAACAAATTATTTGTCTAAATTAGTTTTTCTTCAGTGTGAATTCTGGCTTTGACAAATTATTGGAAGGTCTTTTAAAAGACCTCAAAAAGTAAACATAGACATTTAAGGAGATCCCAAGTCCAGAGATCTGAATTTCCTCTGTCTGGGCTCTTTATTTTTTTATCAGCTTTATTGGACAAAACAGGAGACACTAATCCAAAATTGGAAGTTGGGATAGATCACGTTTTGAAAACATTGTCTCTAAAGCCTGTAATCTCAGCACTTTGGGAGGCTGAGGTGGGCATGAATTGCTTGAGCCCAGGAGATACAGACATGCCTGGGCAACATGGCAAAACTCTGTCTCTACTTAAAAAAAAAATACAAAAAGTTAGGCAGGCATGGTGAGTCAACGCCTGTAGTCCCAGCTCCTCGGGTGGTGGAGGTGCGAGAGTCGACTGGGCCCAGGAGACAGAGGTTACAGTGAGCCGAGATTGTGCTACTGCACTCCAGCCTGGGTGACAGAGTAAGACCCTGTCTCAAGAACAAACAAACAAATAACAACAACAAAAATTGTCTCATAATATTTAATATTATTTTTCTAAAACTCTTGAGTAAGTTGATTTCTGGGGAGCAGGAGATGGACTAAAAGAGGTAACATATAACAAGCTGGAAGAAAAAGATAACTTTTGTTTCCAGTCTTAGTATCTTCAGGGTTCAGTTTCACAATGCTCTCAATATTAAACATTCATACTTACCCTTTGCAATTGAAATTGCAATTTTACAGAAAATCAAAATGAGTCATAGGCATTTGTTGAATAGTTCATATATAAGTGAAGTATGTTTTCTGAATTGAAAATAACCTTGCCATTAATGCAGATTATATATCACCTTCTAATTTTATACACGTTAGTTATCAGAACACTTAGGTAACATTAAATTCAAAATTACATGACAAACATGATTTTTTTTTTTTTTTTTTTACAGACTGTGTTCCTGGGTTGATGCATAGTTAATAGACTCCAATACTTTTAACAGGGTTCAGAGTTAGACACTGTGTTTTGTTCCATCTATCCTCACCTCACCTATCTGTGGTACTAAATTTAGAACAGAGATGGACTTAATTACAAAGGCCGTTACATCTTATTTAAATTTACATTCCTTTTTCATGAAAAATTCACATGTAAAGGTAGATAAAATGTGATACACTAAATCAATCATATCAAGGCAAATGGTAAAATTACATTACCACATTTTTCACAACTATTTCATCTTGGACCTAAAAATTCATTGTTTAAATATCTGAGGAGTGATCGATTTGAAATTTAGGGAATCTATTTTCTTCCTCCAGTAAGATTTGGCTTTATAAACTCTGGGGTAAAGGGCGGGGGAGTCTGATTGAATATCAGATAATGTCTTAAAAACAAAACATTATGAAACAACAAAACCAAAAACCACATAATCTTCCAAAATCACATTAAGTATATCATCTTATAGGAAAAATATTGTATGTATGATTTTCTAATTTCTCACTCAGGCCTCATTAGCATACATGTTATCAAAAACAATAAATTAATAGCAGTTAAATTCTTATCTCAAATAACCTATATTGATTGAGTTACATATATTGTGCAGCATCTATCTCACATTTCCTATAAAAGAGAGGAAAGAACAGAATTGTGAGAAATACCAGCAAGCTACATATCAGAAAACGAATTCCATACTGTACTTTTTATTAATGCAAGTGCAAATTAAGGAAAAATTATTAGCCACACACAAATCATGCTTTTATCTTTCATGTTAATAACTATTCCTTTATGATTCAATTCAGTAAGTAAATTTTTATAGATTATTTGCCATATAAAGTAATATATTTCTATTCCATTAGGATAATGGTTGGCAAAGAAAGTAAAATATGGTGGAATATTCTATCAACATAAGGGTTCTGCCCCAAACAGTTAAACACAATAATTATTTTGTGCACTTACTTTACAAATGTCTTCTGTCACTTATTTTACACATATTGAGTAAACTACACTGTAGTGGGTCTGGGGAGTGGAAGACAACAAAATACTTTTAAAGTCTGAACCTCAATGGTAAATGACAGCTATAATCTGCAACATCATCTTCAGAAAAAAAAAATAGTGCTATATTCTTTCTAGTTTGAACTCCAAACCTTTCACAAATTCCTTTATGCATGGAATATTTACTAATAGTGCTTCCTCAAATGTTTTACTTTCATGCATTTTTTTTCTTGTTCTCACAATTACTGAACTCTGGATGATTCTAATAGGTGAGTTTTTATCTTTTTGTGACTGATTTGCCATCTGATCTGGTGTTTGATATATTTCTCTTCTTTTTTTTTCATGTAAAGCAGCACTCTTCTTTAGTTTAGTTTAGTTTAGTTTAGTTTAGTTTGGTTTTTGAGATCCAGTGTCTGTTGCTCCGGCTGGAGTGCAGTGGCACAATCCTGGCTCACTGCAAACTCCGTTTCTTAGGCTCAAGCAGTCCTTTCACATCAGCCTCTCTAGTCACTGAGACTGCATACCCCTGCCAGGACGGCTGGCTAATTTTTTGTATTATTTGGTAAAGACAGGGTTTCCTCATGTTACCTAGGCTGTTCTTGAACTTCTGGGCTCAAGCAATCCTCTCATCTCAGCCTCCTAAACTGTTGGGATTACAGGTGTGAGCCATCACACCTGCCTTTTCTCTTAAAGAGTATTCTCTTGCTTTGAATGTGCCAATGGTCTTTCATTTTTTTTTTTCTTCTGAGTGACTTAATTTTTGCTCTAATCCTTTAGTTACGTGTTTGTTTCTTTCCATATGTGAGGTGTTGACTTAGAAAAAATTACTGTCATTTCAGTGCCTACTAAATTCAATTTCTTCCTTTGGTCATGAGAATACATCTTCTGCTAAGTAGGACCTTGCTTGATTTTGTATTTGAAGTAGATTGAAAATCATAAGTTTTTCATATTTTCCAAATCCACATTTTCCTTAGAGAAAAAGCAAGGAGAATCAATATTCTGCAGAGTTTTTGTGAAGTGGAGCAGTCCTTGGTTTCCCCAGACAGTAGCCTGAGTCTCCATGAATGCAGAGCACTCTTTTGTTAGGTCTACTAAGCCCTCAAGATTCACTTTTGTGGACCTGAAACATAAGTATTTTCCTTAGTAAAATAAAAAAGTTTAAAAAAAAGCTTTTATACTTACAGATTCAGTAAATGTGTATCTTGAAATTGAGAATTTAACGGGGCTGGATAATCTAGCTCGCATCTTCAGGTTAATCTCAAATTAGAAGTTTTAGTTGTATGAGCCTTGTATTTTAAAAATTGTTGTTTCAAATATATTTTAAAATCAAATGCATTGGTAACTGGGGTCAAAGGCTGAGTAATAACACTTTATGAATTCAAAGCCAGTGCTCTTTTTTGAAGTAGATTCCTGAAAATCATTTTGTGTGTGTGTGTGTGTGTGTGTGTTTAATTTTTAAGGAATAAGATGATAATCCAGATGTAATGTTGACACACACTTAACACTACAGAGTAAGTGTAAATCAGTTATATTATTTTGAGCAAACCAAATATAACAGAATAAAATATGAAACGTATATGCTCTGTTTTTCAGTATTCATATTTTCAGCACAGTTGAAACAAAAGATGTCAATATAAAAAGGTTTTTCTTAGGCTTGGTAACAAGTCCCTCCATTAATTAGAGAACAAAATGTTGCACAACATCTCATGTGGTTTTGGCTTGGTAGTTGTTACTAATATGCTATATTTTCTGAATTTTACGTAAAATTGTTCTTAGTACATGGATTACCTTTTCTGGCTACTGGCAGAACCAACCGAAGTTGATGACAGATTTTCTTAATGAAGTCATGGATGCAAATTGAATACTAGGAAATTTCCAAAAAATATATTAAAAGTGCTTATTTTAAATGACTAAAAATGTTATATATTTTTAAAAATGTCTTAAGTGTCTTTGGATTTTGGAATTCTCACAAATGCTATGGTGGAAATGTTATTCTAATTGGATTATATTAAAAAAATTTATTCTAGGGCAAATCAACATGAAGTTGAATAAAGCAGAGGCAGAATTAATCAACTGATGATGTTTTTTCCCTGTATGGAAAAGTTGAAAGACTTAACCCTCTAGCGTAGCTTTCACATCTCAGGTGGAGAACTGGAAAAATTAACTAAAAATAAAATCTAAGCCCTCCCATTCACCGAAACCTCCCTGTAGCCAAGGGGACCACAGAAAAGGCTTAAAACTGAATTCTCAGTCATGATGAGATGGGAGGTCAGAAAAGCCCCCTAATACCCTGTTCCTTTGGCATTTAGACACAATGACTGGTCCTCATTAATCTTAAAATAGAGATTATAAGACTGAAGGAAAACACTCTTTGTAGCAATAAGATACCAAATTATAAACAGGGTGTAAGGCCATGCCAGGCAACGGTTAAGTCACACACTCCTACATTTAAAGAACAAACTATATTCTAACTCCTCAAGGCTTTTCTTTTTTTTCTAGAAGCTAAATAACACTGGCCTCAAGATAAACAATATTAAAATGATTACAACTCATTCAGCTTACAAAGGCTGACTAACTGACCCCGTGTTCTGCCAGCCATAATTACAGACAAGAAACTAATGTTGGTAACTCTCTCCAGATAGGACGAATACCCACCATGGATTGGTTCTGGCCGGGTTTACAGAGGCTGACACTTGAGTGACTTTGTGTCTTGAAAAGACCTTTTGACATATAGGGCCTAATTGTATAGTTAAATGTTAAGCCTCCACTCCACTTAACATGGATGTATGTTGCATGGCTGTTTCATTCAAAATGCATGCCTCAGGACCACCATCATGAATATTTATAGCTTCCCTTATAACCTGTTCAGCATAAAGCTTCTACCCCAACTCCTCCTCCTTCAAAGTGTCTGTCTTCAGTCTTTACCAGAGACACACTTCCCAGCCTACAAGATGGCCACCTGTAGGCTGTAACTCTTCACAACAAAGAAAAATTCCATTCTCAATTTATAAATTATTATTTTCTTAAAGTTAACAAGAATCACACAGATGACTATATAGAATATATCTATATATATATCTATATATCTATATCTATCTATATATCTATATCTATATATCTATATATATAAAAATAAAGGGGAGCAGAGATCCTGTATGGTCAGTAAATCTACAACATGGGATTTAAATCAGCACTATTGATCATCTGTAGATCAGCAGCAGCCATAAATTTGTCAAATACTCTTCCTATCAAATATCCTTAAAAACTATATGTAATTAATTAAACACTAGCACCAAAGTTTTTCTATTTGTGTCTTCCAAGGCAATTTGTAATAACAACAACAGCAACAACAACAACAACAACAACAAAAATTAATAGGTCACCTCTTTTTGTGGAGAGTTTCCAGAGAAACTGATATATAGCGTGGTATTGTAAATTAATATAGCCTTTTTAGAAAGTTATTTGGGGCAATACAAAGATATCATATTCTTATACTAGCTATTGTTTCTGAGTTTTCGTAAAGAGTTAAACAGAAGAAAACAGAAATCTACACGAATATATTCTTATCAATGCATCTATAAGGTCAGATATTAATGTTTAATTCAAAATTAATGTTTTGAATATCTATATAGATTAGCTTTGTAAACGATGTTATATCAGTATTATTATTATCATCATAGTTATCATTATTATTCTGATGAATTCATTATCATTTGAAGTGATAACTGTTTACAAACATGGAAAAATATTTATGGTATAATCCTAGGTAGAAAAAAGGAGAATGCAAATTATGTTGACTCATTATTTTGACAAATATTTATTATGTCTACCATGTGGCTAGTCACACACTTTTTAAAAAAAAAGTGGTAGGCAAAATGTATGAAATCCCTAACTTTATGGAGCTTTTACACTTGTGGTGGGTGCATATGAAAAAAAAATGACCACATTGAGTTAATCCATTTCAACAGTACTGAGTGGTACTGAGGAAAGAGACAGGACCTCTGAGTCGATGTAACAGGAGAATCTAAATGAGCCTAAGATGAAAAAAAGCTTTTGTGGGAAAGGTGCCTGGAGACTGAATAGGCGTTATTCAGATGAAGAAGTGTGGAAAGTGTTCCAAGTAGAAGAAAAGTCATGGTCAAAGGTCCTGTAAAAGTTGTAACTTCAGGAATTTTGAGGGTCAGAAGAAGGCCGAAATGATTGTATAATAGAGAGTCAGGGAGGACTGCTGTTACCCCAGGGTAGCACTAGATCAAGCAAGATCTTTTAGGTAACGTGTTAGGAGTTTAGTATCCAAATAATAGTAGCAATGGAAGTATCTTAAATTAAGCAAGTATATGCATTATGATTCTACCTCTGTAAAACAATAAATGAATATATATATTCATTTGAATGTATATAATATGACCATATATATGATTATATATGACTATATATATAGATAGATATAGTGAAGGGGTTGAAATGAAATTAGCAATGATTCTAAAGGCAAAGGCAGAATTTGGGGGAATTTCTTTTTATAAGAGAAAACTAAACTATTATATATGATGCCACATCAACTCTTCAATTACATTTAAATTTGAGTGAAAAAATATGGTTTTCTAAATGCAAAATAAGTGCTTTTAAAGTTCTTTAATGTCATTTTTAGGACATTAAACATTATGAGAAATTCTAACAACGCATTATACAAAATAATTCCTAAGCCTCATAATCGATTTCTTCAGTTTTAATAAAACATTTCTCTAAAAAGTATATATTTATGTTTTTAATATAAAGTATAATCATGAAATATTTGAAAAGTCTAACGGAACTTTGAGATCAAAGCTTTGTTTATAGGATTTATAATACCCAGTTGAGGATAAGAATCACAGTTATATTACTATGTTACTATTGCATATTAATAGTATATACTATTAATATTAATAGTATATTGTATATACTAATACTAATTTATGTGATTATATATAACTATGAAAATGTATAACTATTATGCAGTTATATATACTACTGTGAATTTGAGATATGCAGACTGCAGTGAGACTATTTTTTGTTACATTGAATTCTCTTAAAAATTTAAAGATGCTAAAGATACTTATTTTTCATGTATTTGAAATGAATTATTTTTATTTCATATTAAAATATAAGCAGTAGAACACTTTGCTTTAACAAATGCTAATTTATTTTATGAATTTAATAAAATGTTAAAGTAACTTTTGTAGTTTTTAAACCATAGAAAGTTTCTGGCATTTTAGGGAGACTAATTTTCTCTATATATTTAAAGCAATGATGTTGTCACATCGCACAAGAAACTTTATTATGCAGGTATAAAAATATAAAATGCATCAGTAAACTAACCTAAAAGTTAATGGCATAAGAAAATGAAGACGGGAATTTGTGTAGTGTCTATCAAGCATTTGTCAGGATTTCACAATCAAATAAGAAATGTTGCTATTTGTGGCTGTGCAGATAACATCATGTCTCACTATCCTGTTGTATTTGCAAAATGATATCAGTGTTATATATGTATACATAATACAGTACTATGGAACAAGAATTTGGCTCATTACATTTAAAGTGATATAAATTCAGATTTCATTTCTCAGTTTTCCAGAGAGATAACAAATATGCCTAGCAATCCTCTATTTTAGAGAAACAGATTTTAAAAATATTTTAAACAAAAGAACTAAAAATTACTTTTCCTGCACTGTATATATGTGTTTGACTCCCTTTAGGATTAGTGAGAGTTATTTGTGCATGTTAAAGGAAGTCTATAACCTAAGCCTCAATTCCAACCCTTTCCTAAAAGCACTTTTTGAAAGCTTAACTAGAGTGGCTACATGCTTTTAACCCACACTTATGTTCAAACACTTTCAAGGGGACCACACTTACTTTAAAAACCTAAAATCACAGAATCATGTTACCTTAGCCAAGTTAAATAAAAGATAACCACAAATGGAATGCAAAATATCTTTTCGATCTTTCTGTAATCACTTTTGAATGGTAAGACAGCCTTCTGAGGGTGAATGTGTATCACCAGTCATTTTAGTAATGCAATTATTTGAAAAATGTAACTACTGGAAAATGCTGTTGGCATAAAATGCCAAATATGTATGCACATGTGTATATTGTACAAGTATACAAATGTATATAAGTAGAATCCACAATCTCACTACCTGTGTGAACAGGTAAGTATAGGCTAAATACAGTGGACAAAATGAAGACTGAAGTGCATATCATCTATGTATTATTCATGCTTGAAAAATCTTATAATCAAGGATAATAGTTATTGAAGTGAGATTCAGGTTTATGGCAACGTTTAGTTCTCTGTAGATAAAATCTCTATCACCTTGAAAGGATGGATGACATTTCAATATCTCCTAAGTGGTGCTATGTAATCTTGCCTCTCTTACTTATTTTTAGTCGTTTCCCTCCCCACCCACCTTTTTTTGTTGTTGTTGTTTCATTGAATGCGATAGATGTACTTAATGTCTTGTAGAGCTCATCTTTCTCTACAGAGACAGTTGGAAAATGCCACGAGTATCTTGGGAAATACCAGCAGTGGCAGAGAGCATTACCCCATTCCTTATTCACATTTGCAGGGAAGCTTGATACTGATTAGCCAGATGTTATATATTAAAGCACCTATTATATGCCTCTTATTGTGCTAACCACTGAGAACAACAGAAATAAGAAAAATGGTTTCTACTATATACTATTTATTTTTAGCAACTGAATGTGCATAAAATAATGACCAACGAAGTATTAGCTGGGTAATAAACAGGATAAATACAATACAAGTTTGACAATTAGGGAGATGATTGTGGGTTGTAGTAGCCATGAAATAATGAACTAGACATGTCCTCTAAAATAGCTAGGAGGAAACAGAGTGAGTAAAGGAATGAAGATAGCATTGATGAGTGACAATGGAATGATAAGTCTTTTGAAACAAGGCTTATATTGGGGAGTGCCATATTATAGGAAACAAAAAGAAAGGTAGGGGCTTGAAATGCAAAGGTGTTTGGGGAAAAATAGGAAGCCAGTGAAATTCTAGTGGGGTAGTGATACACATTACTAAGTGTTTTCCTATCATTCATCTAGGAGTGTAAGAGAAAATACAACTGAAGCTGGAAACAAAAAATAAATAAATAAAGAGACCACCATAACAATCTTGGCATGAAACAGTGAGATCTTGACCTCAGGTGGAATTAATGGAAATTGCCAAAATAAGAGAAAAATATAACCTTGATTAGCAGTAACAAAATTGCTTGCCTACATGTTCAGGTCTTATTAAGCAAAATAAACTTGTTCCTTATTTTATTTTTAAACTCTCATTTTGATTCAGAAACATGAGGCTATAAATCCATAGCATTTTATTCAAAAAAAAATGTCAAGAACAAATCCTTAAGAATTATCAAAAGTAACTTAAGCAGTATTGATGTAGAGATAATATTGTCACAAAATCCAAGTGTTGTGCAATGTCTGCTTTTCTGCCTGAGCTGATTATTAGGCATAAATAATCAAGAGCAAGTTATTTTTTTCTTGGCTAAAGGTGATTTTGGGGGATTTTTTGTATGGATGCTATAAAGTTTATATTCAAGGATGGGAATTCTTTAGGTAAGATAGAAGAAATATTACAGAATTTAAAAAATTAAAGCATAAAAAAGAATGCAAACATGAAAAGGAAAAGGAGAATTAGAACATTAAAGCCAGTAAAACTATGCAGTTTTTACTAAAATTTGGAGATTTAGGGTTTTGTGAGAATTTAGAACAGAAAGAAAAGTGAACTAGTAGAAAAACTAGATGCATCCTTGTCTGTATTCGAGAAACTTGGGTGAACAAGGGTAAAAGCAACTGCTCCTTAGTAAATTAAGATGCCTGCGCTAGTTGATTTCTAATTGTCTCATTTTAATTAAGATTTCACACTGCAAGAAACTGAGATGCATCCAGGTTAGTTCAGATAATGGATTGAAAATAACAAAACAAAACAGAAACATTTCCAGGAAAGTAAGAGAGACAGGAAAAGTCTCAAAAGACCTATAGTAGATCTCATGAGGAAAGGAAAAATCACTCATTCATCTTTTACAATACAACAGGAATCTTAGCAGTCCAAAGCATGCTGTCGCCTCTAAAACCTTTTAGTGGGTTGATAAGATTGTGAGTTGTCTATATCTGCTTCTTTGTCTACTTTTTGCACCTGATTATCAACTAACTTCTCTAAGTATTTTTTCTAGGTGAGGAACTCTGCCTAATCACACATCTCCTCTTATAGCTTCAATTTCCTCATGATTGATTTTTGTTTATTTTTATTAATATCCTGGTGTGTTGTCCCTTCTCTGGCCTCACATTCTGGGCTGGCTGCTTCTTTTGGTATTCCTTAAATGGTTTTGTCAGTCATCAAAAAGGACACCTGTTGAAATCTGGTATACTTCAGAAGTAAATAGGTGGTTTATGGGTATGAATTCTTATTACTGTGACCTGAGTAGAGGGACTATGTTCTCCAGAGCATGGCAACCAATCTGTGTTAGCTCTTCAACAGAGGTTTGCACGCATGACATGCAACATGACATTTATTTAAAAAATAAAAATAAAAAATTATAGTTACAATGAACAAGGTCATGATAGGATCTGTTTCCTATGGGTTCTCTTGATTTTTTTCAAAATGAAAAGCAATAGAAATCATCATTAATTAGGCATTTATAATTTTTCTCAGACAGTATGTTAAATGCTTCAATGTATACTATCTGCAATTTTAATAGCAACGCATGCCAATTTAGTTTACTCGTGCTGTATTAGAAATGCAGAAATAGTTTCAGAGTTATTCTCTGAGGTTCCCCAAGGCAAAATAATTGAAATTAGACAGCTGAGATATGACAAACCATGTCTCTGACTCTAAAGGTCTACTGTCTCATTTCTCTTCCATTCCCCTCCTTCATCTTTCCTTTTTTTTTATTATGGTTTTAAAGATGTTAAAATCTATCACCTATCCTCAGGAAATAATGTGATATTTTGTGACAAGAAAGCTACTGAGATTTATGGAGGTAGTTTGGGGTAACCAGGCATTATAAATCATCTTTGAACCCACACCTGGAAATAGCAGATAACCTAACAGAATTAATCTGTTTTACTGTTTACTGACACCCTTATTTTATGGAGAACATGATACAATCAGAAGATCTTGTATGAGTATTTTTGGTAGTAATCTCAAAGATTTAGGTTATAGGTGGCATTTCGGTACCATTTCTTTGGGTACCAGTTGACAAAGGAAGAGTGGTACATACATTTAGCATATATCTCATTCTTTTAAGATAAAGATAAGGTTGTTAATGAATATATTAAAAATAATATAAAGACAGGAGAAAAAGCTGAGTATGACAGTGTGGAGATAATGATATTTTATGGATAAGAAAGGTTCACTGAGATTAAGAACAAACTGATTCAGGAGTGGAAAACTGAGGAAAAATTCAGGAAGACTTGTTAATTCAATTAGGTCAAATACTTAAGATATGGGGTAGAACTAAAGATATTTTAATGATACAATATTAATTTAAATGACAATATCTTATATTCACATATTAAAAAAACAATATTAATACAATAGACTAGAAGAATAGTATTCATTTGTGTGAAAATAAGATGGTAAGGTTTCAATTGATTATAGAGAACATTAACTGTTGTTTTAAGGTAAATACAACTCTAAGTAGTGTTAATTAATCTAGGTCACTATAAATAATGGTCCCAATCTTCTCAGTGACAAAGTCATCTTAGAATAATTCATTACAAGTTTCTTATTTCAAAGGGGGATATAAATGAGATGTCAAGAGTTCTGAAAGAATACATTAGAAGGAAGATAGAAGAAATTCAAGATGTCTGTTCTGGGGAAGAAGACAAGTAAGTGATATGGTAGGAAGACAAAGCACTGATCTTTTAACACTTATTTATTGAACATCTATCTACCTTGTGATAGGATTTAATGAACAAGGCAGCCAACATCCTAAATTGATTAAGGTCCACCATGATCTCATTTTAACTTAATTGCTTCTTTAAACTTTCTCTCTCTAAGAGCAGCCACATTCTGAGAACCGAGGGTTAGGATTTCAATATATGAATTTTGGGGTGACACAATTCAGTCCATAGCGGTAGCCATGTGAAGAATTTGCAATAATATTCCAGAAAGAAAGAACATCCCCAAGAAAGGCATATGCTTGATATGTCAAAGAATAGCATAAAGGCTGCTCTGGTCCGAGTATAGCAGTAAAAATGACAGATAATGTAGTTGAATTGATAGTCAGGGACCAGATCACATTGGGCCTTAGAGGAAGGAGCCAGCATTTCACTTTCTTCTCAATGGGAAGCAAGCATAGGGGTAGAAGTCGGGCATAATCTGAATTATGCATTAATGGGCACTCTGACTTCTCTATGAACAATAAAATACAGGAGCAAGTATTATCAGTCAGGAGTTGCTGCAGTAAGTAATCCAGATAGAAAAAGATAAAACGATACTGGCTTGGACTAAGCAGCTGTAAATTTGGTGAGAAGTGGCCAGATTAGAGATTTTTTTAAGGTGAAGCCAACAAGACATATGTTAGATTAGATGTTAAATAGAAGGCTAATGGAAGAAGTAAGAGTAATTATTCACTTTTGCCTCAGCTCTTAAATTGGAAAACAGAAGAAAATCCTAGATTACTGTGGAAAATTTAATAAGGACTGGTATGGAACTCATTTGCAAGTAGATCTAATCAGAGTTTAGGAAATTTTTTTTTAACTCAAATTGTCCAGTATTGGAATGAATTACAGCATGGGAAAATAAGCATTTGTCAGTCAAGGTGAGCAAGATGGGGGTGGGGGGGATGAAATCCAACTGTTTCTAATGTTAAGATATATGGTTGAAAGAAATATCTCCAGATATAATACTCATGATAATGTACATGAGCTATTGACATCAATACTTTAGAGATCATTTTCAATGGATAAATATCAATGCAATCGAACATCAGAAGATCAAAATTTTAATTTGTATATAACAGGAAAATGTTTCCATTAAAACATTTTAGGTAAATTTGTATTTTCTATCAGTGTAAGGAGGGAAAGTTTATTTGTTTGAGTAATATTAATGGCAAATTATTTATTGAGGATTCTGAGAGTCTATATATCATAGTATCTTATTATACTTTAATCATTGCTAAAAAAAAGTTGCACTATGCAACTGCATAGGTTCAATTAATTTCACAAGGGAATGTCTGCTCTACTCAAAGGTATACCTCACTTCTCATTTCCTTCAGACCAAAAAGTAAACCAGGCCATATGTTATCTTGAGTACAAAATTATATCATGGGCTAAAGAAGAAAACCATATTCATACTGAAAAAATTGCATAACCTTACTAATACATACTGAAGTGGACTAGGAAAATATATGTGAGAGTGTATCAGGGATTTTGAGCAGGAAGGAGAATATAAGACAGGACAAGTGAAAATATATTATTTGAAAAAGCACCTTTCCATTTCTTATGCCATAAGGATATCTGGAGCTGGCCTTAATACACCACTGGAATGTTTTTTTGAAGCTTATACCTGATGATGGACTATGGCACATTAGAGAAGATGCATAAAATACCTTGACAAAATGTTAAGGATAGGATCAGAAAATGCAGAGATACAGGAATGTTAGAATGAATTTATTATGTGAATGGAGAACCATCACTCTACCAAATTTCTCAAGGGCATAAATAAAACTCCTTTCACCAAAACATTAAGGACTGCACTGGCAATAAGACTACTGGCATCATTGAGAAGGAGAGAGTGACTGATTTCTAGAAACTGAGGTTAAGAGTAGGAGAAGCTGAGAAGCTTATTATCATTAGGGCTAGTAGGACTCCAGAGTGTTCATGGTCAAGTGGTACTAATTCATCCATCAGAGATAAAGTAGACTTAATCAACATAATGAGCTTCATGGCCAGAATGGTAGTCAAACTGCCTGGAAATAAAGGAATTTGTGGTGATGACTAATGGGTCATGATGTTCCTAGTGGTAAGAGAGATGAACAGCTGCCTAAATTGATTTTGACTTTCATAACTAGAAAAAAATCACAAACTAGAAAAAAGGCAGACTAGTCATCAAAAAAGAAAATTGTAATTTTTCACGCAAGTTGTAGATCAAAGTAAGTTTGACTAACTATATTCAAATAACTAGAAGAAAAGGTTGCAAAATTATTTCTAAAATACATGAATAACATTTTCTGATTATTTCCCAAGGGGATTTAATGCCATTTCCTAGTGTAGCTTGACACTGGGCAAGGGAAAAACAAAACAAAACAAAACAAACAAAAAAAACTATTTTATGAGCCTTTGAAGGAGAAGTAGCCTGAAGAATGGGTACTCAAGACTTCCAGGAAGTTTGCAATGGCTTATCCTATTGTTCAGGGTCCTGCAAGGAACAAGATCCAAATGTTAGAGATGACAAAAAAATTCTGGGAGGGAGGCATTTTGGTAGGCACAGAGCACATGGATCTTTGTATTTTATGTTAGTGCCCATTGAAGAGCGTCTATCTCAGAAGAGCTGCTTAGTAATAACGTGGGCAACATGAAACATTCTGTGAATGTCAGCCAATCCTTATCCTTGGCTATGCAGTACTGTTGCAATGGGGCCATGAAAAGATTAGCCATGGGAACAGAGACATATGAGAGAGAGGAAGGCCAATACCAGGGATTTCTTCTCATCAAGCCATGGCCAATGCTGAATGCCAAAACTGAGCCATTTTTTATTAGTGAAAAATTATATGTTTATAAACCAAGGGCTTGTGACATTAAATTAGATATGTTGCTATATTAGATTTTTTAAAATGATGGTTTATACCAACTTTAAAAATAAATAGAGATCACTATGAGCTATTGTAGGTAATAAAAATGGAATTATAACAAATAAAATGCATTTCTTTTGTATTGATAAAATTACTAAAACATTAGATGACCAGAAAGCAATATAATTATGTTATAGTCTCTGGGAAGAGTATTTTCATGCTTTTCCTAATATTTTATGTAGATAAAAAATGATAATTTATTAGTCTAAAATGGATGTATAATTTCAACAGATGAGCCATTTTCAGTAACAAAATTGAATTCATCATATTCTAAGAGTTGACTATGAAAAATGTGGTGATTATCACATTAAGAAATCACATTAACAGTAGAACTCGAGAGCCTAATTTATACAATGAAAGAATGTTACACAGTTTTACTTTAAGTGATATGATAAAACTTGAGATAAAACAAGGTTTAAAGTATTAAATACAAATTAAGATATCATTTTTAATGAAATGAGCCTAAAATTATCTTCATATTTTAATTTTTATATCAGTATATATTTATATAACAGTAGGAGATGGGGCCTAGGCATCCAGAGGAAAAGACCCACTTCCAGAGCAAAATTCCTAAGAAGATAGGATTATAGGTATATTTTATTTACTAACATCTATTACTAAATTTCATAGATAGCATTTATTCTAACCTCCATATTCTGTGAGGAGTGACAAACTCCCATTTTCATTAAGTATTTTTCTTCCTCTTTTCTTTTTTTTTTTTTTTTGAAACGGAGTCTTGCTCTGTTGCAGTGCAGTGGCATGATCTGCAACCTCCACCTTCTGGGTTTAAGTGATTCTTCTGCCTCAGCTTCCAGAGTAGCTGGAATTACAGATGTCCACCTCCATGCCTGGCTAATTTTTTGTATTTTTAGTAGAGATGGGATTTCACCATGTTGTCCAGGCTAGTCTCAAACTTCTGACCTCAGATGATCCACCAGCCTTGGCCTCCCAAAGTGCTGGAATTACAGGCGTGAGCCACCATGCCTGGCCCCCTCCCCCCATCCTTTTTTTTTAAAAAATAGAAATAGGAGTCTTGCTATATTGCCCAGGCTGAACTCAAACTCCTGTGCTTAAGCAATCCTCCCATCTCAGCCTCCCAAGTAGCTGGGACTTCAGGCATGATCCACTGCATCTTACTTTTCCTTTTAATAATATAGTAAAGTGAATAAAACTGGGTTCCAGGAAAGTGTCAAAAGGAAATGCCATTTGAATAACGTCACTGTAGTAATATTTCCTTTATTTGGTGTTATATCATGAATTAAACTACTCACATTATTCAAACCTTATTAAAAAAAGGCTTGGACATTGTTTTGCTTACGTTTTACAATGCTAACAATTCACACAAGTTCAGCTTTTCTGGGTCTCAGTCTTGTGATTAAATATATGTTATCTTTAAAGAAAAAAGTAGGTAAGAAACATAGGCCATATGTTTGTAACAAGATAAAATATAAACATTAAAAGAAGATCACTTTTTTAATTATTATTTTTATTTATTTATTTTTTTTATTATACTTTAAGTTCTAGGGTACACATGCACAGCGTGCAGGTTTTGCCTGCCTCCATAGACTCCACCTCTAGGGGCAGGGCATAGCTGAACAAAAGGCAGCAGAAACTGCTGCAGACTTAAATGTCCCTGTCTTTACAGCTTTGAAGAGAGTAGTAGTTCTCCCAGCACTGAGTTTGAGATCTGAGAACAGACAGCCTGCCTCCTCAAGTGGGTCCCTGACTCCCGAGTAGCCTAACTGGGAGACATCTCCCAGTAGAGGCCAACTGACACCTCATACTGCTGAGTTCCCCTCTGAGATGAAGCTTCCAGAGGAAGGATCAGGTAGCAACATTTACCATTCTGCAATATTTGCTGTTTTGCAGCCTCCACTGGTGATACCCAGGTAAACAGGGTCTGGAGTGGACCTCCAGAAAACTCCAACAGACCTGCAGCTGAGGGTCCTGACTGTTAGAAGGAAAACTAACAAACAGAAAGGACATCCACACCAAAACCCCATCCATATGTCACCATCATCGAAGACCAAAGGTAGATAAAACCACAAAGATGGGGAGAAACCAGAGCAGAAAAGCTGAAAATTCTAAAAATCAGAGAGGAAACATGTGAAAAGGTTTTATAAGAGTAGTAACATTAGAGATAGTCCTTGAGAAATGAATATGATTTTCACATGTATGTATTAATTCATTCACTTCTCTAGTTCTTTGTTTATTTAGTATGTAATTGTTGAAACTATATGGTGTACCCACACTATACTAGCCATTGAGGATGGGACGGTGAGCATGATGGAACTTGCAGTCTAGGTAAGGACATAGACATTAATCCAATGATCACATATATGTGTCATTACCAATGACTATAACTATTACATATTAAGAAATGTTTAACCTTTGTGGAAAGCAGTGTGGCAATTTCTCAAATAACTTAAAACATAATTACCATTGAACCCAGCAATCCCATTATTGGGTATATAGCCAAAGGAATATAATTTGTTCTACCATAAAGATATATACACATGCATGTTTTTTGCAGGACCATTCACAACAGCAAAGACATGGACACACCCTAAATGCCCATTATTGGTAGACTGAATAAAGAAAATTTGGTACCTATACACAATGGAGTACTATGCAACCATAAAAAAGAACAAGATTATAACCTTTGCAGCAAAATGGAAGGTAATGGAAACCATTATCCTAAGTAAACTAACAAAGGAACAAAAAACTAAATACTGTATGTTCTCAGTTGTAAATGGGAGCTAAACAGAAAGAATGCATGGATACAAAGAGGAGAAAACAGATACCAGGTCTGCTTGAGGGTGGAGAGGGGGGAGGGAGAGGATAAAAAGATACCTTTTGGGTATTATGGTTTTTACTTGGGTGACAATAATCTGTATACCAAACCCCTGTGACATGTAGTTTACCTATATGACAATCCTCCACATGTACCCCCAAACCTAAAATAAAAGCTAAAAAAAAAAAAAAAAAAAAAAAATCAGAGCGCCTCTTCTCCTCCAAAGGAATGCAGCTCCTTGCCAGCAATGGAACAAAACTGGATGGAGAATGACTTTGGTGAGTTGAAAGAAGAAGACTTCAGACAATCAGTAATAGCAAACTTCTCCGAGCTAAAGGAGGATGTTCGAACCCATTGCAAAGAAGCTAAAAACCTTGAAAAAAGATTTAAAAAATGGCTAACTAGAATAAACAGCATAGAGAATACCTTAAATGACCTGATGGAGCTGAAAACCATGGCACGAGAACTACGTGATGCATGCACAAGCTTCTGTAGCCAATTCGATCAAGTGGAAGAAAGGGTATCAGTGATTGAAGATCAAATGAATGAAATGAAGTGAGAAGAGAAGTTTAGAGAAAAAAGAGTAAGAAGAAACAAACAAAGCCTCTAAGAAATATGGTACTATGTGAAAAGACCAAATCTATGTTTGATTGGTGTACCTGAAAGTGATGGGGAGAATGGAACCATGTTGAAAAACACTCTTCAGGACATTATCCAGGAGAACTTCCCCAACCTAGCAAGGCAGGCCAACATTCAAATTCAGGAAATATAGAGAATGCCACAAAGATACTCCTCAAGAAGAGCAACTCCAAGACACATAACTGTCAGATTCACCAAAGTTGAGATGAAGAAAAAAATGTTAAGAGCAGTCAGAGGGAAAGGTTGGGTTACCCACCAAGGGAAGTCCATCAGAATAACAGTGGATCTCTTAGCAGAAACCCGATAAGCCAGAAGAGAGTGGGGGCCAATATTCAACATTCCTAAAGAAAAGAATTTTCAACCCAGAATTTCATATTCAGCCATACTAAGTTTCATAAGCAAAGGAGAAATAAAATCCTTTACAGACAAGCAAATGTTGAGAGATTTTGTCACCACCAGGCCTGCCTTACAAGAGCTCCTGAAGGAAGCACTAAACATGGAAAGGAACAACTGGTACCAGCCACTGCAAAAACATACCAATAGCAGATCACTTTTTAACCTCCTGTGTACATGTAACGAATTGTTCCCATTTAATTAAAGAAAGCTTCCATAGCTTTGGAATAGATTTTCCCCCAAGGGTCATACAGATTATTAATTTTAACAATATTTCACAATTGTGATCGTAACAGCTCAAAAGAAAACAAATAATGCATGTAAAACATTAACACAAGTATATTCTCTTTTAATTATTTGTTGTCTAGTTTTATTGAAATTGCTCAGAAATAACTAAAATTTGAAAAATAACTGTAGTCTTCAAACTTGAGGTGCTATAATTATAAACTGTTGACATACTATGTCATTGTTAACCATTGGAAAATCAATACCATGTTTCTGAAAAGCCAATATATTTATAATAATTTAGAAACTCCATTGCATATAGGTTATGATACAAATAATTAAATGTACTCATTTTTAAAATGTATGCTTTTTTGTTAGTAAAAACACACATTATACCCTTCAGGCACGATAAAAAATGTGCTCTTTCTTGGTTATTACTTTCTTTCAACATCCTAACATGTAAAATCTAATACATTTGTGCCACTGTTATTATTACTGTCTTCTGTATTCTAAAGTATTTTTATGTGTCAACTTCACATTTTCCTTATACACTTTTACTATAATTACAGCTATGCAAAAAGTTATTATAATTGTAGTGTTTAAAATTTGTATGACACTTTTCATCTTATCTAAGTTATAACTAATTAAATAGGTAATTCATCTATAACATCTCTAAAGTGGTGTGCAAGCATTTCATCTACATTAATTATACAAACAATGAAAGTAAACATTATACTACATATATATAAACACTGCAAGATGATCTAGTCAGATGGAAATGGTTCTATTAAGCTTCCAATTAATCTGCTAGGAAATTCTATAAAGTGCATAGAAGAGGAATCAATAAAACAATAAACAGAAACATATGAAAATACTTGAAAGTTCTCTTAATGTGTGTGTATGTATATATATTCATGTGTGTGTGTGTATATATGTATAAGTATGCACAAAATGATAGTATTCTTAATACATCAAAGGTGATACAAATTGTGTCAACACAGATAAATTTGTATTTTTACCTATTTCTAAGTAATTAATTTTAAAAAGAAAGGGAGATGCATAATGCATTGATAGCTGCATTAAAATATATATTGGGGAAAGATGGCCAGTAGGATATCGCTGCTTTTGGTTGTATCTAGACAAGCCAATATTAGTCATGATTAAGTCATTCATTCTACAAATATTTAATGAACTTCTACTCTGTGCTAGGCTCTGCTGTATGTGCTGAATGCAAAGTGCCCACTCTCACAGAAATTACTTTCTAGTGGCCACTCAAGATTTCTTTGTGAATGATGTTTCTCCTTAAGCCATCTGATAAAAATAACAGATGAAAAAGAAAAGTTGTAGAATCCATAAACGACTGTCAAAGTTTGGTCCTAGATGACTGCAGGGTCCTGAGAGATTTGACAGTATAAGTTCTAGGAGTGATTTGAAACAAAAAATATATTATTACTGTTATTAAGAGTATTTTTCGTGGGAGATTATGTCAGATGCATGATGGTAGACTCAACTGTGGAAAAAAATATTATCCTTAGTTGTTGGGCTTCAGATATATTCATAATCATCTGAATGTAGCTTGAGCACAGAGAATCTATGACTTCAGCCTTTTTTATCTTACCCACATAATACCAAATCTACAACTGTATTTGCTATACTGGAGGATTGTTAGAACTAATAATAATGACAAGAATATCTAACATTTATTACTGAGTGCTTGTTATTTACTAGCTACTGTTTTAAGTACATTTCATGAATTATCTAATTGGATGTTCACATTTCTTTGAAATTCAAGTGTGAGATTTTTCTTTATCTGTAAATGTCTTTATAGTAAAAACCATTTGAGTCCTAGACATGGCATCCTTGGTTCAGTTTTCATTCAATTATTCCAGCAATTCATTACCTTGTTACATATTTGATGCATTTAAGAATTTTGAAATGCCTCGATAAGGTTATTTTATAAAACACAGAGGAAGGATAGGCTTTAATTTCTATTATGAAATTACTAGGAAATACTTGTATGTGTATTTCACTTATTTAATTCAACTATGAAATGAGATGTAGGAAAAAAATAGTCCCATTGTTATCCTTAAATTCCACTTTTAGTCATTCCCCAAATGATTCTACCGCTCCACTGATAGGACAAAATCAAAGTAAAATAAGCCAAAAGAAATAGATGGTGAACCTTTTTTCAGTTCCTGAAGATACTGAGAGTGATTTAAGAATTTTTCAAAGATAACATGGACTGTACACACTTTTCAAAATTATGAGCTAATTTAAAAATACAACTTCTGAATTACATAAAATCTTACTACACTACTTGTGTCATTAGCATCTGCTGCTCTCAAAAACAGATTTGTATTCTCCAAACTCACCAGTTTATCATGTACACTTAAAGCTAAAGTTGCAATAAGTAAAAATATTAATGATAATTTACTAGTAGGATAGACTACTTAAAACATGCCAAGTGTTATGCTAAGTGCAGAACAGAACAAGAAAACACAAAATAATGGAAAGCTATAGCAATACTGTCAGTTAATGAAAGATACATTTCACATTCTAAGAATTTTAAAGAAACTTTGATAGAAGTAGAAATATTGGGAAAAGTGTATATGAAGGTTTTGTTTGTTGGTTGGTTGGTTTGGGAAGTCCCATCCTGGTAAAACTCACAAAACATCCTAATTTGTAGGGCAAGTACTAATGATCAGTGGAGCAGATGTGGCTCATAAAATGTGGGCTGAATATGACTATAATCATCAGTCTTAGAAAACAGTAGCATTCAGAGGTCTCTGTGGTCTTATACCAGATAGGCTATTCAGAGAGGTGGAAGAGGTTGCTTCAGGCACTAGGATGGAGTTTTGGGAGACTTACAGTTTCTACCTGGCACAGAGACAGGGTCATACAGTAAATCTGGTGCATTCCTTTTAGTGCTATAATTTTGCCAGACATGGAGAAGACATAATGCTGAAATAAATTTCCCTGTGGAGGTGAGGGCATATTTCTGGGTCTATCCTCAGTCTCTTGTTGTTGATCATATTTGTATCAGTCCTAAAAACCAGGAAAAGATGATATCCACATTCTATATACTTGAAGAAAAATAAGATGCTGTACAAGAGTGAGTGGAAATGTGACCAGAATGAAGAAAGAGCTTACACAGCCTGTAACTCACCTGTTTGTATCTGACAACTGCTCTTATTAGGAATGTTGTCCAGATTCTGACTAAACCTCAATAACTATCTTATTTGGAAGGATGAAGGCTGGATCTGACAGTGTTCCAGTGTGTGTATAGAGAAGAGTTGTGGGAACAATGTGTTTGGTTATAAATCTGAATCTCACCAACACCTCTGGAACACACATCAGCTATTGGAGATCATATCAAGCAGGGATTACTCCATATACACTAGACATATATACTGTAACTATCAAAGAGAACTAGCATTTTACTTATAGTAGTTCTAGGCTGCTACATCCCACACAGGGAAAAAAGGTATAGCAAAAAGTAAATGCTCACTGTTTATGGTACCTTTGGGTCTCATTCATTTTTATATTACTGCATCTGTGAACTGATGTGATTCAGCCAGGTAAAATAACTATTCCCATTTTTTCCCTTCTTGACTCATAATATTACAGATCATCTCAAGACATCAGATGACCCCATAAACAAAGATGAAGACAAACAGCAAATAAGAATGGCAAACAGTAAAATTACTAGGCATATGAAAACAAAGAGACTACATTACAGAAAAAGAATAGTTTCCTTTCAATGAAATACAATTATTACAAGAAACAGGAGGGCATTTTAGAAAATGTCTAATTTTTCTGAAATATAATTGGAGAGGAAAGAATACCAAGGAATCTCGAGCAAGTTATATGTGATAAACTAAAATCTTGAAATGTGAAAGGCTTAATAGAGACAGCAAAAGTAATATCAAATTTTAAAATAATAATCCCAAATGGAAGCAATGAGTGACAGCTGCATAAATTAAAAAAGAAGTTTAATATAAGTCTGAAAATTTCTATTGGAAATCAAATTTTTTCTCATTTATTCACTAAAAGAAAATATATTCCACATAAAAATAAAAGAAAAAAAAAAGCAAGAAAATCAAGTTAAAAATCAGAAAACATTAAATTACACAGAAGATTGAATCTACTAGTTACTAGTATACAGGAATCAGTTAAAATTACTTATGAAAAGACAAAGATTTCCAGATTTGATTGCAAAACAAAATTAACTATATATCATTTATTAAAAGTAGAATAAAATGTTTAAAAATTAACTTCAAACAAAGCCTACCTAAAATGCTATATGTAACTGCAGTATTAATATTTAATATTGAATAAATCTGACTTTAAAAGTAAATGAAAGTGTCTCATATTACTAATAAAGAAAAAATAATGGAAGCTATAATGAATTATAAGCCATTAGAGCACAGCAGATAATATTAAAAATAAAAAGAGAATTTAACAAAAGTAAGTATAGTGAAAGACCCTAGTGCATAACTTATTAGTCCTTAAGACATCAACAAAGAAGACAGACTACCTTTATTACACAATTAAAAAAAAAACCAATTTAACCATTGTGCTAAATTTAGCATGGAACACACCAAGAATAAACATATTTTCCAAAAACTATTGCACCAAGTCAAATATAGAAATAAGATAACTCAGTTTTTGACATTGTGATAAAGCTGGATAATACAAGTTTTAACAAACCAAAACTTCAAATACTGATAAATGCATATCAAAAATCACTATCTTAAATAATTCAGTTTAAAGATAAACTCAAAACTATGATATGCAGACTAGTTAGAAATAATAGTAGATATATACAGTCATGGGCAGCTTAACAACGGGAATATGTTCTGAGAAAAGGCATTGTTAGGCAATTTTGTCATTATGTGAATGTCACAGTGTGTACTAACATGAATCTAGATGGTATAGCCCAGTGGTCCCCAAAATTTATGGCACCTGGGACCAGTTTTGGGGAAGACAATTTTTCCATGGATGGATGGGGTGGGCAGTGGTGGGGTAGAGAGTGGGGATGGCTTCAGGATGAAACTGTTTCACCTCAGATTATCAGGCATAATAGATTCTTACAGGGAACACACAACCTAGATCTCTCACATGTGCCGTTCACAGTAGGGTTCACGCTCCTGTGAGAATCTAACGCTGCAGGTGATCTGACAGGAGGTGGAGCAGTAAGCCTCACTAGCTGGCGGCTCACCACCTGCTGGGGGTCAGCCGTGTGACCCACTTCTGAACAGACCACTGACTGGTACAGACCAGCAGCACGGGGTTAGGGACCCCGGTATAGCCCACTACATAACTAGGCTATACAGTATAGCCTATTGCTCCTAAGCTACAAACCTGTATAGTATATTACTGTACTAAATAGTATAGGCAGTTGTAACACAGTGGTAAGTATTTGTGTATCCAAACATATCTAAACACAGAAAAGGTACAATAAAAGTATGATATAAAAAATTTAAAAAATGGCTCAGCTGTTTGGGCATTTACCATAAATTAATTTGTAGAACTGGAAGTTGCTCTTGGTGGTAAATGTGAAGGCCTAGGACATTACTGTCCACCACTGCAGACTTCATAAGCACTATACACTTAAGCTATGCTACATTTATAAAAAAAATTTTCTTCCTTCAATAAGAGCTAATTACTTCAACTTACTTCATAAACATTTTAATTGTTTTTAATTTTTTGGCCTCTTTTATAATGACACTTAGCTCAAAACACAATCACATTATGCAGCTTTACAAAAATATTTTCTTTATATTCTTATTCTATAAGCTTTTTTATATTTTTAATTTTTTAAATTTTTTACTCTGTAAACATTGTGTTAAAAACTAAGACAAAGACACACAGATTAGCCTAGTATGAAACAGGGTCAGGATCGTCTATGCAGTGTTTTCCAGCTCCACATCTTGTCCCACCGGAAGGTCTTTGGGGCAGTAACACAAATGGAGCTGTCATCTCCTACGGGAACAATTCCTTCTCTTCTTTTCTAATACCTCCTGAAGGACATGCCAGAGACTATTTTACAGTTAGCTTTAAAAAAAAATAGTACACTCTAAAATGATGCTTAAAAGTATAATTAATACACAAACCAGTAACATAATTGTTCTTTAGCATTATCAAGTATTCTGCACTGTACATAATTTTATGTGCTATATTTTCAAACGACAGGCAGTGCAATATATTTGTTTACACCAGTATCATTGCTGACACGTGAGCAATGCTTGTCGTTCTGACAGCTAAGACTTTATTAGGTGACAGGAATTTTTTAGCTCCATTATAATCTTATGGGATCACTTTCATACATGCCATCCTTTGCTGACTGAAATATTATGCAACACACGATAATATGGTTTGGCTCTGTGTCCCCACCCAAATATCACCTTGAATTGTACTCCCATAATTCCTATGTGCTATGGGAGGGACCTGGTGAGAAATAATTTGAATTATGGGAGTGGTTTTTCTCATACTGCTATGGTAGTGAATAAGTCTCATGAGATCGGATGGGTTCATCAGGAGTTTCTGCTTTTGCATCTTCCTCATTTTCTCTTGCCGCCACAATGTAAGAAATGCCTTTCGCCTTTTGCCTCCCGCCATGATTCTGAGGTCTCCCCAGCCTTGTGGAACTGTAAGTCCCATTAAACCTCTTTTTCTTCTCTGTCTCAGGTATGTCTTTATTACCAGTGAGAAAACAGACTAATACACATGACTATATATATCCAAATACATGGATCTGTGTTCAAAGAATGATAAAGAAGGAAAATGCAGCTCAATAAACTACAGAAGGCCAAAATAGCACATTATTTTCTTCAAAATATGAGCCAGAGTTTAGTACTTCTGCTGCATTTAATAAAGTATTATGGGTTTTTTCCAAAGTTATATTTTCAGAATTTTTATAGATTCAGGTCTTAGGTGTAAGCCCTTAATCCATATTGAGTTGATTTTCATATAAGGTGAGAGATGAGGAACCAGTTTCATTCTCCTACATGTGGGTAGCCAATTACCCAACACCATTTGTTGAAAAGGGTGTCCTTTCCCCACGTTAGGTTTTGTGTTTGCGTTGTCGAAGACCAGTTGGCTGTAAGTATTTAGGTTTATTTCTAGGTTCTCTATTCTGTTCCATTGGTCTATGTGCCTACAGTCACCTCTGAGCAACAGGTGAATGGGATATGCTGACTAACTTTGCTGCAGAATAATTAAGGAATCAGAGAGACTGAGGGGTTGAGGAGGAATTATTTAATTATTTGGGTGAACTGACCCAGTTGGATTAACATTCAAAGGACTGAGCCCCAAACAGTGAAGTTACCTTTTAAGCATTTCATGGGGTGGGGGGAGTTCTGTGCAGGGGGAAGCGTATTACAGAAGTGAGAAACAAAGACAGTTATTCAATTAAGACATGCATTACATTATTTCTTACTTTTCAAGGAACAACATGTTTTGCTACTTGAGATTATCTGTCTACTGACCTTGCAGCTGCACAGCTAGAGAAACAGAGTCTTCACAATGCCTGGGAAAGGGAGAGATAAGGCTCATTAGCCACCGAGAGAAAAACAGGCAGTTAATTTTAAAGGACTCCAGCCCTTTTCTTTTCCTCAAGGGGAATTGGGTTTTCTTACATACAATTGAGTTTTTGCTTACACAGTCTTTAATTTCTTTTAATTCCTGTTCCAACTTAAGCAAGTCAGTCTACCCCTACAACAGAAAGCACATGCACTGTGTGAAAAATGCCTGAGACACTCTGGAATTGGGATACTTTTGCTAAGAGACAGAGGGCAGTAAATCCGAGGAGTGATGAAAGTTGGTTATGTAGGATGTAATTAAGTTAAAGTTTTTAAACAACTATCTATGATTGCCTATAGTGATGGAATTATATTCCCCGAAAAACAGATAAACCATTTTATTTTATTTTTACAGCCCAAACAATAGCTGACACCTGAACCTGTGGGTTTTTTAACAAATAATTTTCATCAAAAATGTAAACACTTAAATTTAGTCTTATAAAGTATTCATTTCTTTGACAATGTTGGTTAGTACTGACTAATAAACATTAAAGAGTGTTATCACAAAAATAAAGAAAGTACCCTACATAAATCCATACTGAATATGAAATATAAGAAATGTGAGAATGATTGTTTCCATGCCAAATGTAATAAAATGGCTCACAATACAATTTTAGAAGGATAAGTAACATGTGTTTTGGAATTCTGATTTCTTAGGGTAACTATAAGAAAAACAATATCTGTATTTTATAAAAAGTAGATAATATAAGGCAATGCTTTCCTAATTCAATACACATGGCTGACTTGAACATGATATCCGAATAAGAAAATTATCTAGTGTTGCTTTTCTTCCTTATTAAGAAAAAAAAAATGGGTTATGCTACTATCAGGCACAAGAAACCCATGATTAAATTAAAAAATGGAGGATGAAAGATGGTCCTTAAATGTATAAAACCCTAATTACAACAAAAACCACATCATATCAAAAAAATATTTCTTTTTCCAAACAAACCTTTTTATAGTGGGGTTAGGGTGGGAGATTCTGCAAGAAAAAATAACTTTAAAACTATAATAGCTAAAATTTTGAAGTGAATATAGATAGTAAGAAATTTATGTAGTCCTATAATATTCTTGACATTTAAAATAAATATTGAATCCAGATATCAATATAAATTTTTAAGATTATGTAATGGATGTATTATTATAACTCATACCTATTTCAAAAAAAATCACTGAAAACATTACTTCTACTGGAGTCTAAATTACTATATTAATCTTATATTTACTCTTTGTACATACGAATTTGTATCTACCAGTCTGGGCAAGTTTGTACATTTTTATTTTCATGCTGAAATTAAAAACGAAAACCTCTTTGTCTTGAAATTAACGTGAATGTATTCAATGGGTACTCAACAAATACTTTCTGATTTTCTGTCTGAAACATTTGAAATATTTTCTTTATTTGGAAGCAAATATAAGATGTGACTTATAACAGAATGGAATGAGCAGTTACGTACCAAGGAGAATACGAACTTTGCTTTTTCAATATAAATTGATTCTAAAATTCAACAGCATTTAGATGATTTTTTTGTGTGAATTTTTCTATTGAGCTTATGAGTTAGAATAATTCTTCCTTTCATCACTTCTTCCACAATCTTATGAAATTAAAAAACAATTACACTATTTGTAGAAACATTCTTGTAATTAAAACACAAGTGAAAAATTGACAGTAGTGTTAAATGTTATTATTTCTCAAAAAGATCCCAAATTGATGTATCAAATTAAATCAAAGTACACATTTACTTCTAAACATGGCACCACTCATTTTTTCGTTATATTGATGGATTCAGTTTCTTTACTGAGTCTATATATTTTCTTAGTTCATAAACAAAGTGACTTGTTCTTTACATTACTCTCCTTGGGAGAAACATCTGCTAACTATTTGAGACTTAAGTATTTTTCTGTGTCTAGAAGAAGTATCTTTGTTATTGCTTTGCTTCATACCTGTATTTGCATAATTTTATTTAACAGAAGTATACTTTCTTTTCCAGTTATTACCTATTAGAAAAATTATTAGAAAAATGAGCAGATAATATGTACTTAGAAAGTACATGTTGAGTAATTTCCTCATTTATATTTGATTAGATTGCTCCTTAATTGTATCTGGGAAGGTTTAGAGTGTAGAGTGGGTAACAAATACTTAGCATTGCAGTAGCCTGCCACCCATCAAAATCAAGTCACTTCTTAAATGTCTAGTATCCTTATTTGTAAATGAGGACTTTGTTACTTTTCTTGCCTTATAAGCTTTTGGAAGCATTTTAGAGTAAATGAGTTTATTGATAAAGCACTGCAAATTTAAGATCAGTTTGATAATTTTCTCTAATTTAAATGTACAATAAAAGATGGACAGCTTATCTTCTATAAAGATTCCTTAAAAGCTCTAAATACAATCAGGGTTACTTCATTGGATTAATAAACAGAATTAAGTCAGTGTTTATTACACTAACTTGCTACATTTATTATAATGCAGATTATTACCTATGGTAACTTCTTTGATTTAAAATCCGTATGTGTAAAGATCCAAGGAGCTGCAATTTACAATGAAAAACCATTTTGTGCTTAATAAATCTCCTTTAATAAGCATTCAGTTAAGTATTAAAATTTTGATGAAAATATCTGTAAGAAGTTATTCATGACGTTGCTGTACACCTTTTGGATGACACATATTCAATTAGGGAAAAACAAGATAAAACAGAAACAAAGTAAACATCTTATTCTGTGGAGAACTTAGAAATAGGAAATTTAGTTGCTAAATTTAGGTTTTATTTCAAAATTAGAAGATTTTATTCCTAATTTTAAGTCACTATAACAATAACTAAAAAATACTAAAAAGTTCAAATGCTACATTTGCATTTTTTATTTTTCTTGAATTCAAGAAGAGAAAGCAGCATATAATTAATCACAGTAATCCTAGTTATGTGTTTTACAATTCTTTATTACTCATAAATCGTGACCATTTTTGTTTTCAGTTAGGATAGCCTCTTAGTTAGACTCAAATGTTTTCTAATATTCCTGTCTAAATAATTCACAAACAGGATCCACAAGTTCCAAAATGTAATATTTTATTTGATTAACCGGTAATTTTTAGTCCTTATTTTTGTCTGGACATAACTTTTGTCAAGAATATTATAGGACTATATAAATTTCTTACTATCTATATTCACTTCAAAATTTCAGCTAATATAGATTTAAAGTTATTTTTTCTTGCAGAATCTCCCGCCCTAACCCCACTATAAAAAAGTTTGTTTGGAAAAAGAATTATTTTTTTGATATGATGTGTTTTTTGTTGTAATTAGAGTTTACACATTTAAGGACCATCCTTCATCTTCCAATTTTTAATTTAATCATGGGTTTCTTGTTCCTGATAATAGCATAACCCATTTTTTAATTTTTTTCTTCCTTTGTCACCCTCACGAATGAAATTGGTAATAGTCCTGAACCCCATGCCGTTTTGTCATGTAGTTACAGCTTGTCCTCTTATAAAAGAAAATTATAAAACTGCTGAGTGTTATAGATATTAATGGTTGTTAGAAAAGCATAATAAAAGCCTCTCTTTCTGGAGCATTGCTAAGCTTTTATGTCATTATTCATGAGTGACTAATGCATTCAAAGAAGAGTGCTGATCTCAAAGGCTGGGATGATGAACAGTGGAGAGGGACAGAATGGCTAAGAGAAAGTCATTTGTCATATGTGAAGATTTAATAACAGGCTTGCCTACAATGAGATATTTCAGCTGAACTTAGAAAAAGAAACTTTTTTACATATGAGGTTATTATTCATGATATTTCAAATCACCAAAGACAAATCTATAGGATACCTTTGTTTAAATGGATATTTTTCAGGAACACATACAACCCCAAAATCCAGAAAGCAATAGCATCTTATGAAATGCCATTAAACTATACCTGTTTTATTTCTTTTATCATACCATATCACATACATATTGCTCAATTTGTGGGTAGTTAAAAGAATCATAAATAGAACATCTGAATTTGTTGGTGTTCTTGGACTGTAAGCAATGAAAACAAACTCGGGGTTTATATAAAACATGAGGTTTAGAAGGATATAGAGTAGCTTTTGGAATCCTAGGAAAGTCTGAAAATCAAGAAGGACAGGATCAAAGACGTTTCTAGAAGTATGGTAGGAGGAATTAATGGGCAGTCTCATCAGGGTAATGTCATTAGTAAAAATCACCTCCCAACATTTTTGTTTTAAATGTTTTTCAGTTCAAATTTCAGATTCCAAAGACAGACAGCCATATGACTATCAGGGGAGAGTATGTGCATAATCTTATTTGTAAGGTTTCGGGCAAAGGCTGGATGGTGTAATTACACAAGCAAATCTTGAGATAGTATTACTTAAAAAAGGAAAGGGGCGGACAAGATAAACGCTGGGAAGATAAAAGGATAGTTATGAACTATACCTGCCTTCTGAATATCTCTCAAGTCTATTTATTTTCTTTTTCTGCAACAAACACAAAATCATACTGACCATTTACATAGTGCCCTAAACTACATGCTTTCCTGTGACGCTGATTAGAATCTAGCCCTTAGAGAATTTCAGCATCATCTTTCATTTAGCAGCATCTTAATGTCGTATAGAAGTGTAACAACTTACCAACTGCAGGATAAAATATGTTTTTCAGATTAAGGTGATCAACAATCTCTAATTCCGAACACATTATTGCTAAATTAAGATGCATGTGAAATCTGGATACAGGTTAACTACTGATTAATTTATTGTGACTCGCTTAGCTTAGGGATACAGTTTAACCATGGAAAGATAATAGAAGAAAACTATTTTGTTCATTTGGACTAAAACTGTAGTTTTGGTTTCTTTAGAATAATTCAAGAATTTGTATTATTATTGGAGAATTAGTTTTTGCTTCATTTTCTCATAGATCAGTAATACATAAAGGGAATTTGCTTTTGCAAACATTATTGTTTAAAATGTCAATAAATAGATCTATAAAATAATCACCCTATTAGTCTGCTAGATATATTAGTCATCCATTAATTCAATTAAGCATTATTGAGTCTTTTATGTTCTAAGAAGTGTTCTAAAAACAGTGGTTCTATTTGGTGGGAAAAACAAAAGAAAACAAAATAAAACTCTGCTTTTATGTAGCTTACATTCTACTGCAAATATACAAGATAAATATACCCACAAATATATAATAAAATGCCAGCTAGTTGCATGTGCTGTTAAGAAGAAAGAAAGCATGGAGATGGAGAATAATGGATGCGGGGGTGGTGACATGGAGGACAAATATTTTAGATAGAGTGGTTAAGAAGGGCCTCTATAAGTGTGTCCTTTGAATAGAGATGACTAAGAAGATTAGACAAGCAATTACATCACGAAGATATTATGAAATGTGAGTTGGTCAATTCATATCTGATAGGGTTTCATTATTCTTTAAGTGTTATATTACTCAAGATTCCATCAGTTATTTTGTTTCCTACCCTGCAAACATTTCCTACATTCTCTTATCCACTCATATCTTTTTTTGTTTGTTTGTTTTGTTTTTAGGTGGAGTTTTGCTCTTGTCATCCAGTGCGGAGTACAATGGTGTGATCTTAGCTCACTGCAACCTCTGCCTCCCAGGTTCAAGTGATTTCCTGCCTCAGCCTACCAAGTAGCTGGAATTACAGGTGCACGCTACCACGCCTGGGCGAATTTTTGCAATTTTAGTAGAGACGAGGTTTCAACATGTTGGCCAGGCTGGTCTTGAACTCTCGACCTTGTGATCCATCCACCTCGGCCTCCCAAAGTGCCGGGATTACAGTCATGAGCTTCTACACCCGGCTCACTCATATTTTTGACTATAAAAATATGATAAGATTATTATATGCAAAATCCTATCTGGTGTCCTGAACTCCATTACAAACTTCGGAATTCAACTGTTTAGTGTCTATCAGGATACCAGAATGTCCCAGAGTCACCTTATATACATTCTTTCCAAGTTGAAATGAATTATTTTCAGCATCCCATTCATATTCCTCTCTTAACTCAGTAATCACATACAGAAACCTATAGCCATTTTTGACTACTTTTTCCTCATGGAAACATAAGACTCAATTTATTTTGCATCTTAAATATTTCATAAATAAAAAATGCTATGTCTGTTCATTCTGACTACCCTCATCCTTTATCATCGATTACTTGCACTTTTGCAACAGCTTCCCATATATTTTCCTAGGCTTCAATTAAATAGCCTCATCTGTCCTTCCACTGACCTTATTGAGATAATTGTGTATATGACTTTGTCAGGCTCCTTCTTAAAACTATTCAGTGACTCTTATTGCCTAAAGTCCAAGCTCCTTATAAAACATTACTTCTTAATAATCAGTCCGAAGTTTAAACAAGCCCTTTGATTAAATCTGATAAAGTCTTATCAGTTCTTTACTCACCTTATACTCTCAAGAAAAATATTTAGCAAAATTGACCATGACTAGGAACTCTCTTTGGATTCTGTGATGCCATATTTTGCAGACGTTTGTGGGTGACATGGCCAGATTCCTTCTGATTACTTTGATCGTATCTGCATACCTATACTCCCCTCCCATGAAACTTGCTTCTAACTTCCTGCATTTGCAATTAAATTTTAAGGACTGCCTACAGGCAATTGTGACCCTTTTTCAGAGAACAGACAGTATGTGGGAGCCAATAACCACATGGAGCTGACTTCGGCAATACCCTATGAGTGTATAAAAGTTCAGCTCATTTGCATGGAGTTGGGAAAAATTCTGAGGAGCATTTTACCCTTCAGGTCTTGCCTAAGGAAGCAGGCTACAGTTGGGATTTTCTGAATAATCACACACTTACATGATTTCTTCCTCTTCCCAACTCCCTTACCAATTTCTCCAGGAATACTTTTCTAATAAATCACCAGAACGTGAATCACGATCTGAAAGGCCTGCTTCTGAAGACATGACATAATACCCCACTCTATCCTATTTCCTTTATTCTGCCTGGCTCCTCTTCCTTGCTCTCCACTACCAGCTTTTCCTTCTTCATCCAACATATAAATTCCTGAGTTCCTCAGCACTCAAACTCAGACTCATTTCTCATTGCACTCTATACCCCCTCCTTAGGCAATTTTGCCCATACCTATGACTAATGTTACAATCACTTTTTTTTCACTACCCTAGACTTTTCTTCTCAGGATTAAACAATATACCTAACTGCCTCCTCAGGATTCCCACTTGGATATCAGGCAACTCAAACTCAATGAATCTCAATGATCTGGCTCAACTCCCATTGTGTGTGTGTGTGTGTGTGTGTGTGTGTGTGTGTTTATATATATAACAAATTATCTCTATAGTAGGTACTCACACTATGGAGGAAAATTAACAAGAGAACTGCTGACATAAGCAGATATTCAGACTTGGAGGAGGAAGGTAGAAAGTTGTTTTGCACTAGTGTCAGGAAGAGAGGTACTTTCCTTATAAATTAGCAGCCACAGACAGCCTGCCTTGTATCAAGAGGGGTGGAAAGAACAGTTGGACAATAATATTCCATGCAAGAGGATGTGGGGAGGAACAGCAGGAAGATCATGTGTGAAAGGCTACAGTGGAAAATGCTGAGTCCTTTAGAGTCTCTGGCAACATCATCTTCCCTGGTCCACTTAACTTCCCTCCATCTTATTTGCCTCACCCTAGAGTAATTAATTATATTTCTACTGAATTGTTCTGATAATTTTCAAAACATTTTCTGTGCATCTAATCGTATCCTTCTATGATGTGTTTTACAGTGGTTTTATTAAGTATTTAGAAATTATAAAAACATTAAAAGTTATAAAAGATAAGACTAACATGCCAAATGACTGCTTTATCCAGCAGCTTAAGAAACCTCCTGGGTACTTCTCTCTTTCCTCAAGCATAACCATTTTTGTGATTTTTAGTTTCATCAGCCATTCCCTTGATTTCCTTAAAATTTTATCATTTCTGTCTGTATCCCTAAAATATACTGTTTATTTTTCGTGTATGTTTAAAATACTTAACTATAAAATAATAATGTATGTATTCTTCTATGACAACTTTTTCACTCAAAATTATGTTCCTTATCTTCATATATGTTATATAAATCTTTTGTTTTTTAAAATTTTCACTGGGTTATAATATTTCATTATATATGTAAAATATAACTTGTTTATGCATTCCAATGTTGATGGGTATTTGGGAGCTTTTTGATTTCTAAAGATTAACTTAATAACTAACACAAATCATTAACTAATTTACATTTATAGAAAGGCAATTTCAATGAAAATTTATATATATGCTTTCTGATATAAAAATGTAAAAGTTTCTTCAAACACTTAAGAACAGAAAAAAAACGGTTCTTTGAGGATATGACTTAAACTTTACTAGACAATGCCAAATAATTCTCCACAGCATTTGTACCAACTTTATATTCATAATCCTACCTGAACTGCATGAGAATTTTAGCTGCTCTGCATTTGCAATAAGACTAATCCATTCCTCATCCAGCAGTTACTATGACCTTTTACAAATACAAATCTGATTAAGTCACCCAAACCTTGCCTAAAAGCCTTTAATGGTTTCTCAATGATCCTAAAATAAATTCTAAAAGTTTAACATTGTTGAAGGATTCTTTTTGCCCTGACCTCTCCCTCATTTAGTATTTTATATCATTCTTTTTGCCTTCTATCTCTGTACTGGCTTTAAGTTTCTTTTTTCTGCCCTAAGGCCTTCATATGATAAACTTCTTCCTGGAACTATTTAATTCTACCTGTTCCTCTGATTAACTTTTCTCCTTTAGTCATATATTAAATGTCATTACAGCAAGGAAGCTTTTCTGGACTCTTCAGAATTAACTCCCCTCATATTGCTCTAATTGTACATTTTCTAAATATAACATTTATCTCAAAAATAATGAAGAAACAATTGTGGTTTAAACTGTGCCCCTATGTCCTTTGCAGGGGCATGAATGAAGCTGGAAACCATCATTCTCAGCAAACTAACAAAAGAACAGAAAACCAAACACCGCTTGTTCTAACCGCATTATCTCCTATAAGTGAGAGTTGAACAATGAGAACGTGTGGACACAGGGAGGAGAACATCACACACTGGGGCCTGTTGGGAGGTGGGGTCTAGAGGAGGGGTAGCTTTAGGAGAAATACCTAATGTAAATGACGGGTTGATGGGTGCAGCAAACCACAATGGCACGTGTATACCTATGTAACCTGAACAATGTAAGAACCTGAACTTTACCTATTGCACATGTATCCACCCCCCCCCCCCCCCCCCCCCCCCCCCCCCCCCCCCCCCCCCCCCCCCCCCCCCCCCCCCCCCCCCCCCCCCCCCCCCCCCCCCCCCCCCCCCCCCCCCCCCCCCCCCCCCCCCCCCCCCCCCCCCCCCCCCCCCCCCCCCCCCCCCCCCCCCCCCCCCCCCCCCCCCCCCCCCCCCCCCCCCCCCCCCCCCCCCCCCCCCCCCCCCCCCCCCCCCCCCCCCCCCCCCCCCCCCCCCCCCCCCCCCCCCCCCCCCCCCCCCCCCCCCCCCCCCCCCCCCCCCCCCCCCCCCCCCCCCCCCCCCCCCCCCCCCCCCCCCCCCCCCCCCCCCCCCCCCCCCCCCCCCCCCCCCCCCCCCCCCCCCCCCCCCCCCCCCCCCCCCCCCCCCCCCCCCCCCCCCCCCCCCCCCCCCCCCCCCCCCCCCCCCCCCCCCCCCCCCCCCCCCCCCCCCCCCCCCCCCCCCCCCCCCCCCCCCCCCCCCCCCCCCCCCCCCCCCCCCCCCCCCCCCCCCCCCCCCCCCCCCCCCCCCCCCCCCCCCCCCCCCCCCCCCCCCCCCCCCCCCCCCCCCCCCCCCCCCCCCCCCCCCCCCCCCCCCCCCCCCCCCCCCCCCCCCCCCCCCCCCCCCCCCCCCCCCCCCCCCCCCCCCCCCCCCCCCCCCCCCCCCCCCCCCCCCCCCCCCCCCCCCCCCCCCCCCCCCCCCCCCCCCCCCCCCCCCCCCCCCCCCCCCCCCCCCCCCCCCCCCCCCCCCCCCCCCCCCCCCCCCCCCCCCCCCCCCCCCCCCCCCCCCCCCCCCCCCCCCCCCCCCCCCCCCCCCCCCCCCCCCCCCCCCCCCCCCCCCCCCCCCCCCCCCCCCTCCCCCCCCCCCCCCCCCCCCCCCCCCCCCCCCCCCCCCCCCCCCCCCCCCCCCCCCCCCCCCCCCCCCCCCCCCCCCCCCCCCCCCCCCCCCCCCCCCCCCCCCCCCCCCCCCCCCCCCCCCCCCCCCCCCCCCCCCCCCCCCCCCCCCCCCCCCCCCCCCCCCCCCCCCCCCCCCCCCCCCCCCCCCCCCCCCCCCCCCCCCCCCCCCCCCCCCCCCCCCCCCCCCCCCCCCCCCCCCCCCCCCCCCCCCCCCCCCCCCCCCCCCCCCCCCCCCCCCCCCCCCCCCCCCCCCCCCCCCCCCCCCCCCCCCCCCCCCCCCCCCCCCCCCCCCCCCCCCCCCCCCCCCCCCCCCCCCCCCCCCCCCCCCCCCCCCCCCCCCCCCCCCCCCCCCCCCCCCCCCCCCCCCCCCCCCCCCCCCCCCCCCCCCCCCCCCCCCCCCCCCCCCCCCCCCCCCCCCCCCCCCCCCCCCCCCCCCCCCCCCCCCCCCCCCCCCCCCCCCCCCCCCCCCCCCCCCCCCCCCCCCCCCCCCCCCCCCCCCCCCCCCCCCCCCCCCCCCCCCCCCCCCCCCCCCCCCCCCCCCCCCCCCCCCCCCCCCCCCCCCCCCCCCCCCCCCCCCCCCCCCCCCCCCCCCCCCCCCCCCCCCCCCCCCCCCCCCCCCCCCCCCCCCCCCCCCCCCCCCCCCCCCCCCCCCCCCCCCCCCCCCCCCCCCCCCCCCCCCCCCCCCCCCCCCCCCCCCCCCCCCCCCCCCCCCCCCCCCCCCCCCCCCCCCCCCCCCCCCCCCCCCCCCCCCCCCCCCCCCCCCCCCCCCCCCCCCCCCCCCCCCCCCCCCCCCCCCCCCCCCCCCCCCCCCCCCCCCCCCCCCCCCCCCCCCCCCCCCCCCCCCCCCCCCCCCCCCCCCCCCCCCCCCCCCCCCCCCCCCCCCCCCCCCCCCCCCCCCCCAACTTTCTGCACATGTATCCAAGAACTTAAAGTATAATAAAAATAAAATAAAATAAAACAAAATAAGATGTGTCCCCTACTCACCTTCACATTCAATGGGTCCAATCATAGTTTCTTGTTCTGTGTTGTTCACAGATTTATTTAGAGCAACTAGAAAGTACTTGACAAATAGTCAATGTTCATTATACATGTCGAATGAGAATGACTAATCTCAATACATACACATTATACTTTATATTAATTTTCATTCTAGAAGAGATAAATTTCTATTCAACTCATAGTTATGTTATTCTTTTACTTTGAATACCCCCAACTTCTAAGTGAGTGGTATGCTTTTCTGTGCCATTGATGCCATGATCTTCTTTGGCCAATGAAACGTGCAGGGTATCATGAAATCAGAAAGGTGAAATGTGCTTGTTCTTCTAGGTGTGCCTTATTTCCTTCCACTGGCACCATGAGAGAGGAACATGGTTGAGCTAGCTTGCTGGTCTCTGAAAAATAAGTGTCATGTGAGACTAGTGTAGATAAGCCAAATACCATCTGACTGACAAATTCAGAGATAAATACTTCTTTTTGAATGCCTCTGAGATTTGGTGGTTATTTGTAGACAGGAAAAGTTAACACACAGAGTAGATAAATTTTTACAAGGGATACAATTCTTAGAAGGACACAAGTTTAACAGAGACGAGTTTCTCAAGGAATTATCAATAAAATAAAGTTAATTCAATTTAAGTTGAAATATAAATAGCTGCTCAAATCAATTTTTTCAAAATAACTTAGATGAAAATGAAATACAAAGTTAAATATTGGAAAATTTGAGTGAAAAACTTGATTTTAAATTGATTATAAGCCTTTTATCACATAAATCTTTTCATGTGTCTGGTCATAAAACAGTAAGGATCATGGCTGTCATCAGCTATGAATGACAATTTCCCTTAATGTTGTACGGGCCAGCTTTAAACTGAACAGTTTCTATTCGCTGTACAGAAAGGGTTTTGTAATCTTTTCTGGAATGACCCCTATTTTTCAAAGCTGAAATATAAAATGCTGTTAACCAATTACCAGCTATACCTAATGTTCAAGTTTAGCTTTTTAGTCATAAAGAAAAATAGCCTTTTAAGTTTCAGAGGCAGTGAATATATAATAACTAAAAGCATATAATTTAACTCATGTAGATTATGCAATTCATGTGCAATTTATACCCACTAAGACTATTCCTGGTGGCTTCAACGACTGGAAATACCTCTAATCCCCTAGGCCAAGAAGAGACCCGACACCTGTCAGTATAAGCTTGATGTCAGAATTTTCTTCCTTTATTAGGAGAGTGAGTGTCCTTTTCTTACAGGGGAGTGGTCTTACGTTAGGATCCAAACAACACTAACATGTGGAAACAGGGATTCTAAGGAAGCCTCATAAACTTTTTACTGATTGCCCTGGCTTTAGTCAGTCCTACTAAGGAGAAACCTCTGACTTCAGTTAAGCAAGTCTGATTCTTTCTTGAAAACTGAGCATGGAAATTCAGGTTTAGCTAATTAGATCCATGGTTTATGCCCAGAATTTAGGTGATGTAAGCAGGAAGGTGGTCATGTGGATGCAAAGAGAGAAAGTGAGGCCATGCACAGAGAGAGATGAAAATCAAGCCAATATAGCACACATGTGCAGGTTAAAGATGGAGCCTCCTGCCTAGGCTCTGAACAGCTGTCAATCCAATTTTCTCCCTTGTTAAGAGGTCAGTGTCCCCATGTTTATTTTCATGTAATTAAAGTGAGGGAAGAACTCAGATCTCTGGGTTGCTCATTTTCCTGTCAAACTTCGTGATGATCAAATGAGATATTTCACATCAGAATCTAATATCTGTAATCTCAGCAATTAGCTACTAGGAAATGTCTCAGTATATATCAATCCTGCTTTCTCTCATTTTCATAGCTGTAGTTCTGTGCAAAATCTAATCCTTTACAGCTGAATATGTAGTAGGTGACTGTTTATATATTTATATTACATGTTTAGATATTGGTGGTTACAATAACTACATAGGTAGGGATGGAGAGAGGCATTGTGGTCGGTTCTTGTTTTTGTTGTTGTTGTGGAGGGTTGGGGGTTGTTGAGACTTAAGTTGGGATTTTCTTTTTTATAACCAAAATATATTACTATGGATTGAATTGTGTCCCTCTCAAAATTCATACGTTAAAGCTCTAATCACTAATGCAACTATATTTGGTGATAGGTCTTATAAGGAAGTAATTAAGTGAGGTCAGAAATGGGAGGACCTCATTCAAAAGGATTAATGTCCCCTTGTAAGAAGAGACTCCAGAGAACCCGCTTATTGTCTTCACACTTCCACAAATGAAGGCTGTGTAAGAACACTGCCAAAGAGCGATTGTCTATGAGCCAGAAACAGAACCTTTACCAGAAACTAAATTTGTTGGCACCTTAATCATGGCCTTTCAACCTCCAGAACTGTAAGAAAGAAATTTGTGTTGGTTAAGCCACCCAGCTTATGGTATTTTTATATAACAGTGAATCCCATGCCTGAGGGGGACCAATAGTTACCTGGGATCCTCCGAATTTCTACATAGTGAAGCCAGATGACACAGCAACTCGTAAGTTGTCTTAGTTTCAGAATCATCTCCACTGAGATACAGATCTATCATAAAAAGCACACCTGCTTTCATAGCATGGCTTAAGGGTGAAATTTTCCCTGGACAAAACCAATTTACATTTAATTTATTACTACCCAGAAGTATGTCTTACTTTCTGATTTAGAGGAGGTTGTCATGCAGAAAAAGAGGGAAACTCATAAATAACAGTCTATGACAACGTAATAGAGGTATAGATAGCTTGTTATAGGAGAACAAAAGAGTAACTCATTTGCAATAAAGGGGAAATTTACACTTAGGATACTTTTGGGAAAAGTGTAACCTTTCTCACCTGAACAACAGGACTTCAGGTATTTAAGGTTCTTTGCTAGTATGAGATTTATACTTTGGTTTACTTAATCAGCCTTAGTGTGTTAAAGAGAGGGATTAAAAAAAACAATGCAGGATATTCCGATAAAACACAGATACTTGAAAGCTTGAGTGGCAGAAGTTAGAAGTAAAAAGAAAAGAAAGAAGTGAAAAGTGTTTTTAATCAGAAACCCTGAATACTAAACATACTATTTTAGCAGGTTGTAGATATTGTTGAACCCAGCACATGAAGGCAATAGAAACTAATATGTGGAGGGCAGAGAAATAAAAAGAACATAGGCTAGTAAGTGATTTAGGTGCCTCACTTTTATGGCATTCTTTTCCAGGATGGGAATAATGTTGATTTATCCTTTGTGATGTCAGCCCCTAGCACAGTGCCTAGCACATAATATGTGTTAAGTAAATTCCAGTCATAGGGATGATGCGCACAAGGAAGTCCAAGTATGTGGTTTGCTGAAGAGGGACCCACTAGGTGACTGGGCATCCAGGAGAGACCACTAGGACAAATGCAAACAGAGAGGACAGAAAAGACCTTTCATGTACTTTACATTTTGTATATAAGCCTAGATATAATTCTTTTATATATCCTGGTCCCATATCAAGCCTTAAAATTAATATTTTTTATTTCGCTTTAATATGCAGTCACTGTAGGCCATGTTAATATTCTTTATTTTAATAAGTAAAATATGCCTTTTACCAGGAAAGCTATAAGCAGTGAAAATGCTGATAGATTCTCCTAATTGAAATTACATTGCTAGTTATAACCTCAAGTACAGGTCTTTTATCTGCTTAGTATAGGATGCTAAGAATCATGACACTATTATTAAAATAGAGACACATTATTCTTCAGGTCAGAAAAAAATTGGTGTGATCAAGGGGATTATACATTACATTTCATCGCAACATGGTCACTCTTATGATACAGTGCAGAACACTAAAAGCTATTGTTTCCATGAATTATAACCCCAAATACTTTCACTCTGCAGATTCATTTTATCAGGATCTCAGTATTATACATCACCACGGTAATGTGTAACATATTTTCAGTACATATCTTTATTGTACATTATAGGCTAAAATAGCATAATTATCATTATAGTAAGGTTTTACAAGAGATTTTATGTTTTAATTTTTATGTTCAAAGTTATTTAAGTAGTCACTGCAAGAAGAATGTTAAAAAATACTCATAAGTTATACTATAAAATCAGTCCTTGGAGATTTTAAATTATTTTCAATTTTTAGGAGGTCTTTTACGAGAAGAAATATTTTATCAATAAGGGAGTAAACATTTTCAATGCATGCTCTTCATTTCACATTGCTTCAGCTTGCACCAAATGGCTATTTCGCAGGAAAGCAAAACAAAACAAAAAAATATTAAAGATTCAATTCTGTTGCACTAAAGTAAATCAAAAGCAACTGCAGAAACAAAAACCTGCTTAAATGCAAAACCTTGCTAAGTTTTCTGTCAGGCTATACAACTTTTAAATGGTGTCTAAATATTTTAAACATAATAAGAAATAGATCTCTAAAACTTATATCGCTATTCACCTCTAGCTTCTGAGATAAATTCTGGCCTGGCTAACCATTAGTAGATAATTAGAAATGAAACAGGAGATCCAACATTCAACACAGACTTTCTTTTTTTTTTTTTTGGCTTAGGAGCCTCCTTTATGCAAATTGGTAGGAGACCATTTTCATGCATTTCTGGCAATCAGTACTTAATTTGTTGATAACCTTAACAGTTGTGGCCAGAGTATAATTGGTATGGGCCCTTGTGCAAAAAAATAAATTGGGTTGTGCACAAAACTAAACAACATAATTACCAACAATTAGACGTTAATTACAAAGTAGCAGATTCTCAAACCTTTCTCCCGAATTTGGCCAAAGCTGCTAGACCTAATTATATTTTAATGTTGTGAAAACATCCATGTGCCTGAGATAATCAGGTGTTCTGAAGATGCCTTCTGTAGATATGGTGTATGTTATGGATTCTCATGTCAGGAAATTAAATATGTTTATATTTGGGCTGATCTAATAATCATGAAAAAGTTGGTGAGGTGGGATTTGTGCTAATTTGGTAGTCATTTATCTACTTTACCTATTTAATTTGATCACTTCTGAAAAGAAAGAACAGAAAGATTTTGCTCAGGCAAAAACAGAGCTTCTACAAGTATCCTTCACTATAACAAAGAAACCTTTTCCAATATTAGACCCTAGGGGAACACAGCTACAGCCACAGTCTGCATAACAGGTTTTTACTACCAGATGTGACATGAAAAGTATTTATACCAAAAAATTAGCAGATCAAATATTATAACTAAGAACGAAAAAAGTCTAAGACTTTTTGGGGATCACTAAAAATATTTTGCAGACATTCCTTGTGATCAGAAACATAGAATAATATTATCAAATTTTAACAGCATAGCAATATCTAAATAAACATTTTCTTACTTCGTTTTCTCAGATCTGAAGACCTGAAACCAAGGTCTAAGGGTTGTCCTACCAGGGAGTAGTGGTAAAACCCACTTATTTTCTTACACTTATATTCTAATTATGGCTGACAGGTTATTCTGTGCTAAGCTCACAGGCAAAATTAACATTTTTGCATTCTTGAGGGAATCCACATGTCCCATTGTGTTTTCACTTCAACACATATTTGTTTATTCAATTAGTTAGGAGATGCACACACCATTCTCTGAGGAAAATGAGATACAGTTTTCTTATTTTCTTTTTTATATTAGTCTTCCTGCTTTTTCATCTTCCATTCACTCCCTTGGATTGATAATTGAAAGTTAATTTTGAAAGTAATTTTAATAGAAGGTTATCTACTGGTTTCTGTTCCAGGTTCTGTTATTCTATTTCAATCTCTCTAAGAACTTGCAAGTTATCCGATCTAATGGCCTCTTCAAGGTCTTCATGCTAGACACTGCAGCACTGGATATTTTTGAGATTTTCCTATTTCTTGAAAGGTCCTCTTCCCATGAATTTTATAATATTATTTTATTTATTAATTAAAAATTTGATGTCTTCTCAATAGTAATCAGCAAAATGTGAAGGTTACCATCATAGAGATTCAAATCCTTTACAACTGGACAACAATCTACCTTATTTGGTACTTGCTTTATACATTCTAATCCTCTCCTTTTTTTTTCCAGATTATAACATGTACTTTCATATTCATTTACCTGTATACTTGCATTTTCCAAACCTGGTAATGTCCTACATATATTAAACTGCACCTACTCTGTAAAATTTGGAAGTAATTCTACTGCACAACACTCATCAAACAGACTAAATTATCAGACCATCTAAACAACATTGGATGGATTTTTTCTTATCTTTAGAATGTCTAGAAAAAGATATGGAACACATACAATTATGAAATGTGTGTGTGTGTGTGTGTTTATGATTTGTACTTATTTGTTTTCAGCTAGAAGGGCATGCATGTGTTGGACCCATATATGTCTTAGAAAGGTGGGTTGAGTTTTCTAAGACTAGATGAGGTGAGGGTAAAGAGAAGAAATAAGACAGCAGAAATCTATCATTATTATTATTATTATTATTTGAGATGGAGTCTCACTGTGTCACTCAGGATGGAGTGCAGTGTCACGATGTCAGGTCACTGCAAGCTCCACCTCCTGAGTTCACGCCATTCTCCTGCTTCAGTCTCCCAAGTACGTGGGACTACAGGCGCCTGCCTCCACTCCCGGCTAATTTTTTGTATTTCTGGTAGAGACGGGGTTTCACCATGTTAGCCAGGATGGTCTTGATCTCCTGACCTCGTGATCTGCCAGTCTCGGCCTCCCAAAGTGCTGGGGTTACAGGCGTGAGCCACTGTGTCCGGCCTATTAAATGTTTTAACAGTACATTTTTATCTATTACTTAGGATAGTTTTTCCTCCTAAATAATATATGTCTGGATGAAATATAATCCTAATTTGAGTGGAGCATTGGAGATATTTACAGAAGGAAAGTTGGTTCTCCTTTAAAGTTGGACAAATTGCTATAGTCTGATGAATTACTAGAGAGGAGGAAAAAATGGAAATCACATTGAATAAAAGTTTTTCTATTTAAGGAAATAAATCAGTAGTATAATTACGTTTACACTAATATTAGTAACTTATAAAGAAGACACTGTAGATTATGATATGCAAGTAAGGGATCCATTATTGGGACAGCATAGAAGCACATACAGAAAAATAAAGTGGTCTCTCTAAGACAATATTTGAGAGACAAATCTAAGGCTAAATTTAAAGTCTCTTGATTTCAGAACAAAATATTTACTGGGTTCCAGTGAGAGCAAAACAAAGAAGAGAAAAATTTGAAGAACCAAAACAAAATAATATAAACAAAAACTACACCCATATTGAAGAATTTCATAAAGAACTACTAATTTTGATAATAATAAAGTGAATGACTAATTAAACGGTGCATTTTTAAAAGACTTCTTGCAAACACTCTTTTTGCTGTCACTTAAAATTGGTGTTCCTTGGAAAGTGGAAGGAGAGAATGAGGAATCATTAAGCCTAGTACCATAATGAAATACCTGGGTGATGAAATAATCTGTACAACAAGTCTCCATGATGCAGGTTTACCTGTGTAACAAGCCTGCATTTGTACCCCTGAACTTACAATATCAGTTAAAATATTGTGTGCTTATCATAATTTCTTGATATTGTGTGCTTAACTAATTGCATATGCAAAACTGTGCCTCTGCATCTGTTAAAATTACCCTGATTGGCCACTCACATTCTTAGAGAGAAGGGCATAGAGCTAACTGACCTTGCCAGAGACCAAGTGTACCTACTGTGTTTTAATCTGGTGTGCAATTCTGTGTGCAAATTTTCTCATGCCAATTATTGCACTTCAAAAAGTCTGCATCCTACCAACATCTTTGCAACTGAACAGAAAGAGGAGAGAACATTCTCTAAACAATGAAATTAGAGCAGTATAGGCAATTAACTTTGCTATTTAGTCTAAAGTAGAGAGCACTAGAGACAAAGTAATAAATGTTCACAAACACTTTACCATTATATGGAATTGCAGAATAGACACACATTTTTAATACACAATACAGGCAGTCATATTATTAAACTTAATGACATCTGAGAAATGATGAAACGCTAAGAGCCTTGAGCTTGTAATGAGATCAACTTGTAGCCTGATCAGCTTGCATACAAATCATCTCATCTGAATAAAATTAATGTTGGATTTTTATATCTCTCCTCAAGCACTGCTGTGCCCTCCTATTCATTTTATGAACAATTATTGAAAAGAAAATAAAAGTTTAGCCGTGATATGATATATCAGTGGGAGGATCTACAAAACATGACATTTTAAGTTCTTATTTCTGTTGTTGAATGTAAAATTTCTTATAGGTTAAAAATTGAAGAATGAATTACTGATGCTAAATACAATGTGAGAAATATTTTAAAGCTTTTAAATGAATACAGAAACTGTTTAGTTTTTTTTCATAAAAATGTTTACTTTAAAATTTTTTTCATACTCCTAATAACAGCATGCCAGTATTTAATGTTAAATTTTTAAAAATTTTAATTGTGTTTCCATCTAAAAAGTATATAATTGTGTTTCTATCTAAAAAAAAGCTATTCCCTCTAAATCCTCATTTTAAAATTATAATATTAAAGGAGATAAATGTGACATGGCTATGTCATTTCAATATCAGTCAAAATAGAAAAATTGTGTACTTCATTTTAACTTATGTAACTAAAGTTTACATTTTAAGACAAATTGCAAGCATCTCAGGGCAGGATATTGCCCTCTCCTCTCACATTTTGTACAGCGTCTAGTAACACTTAGCATTCCATGGCTATGAAAGAGTAAAAAGCACAAAATCTAAATTTTCACTACAAATCTTAACTGACAAAGAAAGCTGTAAGGGAATTATCTAAACTAGATACTCCTTGTGGGTTGATATCTTAGAAGATAATTCTTCAACAGGGGTCTCATATTATATTCATCCAAAACATGACTTACAGTTATTTGAAATATCAGTATGAAAATTTATCTTCAAAGACAACATTATGAAGAACTACCATGGTTCTCAATAAAGAGAAAATTTAAGCCATTCATAAATTAAAGAGACTATTTTAGGAAAAGTAGATAAAAAGGTAAATTAAAAACTCGAATTTCTTTCTTGAAGTATCCTAGTTTACTTTTCGATATTCATTTCACTGTATTTGTGCAGACATCTAAGTCAGACATCTGTGGGTCTATCTGTCTATCTATAATGTGTCCAGTCCAGTTCAGATCACCTTTTAGTCCTCCTAATAATATTACACTCTGATCCTGTAAGTACAAACTTACATTTTCCACTTCACAGATCCCAATCTGCACCACCGATTGTGAAACAAATATTCTTTGTTCCTGAATAACTGTAGATGTGGTGGAGAGTACCAACGGGCCATAGCCTCTCTCACACTAAAAACAAGAATAAAGCAGTCAGTTGCCTTCTCTCAATTCAAACAGCTATAAACCCAACAAGTACATGACCTTTAATTCTCCTACTCCTGGAGGAAATCTCTTGACTGCCCTTATATTTAGGCCATTAAGGGGAAGAAAGCTACCCTTATATTAATATATCAGCACACAATAGAAATATACAACAAAGTAAAATATTTAATAAATTGTTTGAGGTAAATAATGAAAGTATAACCCTAAAAATCCCAAAATAGACATAGCATTGAACCTTTTGAAAATTCAATTTATAGTCCATCTCATGTGTTCAGTTATAAGTTACAAAAACAGTTACGTCTAAAATATTGTTAAAGAATCAAATGGGTCCATGATATGGTTTGGCTGTGTGTCCCCACCCAAATCTCATCTCACATTGTAATCACCATATGTCCAGGGAGGGACCTGTAACCTCTATGTGTCAACGGAGGGAAGTGATTGTATTGTAAGGAGGTTCCCCCATGTTCTTCTTGTGATAATGAGCGAATTTTCATGAGATCCAATAGTTTTATAAATAACACTTTTCCTGTGCTCTCACTTCTCTCTCCTGCTGCCTTGTGAAGAAGGTGCTTGCTTCTCCCTTTGGCTTCTGCCATGATTGCAAGTTTCCTGAGGCCTCCTCAGCCATGTGGAGCTGTGAGTCAATTAAACCTCTTTATAGATTTCCCAATTTGGATATGTCTTTACAGTAGTGTGAAAACTAACTAATACACTCCCCATGCTCCATTCTTATTGTGAGCATTTTTTTCTTTATAGCAAAAAATAGATTATGATGCTATAAACACATTTCAGGGATGTAGAACATTATCAATCAAAAGACGCTGAAAAGAGAAAAGGCAAGTTATAGGGATTCATATTGAGACAAAACACACTTATCATCATAAAGTAGTACTTGCTTGATATTGAGTACTTTTTGAGTACATTCCAAAGTTCATTATCATGAATCGTATTTGAGAAAGTTCAAGGCAGTTCTCTGGGTGACCTTGGACTGACTCAGTTCTCCCCCCACCATTTCTTGCTTGTAGATGTCAAGAATAAGTATAAAATAGGCTAGGAATTCAACATCCTGAGATAAGAGGGAATTGGCCAGAACAGCCTGGGCTTTGTTTCAGTCTACCCTGGAAAAGAGATGTTCATCAATGCTGTAGCCTCTGACGGTGAGGCATTGTCCCTTAGGTACATAATTGGGAGTGGGCTGCCTTTCAGGACCCCTCAGCTCCAGTGTAAGTCAGGCAAGTGCAGGCAAAATGCCATTCACTGTGGTGAATGAGCCTTGGTGAATTCTATGCTTCTGTTGTCCCTCACTGCCTATCTGTAAATAATAAACTTGCTTATTGTAACTTCTTTTGTGTGTGGATGTTCTCTCTCACCAGGCTGAGATCAGTTGGTAAGCTGTGCACACTGAATCTGCCCAAATGAAATGGATATATTGGTTCTCACATTATACTTTAATTGCAATTTTAGTCACATCTAGAGCAAAAAAAAAAAAAAAAGATAAATAAGTGAATTTCGTTTTTGGCACACCAACCATTTTCTGCACCAAGAACCTTACTTTTATGCAGGACTAAGCAATATCTAGTACTTCATTTGTATCAATCATTCATTTTATCTATCATTATGTGTTGAGAGCTTCCCACATGCCTGACCCTGTTCCAGATACTGAGGAGACTGTGCTGAATCAGACAGATAAGACAGCTATGCCCATGGAGCTCATATTACGGTGGAAATAAGACCAACAAATTAAAAAGTAAGCTATAAATGTGTGTGTTCTGAAGAAAATAAAGTGGGATGGCATGATAGAGAGTAATGAGAGAGTGATAATTTAAATTAAGTGGTCAGGGAAGGCCTCTATTAAGACGTGATATTTAAACAAAGGTACAAACAGAAGATGATCCTGGATGTGAGAAATACAGCAAGAGGGAATTAACTATTTATCAGGTGGGGAAGAGCTTGGAGAATTTAAAAATCAAAAATATCAATGTGGCTGTAGTACAGTGAGTATGTAGTAGGAATAATACAAGATGAACTTGGCAAGTTAGTTCAGAGACATTTCATAGAACCTTGTAGGCAAGGGTAATAATTTTGTATCAAAGTATAATGAATAGCCATTAGGTGGTTTAGATATGTGTGTGGAAAATGGATGGGAAGAAATGAAGTTTGGAAGCTATGGTGCAGCAGTAATATGCGTGAAAGATGATGGCACCATGGAATAGAAGGTATAGTAATAGAAAAAATACAAAATAGATACATTTGTAATGTGGTCTGGGTGCTCTCAACAGGACATGATTATGGTAGTCTGTGGGTTTAAAGGAAAAGAAATAATTAAAGGATCAAAGATGATCTTAGATTTGGGGCTTCAGTACATGGAGAGGTGGTGGCATTATTTACTGATATGCAGAGCTATGAAGGAATGGGTTGAGTTCATTTGTGTGTTTCAGAAATGTTACAACAGATGACACTACTAGATTGCCAATTGGAAATATCAAATAGGTGAAAACATTTATATATTCTATACAATTTTGTACTTGTGTGCGCCTCTAAACTTATGTATGTATGTATATACACACACAAAATATGATGAAAGAAAGGTAACAAAAAATATTCTAAAGTTGGAAATGGGGAAAAGAGACATTTGGTGTCCTTTTAATCCAGTGCTGGCCTTGACTTTCTACTGACTAGGCCATTTTCCAACTCTGTAGGGATGGAGCTAACCTACACATTTGCTGTTGCTATTGTGTAATTATGAATATAATTTTAGTTTAGTGAAAAAAAAAAAGTTACAGCTTAATGCCCTGGAAAATATTGATCAGTTTTGTCTTCAACCTGGAAATCTTAAAATTTCTTTATTAAATTGCATATTGTATTAATACATGCATACATGTACACATACATAAACACACATATATAGTTATCTTCTCATATGCTCTTTGGGTCAGTTTCAATACCTTGTTATTAATTAATGAGTTAAACGGAATCTTTGGCATGTGTTTATTTCATATTTGCCAGAGATTATTGTGTTTATCTTTTTGAAAATTATAATTAAATAGATATGAAGGTTAACATATTAATCTGAGAGTCACTGACATGTGGATGATAGCTATGAAACTGATGAGATCACTTTTTTTTCCTTTGAGATGGAGTTCTGCTCTTGTTGTCCAGGCTGGAGTGCAATGGCACAATCTTGGCTCACTGGAACCTCCGCGTCCCAGGTTCAAGTGATTCTCCTGCCTCAGCCTCTCAAGTAGCTGGGTTACAGGCATGTGCCACCACGCCTGTCTAATTTTGTATTTTTAGTAGAGATGGGGTTTCTCTGTGTTGGTCAGGCTGGTCTCAAATTCCCGACCTCAGGTGATCCGCCCACCTTGGCCTCCCAAAGTGCTGGGAATACAGGTGTGAGCCACCGCATCTGGCTGAGATTACATTTTTTAAAAATACATAAAAACATGATTCGTTTTGGTTCCAGAGAATAGAGAACATAAATATGATTTCACTATTTGTTTAGAAAAACTCTGTAAGGTTTTGATATGTTCATTTTTCTATTGAGTAAATTATGGCTCAGAAAACTTGAGTAGCTCTCTCAAGGTTTCACATCTAAAAAATGTTAGCAGGCTGGGCGCGGTGGCTCAAGCCTGTAATCCCAGCACTTTGGGAGGCCGAGGCGGGCGGATCACAAGGTCAGGAGATCGAGACCACAGTGAAACCCCGTCTCTACTAAAAAAAAAAAAAAATACAAAAAATTAGCCGGGCGCGGTGGCGGGCGCCTGTAGTCCTAGCTACTCAGGAGGCTGAGGCAGGAGAATGGCGTGAACCCAGGAGGCGGAGCTTGCAGTGAGCCGAGATCGCGCCACTGCACTCCAGCCTGGGCAACAGCGTGAGACTCCGTCTCAAAAAAAAAAAAAAAAAAAAAAAAAAAAAAAAAAGTTAGCAAATGTAGCCCTGGTCAGTCTAACTCAAAAATTTATTTTTTTCCCACAAAAGCAAGATAATTCTCCAGAAGAAAATAGCTTAATTTTTTTATAAAGCTAATGGGCAATTTAGGCAATTTCCCTTCTCTTTATTCCCATCCCCCTCCTGGTGTGTGTGATTACTATAATTTAGGCCCTGGATACTGCAGAAATATTTCTTAACCTGTATAATCTCACCCAAAAGAGACATTTCAAAATGGTAAGTATAGATCATGTCAGAAATGCAAGTACTATCATGATATAAGGCATTTTGCTTTAGGCAAAATATGAAAAAAACAATTTTCACATATTGTAATATTTTAAATATACACATTTTTAATTTTTTTAACTGAAAGTGCATTCATGAATGAAGTAGATGATTATGTTTTCCTCTTTTTAGCTTAGGACTTTCCATTATGTAATTATAAGCAAATGCATTAATGATCATTGGTTGATCCTGAATCTAAAAGTATAATCAATTATATCCACATGGAATTTAAAATATAATAATTTTAAAGTATTATTTAAGTGAAATAATTCATAATGAGATTAAAGGCAATGCATAAAGAACATATTATGTAATGCAAATTAAATGTGTCATTATTACCCTATTATTCACCACATTTTTAGTATGCATGTTCTTGTTATGCAGGTAGATAAAAATCATGTTAAAGAGCATATAAAAATAATAAATCCCCTGTTATTAGTAAATTTTTACACTACTATTAACAACTACCTGAGACTGGGTCATTTATAAAGAAAAGAAAAGAAGAAAAAAAGAAAAGATATTTAATTGATGTACAGTTCCACATGGTTTGGGATTCCTCAGGAAACTTACAATCATGGAGGAAGGAGAAGGAGAGGAAAGGCACATCTTACATGGTGGCAGGAGAGAGACAGTGGGTGAAGAAGGACATGTCACAGTTTTAAACCACCAGATATCCTGAGAATTTACTATCATGAGAACAGCATGGGGGAAACCGCCCCAATAATCCTATAACTTCCCATCAGGCTCCTCCTCTGACATGTTGGGATTATAATTCCAGGTGAGATTTGGGTGGGGACACAGAACCAACCATATCATCCCTCTATGATTTCTATAATTCAGTAATAAAGAATATTAAACAACTGAAAAATATATTTTATTCAAGAAGCAGCAATGATTGAAAGTGATTGAAAAGAATAAATCATATTGCCCAAATAAAAGTTTTAAAATATAATACCAATTATATTGAAAATGATACATTTAGCTAGATGTTAGATCATTATTTTACATATATATCTCCTTCTAATAAACCACAACCCTTTGAGGGCAGGCAAGGATCATAATCATATTGAACTGTGAGTTTCCAAAGCACATAAGGAGACTCTCATAAAAATACATGAATGTAGTCTAAGTCTTACACATCATAAATCCATAGCCTAAATCTTACTAGAACTCTAAAAATATAACATTTATAACAGAATAAAATTCAAATTTTGACCTTTTTTTAACCTTTTAGAGATGTTTATTAATTATTTGTTAACCATTATGCATTATTAAATTAAAGCAAATCAAGGTTGGAATTTGGCTGCTCTAAACTAGGAATAAAATACTGAAATATAACTGTTAAAGTTATGGAATATGTAAATGTTCAATACAACAAATAAGTAAAAATTTAAGAATTGTAACTTTATTTATTTCTCTTATTTCATGTCTTTTATTTTAAAACAATCAACAACACAGAACTAGATGCTGAGGGTCTATAACGCTTTATTCCTATTTAAATGAACTGTAAACTATTGCATATAATGTGAAAAATTGAGAATAGGAAATTTTATAAAAACAATGAAGGCTGTATGTAAGTTATATCATTAGAGAAAATTAAATATCCAAAATTTACTGTAATTATTCACAAATTATAATTAGATTATATCTCCTTGGTTAGCTATATTCCTAGATATCTCATCTGCTTTATGGCTATTGTAAGGATTCCTTTCTTGATTTCACTATCAGTCTAGACAGTGTTAGTGTATGGAAATGTTAATGACTTTTGTACCCCTATTTTGTATCCTAAAACTTTACTAAAATTGTTTATCAATTCTAGGAGTCTTTAGATAGAATATAGGATTTTCTAGGTATAGGATCATATCCTCAGCAAAGAGAGACAGTTTGACTTATTTTCCTATTTTGGTGGATTTTATTTATTTTTCTTGCCTGACTGCTCTGGCCTGGACTTCTAGTACTATGTAGAATAGGAGTGGTGAGAGTAGGCATCCTTGTCTTTTTCCAGTTCTCAAGGGAAATGGTTTGAGCTTTTACTCATTTAGTATGTTGTAGTCCGTGGGTTTGTCATGCATAGCTCTTATCATTTTGAGATATGTTCCTTTGATGCCTAGTTTCTTGAGAGTTTTTATCATGACGGGATGCTGAATTTTATCACATCATTTTCTGAGTATTGACACTATATGGTTTGATTTTGATTTTTTTACAAAGTGAATCACATTTATTGATTTGCATATGTTGAACCTGCCTCACATCTCAGGAATAAAGTCCAGTTGATCATGCTGAATTAACATCTTGATATGCTGCTGGATTCAATTTGTTAGTTGTTTATTATTATTATTATTATTGAGGATTTTTGTGTCTATGTTCATGAGGGATTTTAGTCTGCACTTTTCTTTTTTCACTGTGTCTCTGCCAGATTTTAGTGTCAAGGTGATGCTGCCTTCATAGAAAGGATTAGGGAGGCGCTCCTCCTCCTCAACTTTTTGGAATGGTTTTAGTAGAACTGGTATGATATTTTTTTTTTCTTTTTATACATCTGGTAGAATTTGACTGTAAATTCACCTCAACCAGGGCTTTCGTTTTGGTTGGCAGGTTCTTTATTACTGATTCAATTTCAGAAGTTGATATTGGTTTATTCAGGGTTTCAATCTCTTCCTTATTCAATCTTGAGAGATTGTGTGCTTCCAGGTGTTTACTAATTTCCTCTAGATATTCTAATTTATGTGCATAGTTGTCCACAGTCATCTCTGAGTATTTTGGGTTCTGAGCATATATTTGTGGGATCAATTGTAATATCACCTTTGTCATTTCTGATTGGGCTTTATTTGAGTCTTCTTTTTCTTTCTCTTTGTTCATATAGCCAGGAGGCATATCAATCTTATTTATTTATTTGAAAAACCAATTCTTGGTTACATTGATCTTTTTATAGATTTTTACATCTCAATTTCTTTAAGTTATTTTTTAATTTTAGTTATTTATTTTCTTCTGCTAGCTTTGGAGTTTATTTGCTCTTTTTTTCTAGTTCCTTTAGGTACAAAGTTACACTGTTAATTTGAGACCTTTCTATCTTCCTGATAAAGGCAGTTGGGACTATGAACTTTCCTCTTAACACTGCCTTTGCTGCATCCAAGAGATTTTCGTGAGCTTTTTCCCCTGTTTTCATAAATTTCAAAGAAGTTTTTTATTTCTCCCCTAATTTCAATGTTTTCTCAACAGTTATTTAGGAATAAGCTGTTTAATTTCCATGTATTTGTGTAGTATTGGGAGATTCGTGTAGTATTGGGAGTATTGTGTAGTATTAAGAAATCAATAGGTATTGATTTCTATTTTCATTGCACTAAGAGTGTACTTGGTCTAAGAGTGGTCTAAGAGTGTACTTGGCATGATTTCAATTTGTTTTGAGTGTATTGGTGCTTGCTTTATGAGCGAGCATGTGATCAATATTAGAATATGTTCTGTGTGCAGATGAGAAGAATGAGTATTTTGTGGTCATTGGGTGGTGTGTTCTGTAGATGTTTGTTAGGTCTAATTGGTCAAGTGCCAAGATGAAGTCTAGAGTTTCTTTGTTAGTTTTCTGTCTCAATGATCTATTTAACACAGTCAGTGGGTGTTAAAGTCTCCTACAATTATTGCATGGTTTCTAAGTCTTTATAGGCCAAGAAGAAGTTGTTTTATGAATCTGGGCACTCCAATGTTGGGTGCATATATATTTAGGAGACTTAAGGCTTCTTACTGAATTGTACTCTTTATCATCAATGTCCTTCACTGTCCTTTTTAATTTTTACTGGTTTAAAGTCTGATATATCTGATATAACATTACCAACTCCTGCTTTTTTTGTGTGTTTTCTGTATGCATGGTGGATCTTACTCTACTCTTACTTTTAGCCTGTGGGTGTCATTACATGTGAGATGAGTCTCTTGAATACAACAGATGCCAGGGTTAAGAAAAATAAATGGGAAAACATTCCATGCTCGTGGATTGGAAGAATCATTATTGTAAAAATGGCCATGCTGCCCAAAGCAATTGAAAGATACAATGCTCTTTCTTTCAAACTACCAATATAATTATTCACAGAATTAGAAAAAATGATTCCAAAATTCACATGTCAATAAAAAAGAGCCCAAAAGCCAGAACAATCCTAAACAAAAACAACAAAACTGGAGCTATCATAGTACTTGACTTCAAACCGCACTGTAAAGCCACAACAACCCTAGCCGATTGGTACTGGTACCAAAAACAGACACATAGACCAACAGATCAGAATTTTAAGAACTCAGAAAGTCATGTACCTACAAACATTCTTTGACAAAGCTGCCAAAAAAAGGCAGTAAGAAAAGGAATCTCTATTCAATAGATGGTACTGGGATAACTGGCTAGTCATATGCAGAAGATTGAAGCCAGACACTGCCTTTCATCATATACAAAAATTAACTCAAAATGGATTAAAGATTGAAATGTTAAAATGTGAAACTCTAAAAATCCTGGAAGACAACGTAAGATATACTCTTCTTGACACTGGCCTTGGTAAATAATTTTTTGGCTAAGTTCACAAAATCAGTTGCAATAAAAAAAAATAGACAAGTGGGACCTAACTAAACTAAAGAGCTTCTGCATAGCAAAATAAACTGTTACCAGAGCAAACAGACAACTTACTGAATGGGAGAAGATATTTGCAAACTAGGCATTCAACAAAGGCCTAATACTCAGAATCTACAGGGGACTTAAATCAACAAGCAAAGAATAATCTCATTAAAAAATGGACAAAGGACATGAACAGACATTTTGCAGAAGAAGTATACAGGTTGCCAAGAAACACATGAAAAATTGTTCAGCATCACTAATCATCAGAGAAATGTAAATCAAAACTACAGTGAGATACCATCTCACACCAGTCAGAATGGCTATTAATAAGACATCAAAAAACAAGAGATGCTGTTGAGGTTTCAGAGAAAAGGGAATACTTACACACCGTTTATAGTAATATAAATTGGTCCTGCCAATAGAAAGCAGTCTGGAGATTTCAGAGCTTAAAACAGAGCTACCTTTTGACTGAGCAATCCTATTACTGGGTGTATGCTCAATGGGAAATAAATCATTCTACCAAAAAGACACGCACTCACATGCTTATTGCTGTACTATTCAAAATAGCGAAGACATGAAATCAACCCAGGTGCCCATCAATAATAGATTGGATAAAGAAAATGTGGTATGTGTACACTATGGAACACTATGTAGCCATAATATAGAATGAAATCATGTCTTTGCAGCATCATGGATGGAGCTGGAGGCCATAATCTTAAGCAAATTAATGAAGAAGAGAAATCCAAATACCACATATCCTCACTTATGAGTGGGAGCTAAACATTGGATACACATGGACATAAATATTGGAATAATAGAGAGTAGTGACAACTAGAGGGTGGAGGGGGAGTGGGTTAAAAAACTACCTATTGGGTATTATGCTCACTATTTGGATGATGGGATTCATACTGCAAACCTCAGCATCATACAATATTCCCATGTAACAAATCTATACATGTACTACCTGTATCTAAAATGAAGGTTGAAGTAAAAATTATAATATTAATAATAGATTATAAAGCCTTTAATATGTCAGGTCAGCAAATAGCTATTGAGAGCCAATGCATCTTTAGCAAATGTTGTTAACTACGAAAGCAATTACTCATTAAAATAAATTAAATTAGCATAGAGGCTAAATGACTTGTTTGTTTTAATGGTTTTATCTACAGCCAAAAATAATTGGAAGTTTCTCCTATCACCGATACTTTGTGGGACATTCTACTCAGATTTTCCACAAATGTAGAAAGCAAACCTTATTTCTTATTTCCAAATACTATACACTTAGTTCTTAGGATAAAAGTTGTATAGCTATATTAAATTAATGCATGTCTGTTATACACTCATGGAGCCTCTGATATCAGTAAGTCTGGGATGGGGCCTAGAAATCTGCATTTCAGATCTCATGAAAATCTAATTCTAGTACTCTGTGGAGCCTTCTGTGAACAAAATCACTACAGTCAGTACCTAAATTCTGCTTTTACCAGACAGCTTCTGCACACTAACTTTCCTCATGATACTGACATTACAGAACAACAATTAGTAATCATCCCCTCCTCACATTTTTTTTTTCTTTTTGTGACAGGGTCTCACTCTGCCACCAAGGCTGGAGTACAGTGAGCAAACCTACCGCAGGCTTCGTGGGCTCAAGCGATCCTTCTGCCTCTCGAGTAGCTAGGACCACAGGCACACACCACCATGTCAGGTTAATTTTAAAAACATTTTGTAGAGGCATGTCTTGCTATGTCGCCCAGGCAGGTCTTGAATGACTGTCCTGAAGCAATGTTCCCACCTCAGCCTCCAAAACTGCTGGGATGGTAGGAGTGAGCCACTGTGCCTGGACAATAACCAAAATTTCTTAGAAAAACAGACCTTCTCCGTTTCACAAACTTTTATACCTTTAACAATGATCCCTTGCCTAAAACACAACAGATTTTTTTTGTTGAATTATTGAATAAATCCATGTTATCATTAGATCAGTCTTTTAAATAAAATTACTGCTTTAAACAGATCGTTCTCTACATAAGAATGCTTAATAAAAAAAAACTTTATGAAATTCTAACTTGATAACGTGAAACATTTTTGAACTAGATGGAATAAGACATCACATGAACCACTGAACCCTTATTTGTACCAAGGTTATGTTTCCTAATTCCATAATTTCTATCTATCAATCAACTTATATTTTGCAAATCCTTATTAGGAAACTTAACTCGTCATAACCCTTACTCATATGACACTTTTTAAAATCTAATTGTAAAATACATATATGCACATCAAGATATGAAAGTACACAATATAGTAGATAGCAAATTTGCAGTTCTATGTATTTATATATGTGCAGTAGAGGGCAATTAGCATACCTGAGTGGGTTTTAAATGATAGTTAGAATTAAATAAGCAAAGAGGGAAGAAGAGTTTCATAGACATGGTGAAATATAAGACTGTCAGATGCCTTCGAAAGAGAGTAAATCAACTTAACAAAAACAGAAGGTTTATAGAGAGTTAATGTGTGAAATAAGTTTTAAAGGACAGCTTTTAAAAGGTAGCTGTGTTTTAAGAGACTTATGACTACCAGGCTGAAAGTTCTGAAGTTTAATCGATAGGCTCTGTGCTTCCTTGATGATTTTGGTAAAGGTAAGTTGCCAGCAAAGTGATGTGAATTAGGTGATGTCCAATATCTTTAAAATAAAAAATGAAATACTTTGCAAAGCTGAAATGCATGTATCTTACTATTTAATCATACATATTTAATCAATAACTGTTTACTGCATTCTGAGTCTATGCTGTGAACTCTGCCAAGCAATGGGGGTGCAAAGTTGAGCAATAACATGTACATAAGATTTAAAGTCTAATGGGAGAGATAGACATTAATCAACTAGTCACTAAATAGTCAAACTATTCTAACTGGTAGTTTTTCTATGGAAAAGTGAGTGACGTTTTAAGAGCGTATGTTAGGGATGGTTTCTCTGAATAAGTGACTCTGAGTTCAGTTCTGAATAAAGAATTAGGACACAGATAATTATGGGCAGATGAAGGAGCATGTGCAATTGCTTGATGGGCCACAGAGCATGGTACCCTTGGGGATTTGAAAAAATGCTAGTGTTGCAGAATGTGAGGGTGAGACAAGTTATGTGGCTAGAGAGGAAGGCAGCAGCCCAATTAGTAGGGCCATTTAGGCCATTTTAATGAGATTGGTCATGAAAAGACCACTGGTGGTGAGGATTTATTAAAATCCCTCAGTTCCTGCTAGTAATTAAAGGATTTTAATAAAATGTTGACATTGAACTAAAAAATTCATTTAGGCTAAAATGTAGGAAGGGAATATTGAATATCTGAGACATCCAGTTGTTAAAATGAGTAGTCCATTCAGGTTTAAAATTACATTAAACTTTGAATATAATAATTTGGTAGAAACAAGGAGGCAGATTTAAAGGATGTTTAGAATAAACCTTAGTCACATACTGACTATTGGAAGTTAGATAAAAAGGAGATTTCAATGATAACAACTAGGTTTTAAGCTAGGATAATTAGATTGATTATGGGCTAATTCATTAAGACAACTAAATACATGTATAAAATAATTAATATAGATATAAATAATGCATTTGTTGACAACATCATAAATATACATAGTTAATATACTCTTTAAAAACTAAACATTCCACAGACATATAAATTATGGGTTCTCTTTTTTAATATCACATGCAATATAAGCATAATTTTAGAATAGTTTATTATTATTTTACATGTATTTTGATAACACATTATCCTACAGTATATTCTTATGAATATCAAAGTCTATCTATGAGCTAAACATTTTGTTTCTTCCAAAGCATTTCCATTTGTTCATACATTCACAAAGGAAACTGTTTAGGTGAAGCTTCACAATATATTCAAGTATGTGGTAGGACAATTCTCTCTTCATTATTCTCAAATTACTTTTTGCCTTTATAGGCTGGTCTATTATTTAAATCACTTTGAAAATTTTATTGTCAAGTGCTACTAAAATTGCCAATGGAACTTAACTGAAATCAATTTAAAACTATGATATAAATGAGAGATATCTGATATTTTTATAATATTATATTTCTGAAACTTATTTTGACACGAAAAACACTATAATTAGAAAATGTAATGGTAAACAACTCATATTTGTTATTTAATTAATAAAATAGGTAGCTTCATTTGTTTTCCTAAGTGCATAAAATTGTGATACAGACAGAAATTTAGTGGACATAGTAGAGCTGATCCTGGCTTCATCAATGTCAGGATTTGAAACAGCTAAATGCTTATAAATTATTACATATGTCAAAATCACTAAATTTAAAACTTAAGTGGCGTCTAAATCACACTCTTAATTTTGAAAGTGTACTATGCATGCAAGAAAATAAATGTGCTTTAAGAATCTATATACTACTTTGCTGTCTGCAACTTGTTACTTTTATTATCTTTGAGTCACAGCAAAAATTATCTACATGTATTGAAAATTGAGGAATAAGTAGACCACATATATATAGAATTATAGTCAACTGTAATGGATTTACAATCTTTTCTGACAGGTTGCAAACCATTTACAAAATTATTAAGGTAATAAAATTCACCTTAAATTTTAAACTATTACTGATTCCAAACATGATGTAGCATTTCCAAGGTTGAATTTTACTTCCAAAAGGGAAACAAACAAACAAACAAACAAAAACCAACAACTATGTACTACAATAAAATCTGACTACTAAGCCGGGTGTGGTGGCTCATGCCTGTAATCCCAGCACCTTGGAAGGCCAAGGCGGGCAGATTGCTTGATGCCAGGAATTCGAGACCAGCCTGGCCAGTATGGCAAAACCCCATCTCTATTAAAATTACAAAAATTAGTTGGCTGTGGTGGCGCAGGCTTGTAATCTCAGCTACTCAGGAGACTGAGGCACGAGAATAATTTGAACCCAGGAGGCAGAGGTTGCAGTGAGATGGGATCGTGTCACCGCACTTTAGCCTGAGAGACAGTGAGATGGTCTCAAAAAAAAAAAAAAAAAAAAAAAAAGTATATTAAATAGCTATCGTTAGACATTTCTTAATACGGATGTTGTAACAATACGTGAAAATCTAAATAATCCTTACCTTCCTATCCTTCTATAAGTATAGCTGCAGCAGATTATACAATGTACATAAAAAATTAAATAAAGCAAAACAAATCAAACGTAAAAAGAATAACTCATGAAAATGATGACCAATATTCATATTAATTAACAGTATAAAATAAAAGACAGCCAACTTGAAATATTAAACTTATATTTGGCAAGTATGCATAATTATGAAATAATATATTTAACTTCATTTGCTGACTTGGAATTAAAATTATATATCTCACATTTTGGTTAATTATCTCATATACTTTAGTTCTCTCAACAACTCTGCTTATGAAGAAATGAAGACTATTGAGTTTATGCGAAGTGCTTAAAGTGACACTTCTAGAAAGACACAAATACAAGACCTAAAACTAAGTTTATTATTCTATCAACAAAACTCATTTACTCAATAATTACTCTATGGCAAGTTTGGTGTTGAAAAATACATTTCCACTAAGAAATGTTAAATTGGAATTATAAAATGCGACAAATGAGAAAATAACTCAATAATCATGATAGCTATAGTCATATAAAATTGTACATTTTTCAGGGCAGAAATCATTTCTTCTTTTTCATTTCACAGTTTTTATTACAAATGTTTTGAGAAGCACTGATGTAGATGGTGGGTAATAATTGTTTACTGAATTAGGCAACACAGTGAAACCTCATTAGTTTAAACTAAATAGAGAAAGCTTAATCTGAATCAGTGAATATTTTAGTCTGTTTCGTGCTGCTATAACAGAATACCACAAACTGGACAATTTATAATGAACACAAATTTATTTGGCTCACAGTTCTTGAGGCTGATAAGTCCAAGATCTATTGAGAGGCTGCATCTGGTGAGGACCATCCCATAGCAGAAGGTATAAAGTCAAGAGAGCAAACACAGTTATATATGAGGGAGAAAGAGAGGGGCAAACTCACTTTTATAACAGGTCCACTCTCTGGAGCCCATTCCAGAGATAATAATATTAATCAATTCATAAAGGCAGAGTCCTCATGACCCAAACACCTGTTGAAGGTCCCTCCTATCAACACGATGCATTGAAGATTAAATTTCGACACATGAACTTTGGAGGACCCATTCAAACCACAGCAGTGTTCATTTTCAATTTAAGACTATCTTCTTAAAAGCATAACTAAGTTCTACTAAAATATTTATTTCGAAAAATCTATGAGCTACCTTTTGAGTCAAATAGTGAATAAGGTATGCTGTCTTCTGTCAGTGAGCTCACAACCTAACTCAAGTATGTTACGTCTTATGATAAAAGTTTTCATAAGAAGGTAGAACAACTAGGATGCCTTTTAATGATAAAACTAATTGGATTTAAATATTCAAAACTCAGCATTCTCTTTATCAAATGCCATTTGTGATAAATTTAGAATTTATTGAAGAAATATTCAAAATATTCAAAATACCACTGCTTTATAGTTATAAATCCCTTTTGTTCAAGTAAAAATCCATATAAATTGTCTCTTTTCATGTGCACATATAGTACAAGTCAAATTAACCCTAGTTTAGTCTCCTTAACTGGGAAACTTAAACTCCCCAACTAAAAGTTATCATGTTAAATTATTGAATTACTTCTTGAGAAATTATCACCAGTAATGAAACAAATCAAGACATGTGCCTTCCAATATGATGTACAGCATCACTTATTCAGTATTTTTTCTGTTACCATAATTAGAAAATTGATATGAGGTAACATTACCCAAATTCATATTGAGGGATATTGTATAAAGCAGCTATGAACTCTTCAAAAATGTCAGAGCCAGAGATAGAAAACCAAAAACAAACAAACAAACAAACAAACAAAAAAACAGAAAGATTCAGGAAGTATGTGAGACTGAAAGAAATTACAATAGGATAACTGGCTGCAATGCATCATTCTGAATTTTCCTGTTCAATAAAGGACATTATCGAGACAAATGGAGAAATAAATAAAATCTGTAGATTAGATGATCATGTTGTAAAGGTGTTAATTTTCTAATTCTAATAGTTGTACTGTGATTATGTGCTTTCCACTGTTCCTGCTGCCTAGAAAAAAAGAGTGGATGAAACCATGTGAGAATTTAGTAAATACAGATGACCTGACATACAGTGTCTCAAGTAATATTTTTATAATTACTTCAGAAAAAAAAGAACCTTTTATTTTGCTGTAGTCCAGTTCCCATGCCATTACAGCTTCGTTTCCTTCTTGGCTGAGTACAACCTTATGAAATCTAAGTAGCATCGATATCTATGTTATTGATTGTTCATTTGTATTGTTTTGTGTAGTTTTTAAAATGAGTTTCATGTTGGAGATAAGATTGTAAAAAAATATGGGGGAAAACTGCCCCCAAAGCATGTCAACGTCTCTTGATAAATTCAGGCACCAGAAGTTGTCACTGTCTCTTATTATGAGTGCCTTACTCATTAATAAATAGTGATATTAGCAAAGATAATGCATAACTTCCTTCTGTGGTTTCCACTCCTGAACTATTAAGTTTTGATACCATGAAAGAATGAGGAGACAAGCAGAGTAAAGATAAAGGTAAAAAAAACATACAAGGGTTTCTTCATGTCTTGGGTCTTCGTAAGTCTGCCCTTGCCAGACTTCTAGCTCAATTTCTTATTGAGTCTTACCTTTATTCTTCTCCTATGCTATATCCGTCCTAAGTTACTTGCATTTGTCTGAACCATCAGAATGTCTTATAGCCATCATCTAGTTATCTCTCAGTAGAAATAATCATTTATACTCTTCAAATTTCTTTTAATTGAAGGACAGTTATTCATTTTGCAACTCAAATTCAAACTTCATCTCAATTTAATCATTTTGTTTTATTTTTCTTGCACAGGCAGATACATATCCAACAATTTATTCTATATTCTTTTACGTTTTGGTACTCCATTGGTGTAGTTTCATTATTAATTCATCTTTCTACTCCCTACAACCTAACAGAGAGCCAAGCATATAGCAGATGCTTCACGGGTGACTGAATAAATCAGGAGGAGAGGCACAGAACACACAGCGATAAAATACACATCAACAATTCAGACCAACCTCTTCTGATAGACTTTCCTTTTACCTTTGAGGGGAAAACTGGAGTATATTTCACCCTCAAAGTCTACCAAAGCCCAGAAAGAGAAAAGATATGGAGAAACCAGGATTTTTAAAAGTTCATGGAATGAAAAGTATATCAAAAAGGAGTTGCATATTTAATGGTATCCTCATTTTACAAATATTTCCCATATCAAAGGTTAGCAAAGGAAATGTAGACAGCAAAAAAAACAAACAAACAAACAAAAAGCATGCTATTTCTTACCAGGCCAGAGGCATTCCGATGTAAATTTAGTTCTTCCAAAAACGAGTATATGATTTAGAAAGGAGGAACTGATTGGGAACTTTTTACTCTCAGATGTGTTGCAGAAAGCAGAAGAGCCAGTATTATTAGTTGTTTGGCTAAAGGTTTCTTATACGAATAGAGTTTTTGAACATTCGTGACCCAGTTTTAATGCTGAGACTGGGACTGTCCTGAGCAAAAAGGGTAGTTGGTCATGCTATGAGAATCCTCATGAAAACAGCTGGACTTAGGAAATTCGAAGTGTTTTTTATAAAAGCTCAAAAATGTTCCTCTCACCTCCTAGATCATGTCATTTGAAACTTGATACTTTCAGAAAGTCTTGTCAGAGTTCCTGTTCTATGTTAAAGGGCAGATTCCTTGGAAATTCTATGTTTTGATGTCATTAACACATTGTTAATAAGTTAATTCTTTTAGTGAATATTTATTGTTTAAATTATCTATGTAGAATATTATGTATTAGTACTGTGTGCCAACTGGTTTGCAAACATTGTTTCATGTCATGTAAAAAGCTAATGAAGTAGTCACTAATATTATTTTTGACATGAGCAATGCAAAGTTAAAGAAACTAATTTTCCAAAGATAACAGACCTAAAAAATGATTATTCCTATGTTTAATAATGGTTATATAGGTCGGGCATGGAGGCTCACACCTGTAATCCCAGCACTTTGGGAAGCCGAGGCAGGTGGATTCCTTGAGCTCAGGAGGTCGAGACCAGCCTGGGCAGGCAGCAAGGCAAAACCCTGTCTCTAAAAAATGGAAAAAATAGCTGGGCATGTTGGTGTGCGCCTGGAGTCCAAGCCACTAAAGAGGCTGAGGTTGGAGGATTGCTTGAGCCCAGACTGGGCGATAGAGTGAGACCCTGTTTCAAAAAAAAAAAAAAAAAAAAAGAAAAGAAAAAAAAAAACGGAAGGAAGGAAGGAAGGGGATAATGGTTATATATTTTAATCATAAAATATCTGAACCTGAATACCTGAACATTCTGTTCTCTGAGGTATATTGTAAGTACGAAGCATCTTGCTGGATACACTGAGACTTTCCAAGATGCATGATGCACTGTTCTTAAGATGTTTACTATCTTACGGCCGGGCGCGGTGACTCACGCCTGTAATCCCAGCACTTTGGGAGGCTGAGGCGGGTGGATCACAAGGCCAGGAGTTCAAGACCAGCCTGACCAACATGGAGTAACTCCATCTATACTAAAAATACAAAATAAACTGGGAGTGGTGGCACTCGCTAGTAATTCCAGCTACTTGGGAGGCTGAGGCAGGAGAATTGCTTGAACCCAGGAGGCGGAGGTTGTGGTGAGCCGGGATCATGCCATTGCACTCCAGCCTGGGCAACAAGAGTGAAACTCCATCTCAAAATAATAATAATAATAAATAAATGAAAAGATGTTTACTATCTTACATGGGGATCCAACATGCAAATAAATAGCTAAGATATTACTGAAAATTTGCATAGCACTTTGGTGTACACAACCCCTTCACAAACAGTAAGTCAATTGACCGTTCTAAAGGCTCATTAAAACAAGCATAACAGGAGTTTATAACTTCCATTTAGCAGATCAAGAAGCTGAGGTTCAAATAAACTAAATGACTGTTCAATGACTATTGATACTGTAGCAGGGGTTTAAAATCCAGACGTTTTCCTTATAGACTGATGTTCATTTTACTTTATTGTGTGGCTTCAAATACACATTACCAAGTCATAATTACATTATAGAACTTTCCCTTTGGCTCATGAATTTCAGCAACCTTTGTGATCTGCAACCCTAGTCACATCATACTTTTGAAACGTCATAAATGTTTTTTGGATGAATGAATCCGTATTTCCAGATAGTCTCACCCTTAGAATGTATTTTATCCACAATCAGTAACAATTTAGAGAACCACAAAGCAAATCACCTTATTCATAAACAGAAATGAACATCTTGAAAAGCTGTAAAGTTGAGTGGCTAAAAAATCTTGAGCGAGACTGGCTTTATAATTGAGCTCTTCAGCTCTCTGCTGTGGTGAGTATGAGGAGGTTACTTACCATAACATTTCTTTTGAACCTTTCCTCAATATCTCCTCTGGTACAATTAGAGAAATATTCTAGCTATCTCAGGAGGTTGTTATATGAATTAAATGAAGTAATACGAGTACAAATCTGAGAACAGGATCTGGCACTTAGTATTATATATCTCAGCTACTATTATCATGGACATAATAATTATTATTTTACTCAGAAACCAGAAAAAAATAATATAGGTCCAGCCATTTGTTTTATCTGGGGAATATTATTTTCACCAAGATAAATTTCTTCATCTACATAATTGGACAATATTCAAATTAATATGCCAAAAACATTTGTTCAGTGTTAACACAATATTATTGTCCAATAACATCTCTATATTTTTATTTCATTCTAGCAAATATTGAGTAAATACAGTATGCCAGGTCTTTTGTTAATCACTTGGGATGGAACAGATTTTAAAACAGATAAAATTCATTTTTTCTTTTATTTTAATGGGGGATACGGACATAACACAGAAATAAACTAGTTTCACAAATAAATTACATATACTGAATCTATACTCAGCCAGAACACTTAGAGCTAAAATATGCCACATACAATTTATCATTCATTTAACTTTTGAATTATGGTGTTTATTCAGTTGTCTGTACATCCTATAAGTTTGCTAAGAGTATAAATTAAAGTTTCAACTCAGAGCAGAGACCACTTTACAGATAATATGTCTTTTAATGATTAGCACTTAATTTTTTTAGATTAGTGATGGTAAAACAAAAATGAGATCACTTTTAATGTTGCTGACAGAGTCCCAAACCCAAGTGTTCTGAGTCAATGTATTCTATAAATCCTTTTAATAATTAATATTAATGATTAACTTTATTAAAGTTATTAGAGCCATTGATGACTTTTCCAGGTTTAAAATTATAGAGTCATTACATTTTAAAATACAATCATAAAATTATATGCATACAGGGCCATGCATATACAATTTTGAATATGAAACTGTCATAGGGATAAATGTTAGCTAGCAAAATCTACATTAATGCAAGCATTAACGTTCTGCAAGAGACTTCCAGTTCAGGCTGGGATAAATTGTGATCATAGTGCTAAATCACTTGGCAAGAGACAGAATAACCTAACCGGGATTCATACATTTCTTAGAAGAGCTTCCTGTTATCCCTCAACTAATAGTGATTTTTATTACTAAGAACACTTAATTTAACTCTGTATCAGCAACTTTCATATTGGGCAACTATATTTATTATAATTGAACATTTATCTATTCTGCAGATTGCTAAAACAATGACTTTCTTGTCAATTACTACATGAAGAGATATATATTTTTAGAAATGCTGATTTAAATGTTGTAATTATTATCATACCTCAAGCAGGAATGCCCATAATAGAACAATTATTAAAGGATATTTCAATTAACTACTTTATTTTTATTAAAAATGTTGTTTATTTTAAAAATGATATGCAGCAGATCAGCAGGAATTAATCGTAATGAGCCACAGTATTTTTCACAATTATAAATACATCACATTTATTTGCATTTCCAAAAATATACTTTTGCTCAAAAATAGTAATCCAATATTTTATTTGACTTTCCCCAGTGTTGTTTTCAAACAGTAGAACACTTTGCTATTCATTTGATAGGGTAATATTATATAATTTAACAAAGCTCTACATAAATATATGTGTGGGATATGTTATGCTGGGATACATTTTTTGTATATATAGTCTTGAACTGAAAAAAAAGGGATGGGGATTTCATTTATATTTCTTGTATGTGTCTTTTTCCCATTCATGACTTTACATTTCATTTTTGAGAGCTACATAGTTATATGATCTCTAGAATTGCATTGGGTTTTTCCTTCCTTCTCTCTTTTTTATGTCCAAGCTTGCTTGTACTGTGATGTAACTGTGTTGTCTTAAACACCTAATATTGTCATTCTGTGTCCAGTTAACGCAATGTTGTCACATTCACATACAGAAAGGAAAATAGCCAGTAGCACAGCATTTAGTAAATGCCCCAAATGCCATGATCTGTGTTTTTTACAGTGAAATTAAAAGTAGGTTATTCTTACCAAAAAAAGATACACACACACACACACACACACACACACACACACACACACAGAGAGAGAGAAAGAATAAAAAACTGAAATAAATGCATCTTCGTTTTTTGATATTTCTATTTTCCTTGATTTTATTATTGCACGGAATTTACCTTAGTCTGTATGTACTTCCCTAGTCACTTCTTTTTCAGTTTTTTTTTTTTTTTTTTTTTGGCAAGATAATAACAAATGGTTGCTAAGGACTCAGAAGCAGAAACATTTGTATACAAACTCCAGTTGTTTTTATCTTGCCAGTTGTGTGAATTGCGTAAGTGATGGAAGTCTTAATTTTGTTATGTGCAAAATTTAGATAATAAATATTGCCCCGTAATTAGTGGTTTACTGAAACGTTAAATGTGACAATGCATATGACATTTTCAACAGTTGGTGAGCATCACTAATACATGTATTATCATTGACTTGTGCCCCTCTTCCTGTTGTTGAAATCCAAGCATTATTTAAGGTTCTACCATTTATTGCTCTCTTCTATTTTTATGGCTCCAGTATGTAGCTCCACGCATTGTCAAAACATTAGTAATTCCAATAATCAAAACATTCTCAATGAAGTGATATTAAAACAAACTTTATAAAACTCCATCTTAGGATTAAAGTGGTATCACTGATTTTAAAAGTTTGAGAGGTAAAAATAAAATTGTTATTTTGGAAACAAAAGATAAAGAAGAAAATGCATTGGTACTCACTCATATTTATATTTTATTCAGTAAGCTTAGGACTCACATTAGTTCAGTGACTTTGAAAGAATGTTAATTTAGCATTTAGCCTGCTTGGTATTTGGAATTAATGAATATAAAAATTAATAATCACTTTCATTTGTCTACAAAAATGATTTCAAGATATATCTGCTGATAAATAGAATTGCCAAGTATAACATAAATTTCTATAAATGAGAAACTCAGCAATCACCTAAATTATTGTAGATACATTTGCCTTAAATCAAAGAATGTATAGAAATTTATGGTATAATCAAGTTTTTGCAGTCCTTGTAAAAAAGAATATGTAAATTGATAATATATACTAATAGTACTTGAGAGTATATATATTAAATAATTGCCTGAATAATATGACTGGTTTCCTTTATTCGCAAGGCTAGAACACTAGAAATCAATTAAAATTCCTTCCTTTACCTTATCCTTCTATGTCTGTCTGTTCAAACATAGATTTTACATCCTAAATTTCTCTTAAATCCACTCAATCCTCTATATAAATGTATTTAGTACATTATTTCAGAACCTCATCAGTTCTCACCTGGACTAATGAAATATTATTAAATTCATTCTTTTGTTTTTATTTATGTCTTCTTCTGGTGAATCTGCCAAAGGATTATTCTAGAGTTTACATATTCAGGCTTCTCTCTCAGCTTTGTCAGTACGTGGCTTTGTAATGACAGACGTATATCAAACATTTTAGTGTGGTAGTTCTCAAACTTTAATATGTATCAGAGTCACCTGGAGGGCTTCTTAAAAACAAATAATTTTGGCTGGGCGTGGTGGCTCACACCTGTAATCCCAGCACTTTGGGAGGCCGAGGCGGGCAGATCACGAGGTCAGGAGATCGAGACCATCCTGGCTAATACGGCGAAACCCCGTCTCTACTAAAAATACAAAAATTAGCGGGGCGTGGTGGCGGACGCCTGTAGTCCCAGCTGTTTGGGAGGCTGCGGAAAGAGAATGGCCTGAACCCGGGAGGCGGAGCTTGCAGTGAGGCGAGATCGTGCCACTGCACTCCAGCCTGGGAGACGGAGCGAAACTCAAAACAAACAAACAAACAAACAAAGAAAAAAACGAAGAATTTCCTGGGATTTTTTTCCAGAGTCTCTTATGCAGTAGTTTTGGGTGAATCCTGGAAAGGTGCAATTCTAACAAGTTTCCTGGTGATGCCAATTTAGCTGATCCTGTAATCAAACTTTGAAAATCACTGCTTTAATCTGACTTAACACGTTCTCCATGACTTCTCTTGCTTGTTTCTCAAACCTAATTTCTCATCACTTTCTCAAACTTATTCACATTTCATAAGCAGGCCTAAATAGTGTGAGCTCTTGTACATTTCCTTACAGGATTGTATGTTCATTCTTTCTAGAACATCCTTTATTTCACTACTCCATTGCTTTGCAAACATGTTTACCTGGGTTACTGATAATCACATTCAAGATTCAGCACAAACATAGTTTCAGCTTGGACACCTTCCCAAACTCTTATTTTGTGTAACCTTCTCATACGTAAGGGAGTCCCTGTGCATACATATATCCCAATACTTACCAAAATGCAATTGGCTATTTTTTTCTGTTTCTCGTATAATTTTTGTGAGCTCCTCATCTTATTTATTCCTATAAATTCAGAAACGTATCTGGCAATTGGACTCTACAGATATTTATCATAAAGTAAAATATGTACATGTCAATCACTGGAAGGAATATTAAAAATAATAAGTAAAAATATATCCATTACAGTAATGATGTGCTTGTGTGTTTTCTCCTTTAATAGTTTAAGGATATTCTGATTTTTTATAAATAAGGATAATTTCCTATATGTTGTGAATTTTAACAATGACATTAAAATATTGATGATATTATATAGTGTGTTCTGTATAATCCTTTTTTAGGGTGAGGCCAAATTATACTTGCTGTTTTATTTTTCTTATCTCGTATGTGTTGAAGTGGTAAGAAGAGATAATATTTCTTATGTATTAAGTGACTGTTCATTAATTTACTAAATTAAGGAATATGTATCAAAAGCTTACTATGTAGCAAGCACCGTTTAAAGTTATATAATTTCCCCAAACTCAAAGAGATAACAGTAAACAGTGAAGCAGCAGGTCAGTATATCTGACCCATTGCCATTTCACTGTCTGTTCTTCTCCCTATGTACTCTGGTTGGTAAAATTCGTGTCAGAATACCAGCTTACTAATCAATGAAATTGACCTGCAACTCTCTCAAGAGACATTTATGCTAAGTGTAGGTCCTAGCAGAAGAATACGGCTACTGGGAAATTCTCAGCAATAGAGCAGAGGATGCAAGTGAAATGAAAGACAATTGGACAGCCTAATTGAGAAAGTAATAATGATAGTCAGTATGAAAATAGATATGATGATGGGATTACCTTCCCTAGGATATTCTCACACTAATCCATGATATTTCTAAAGATGTATGAAGTGTTTTCACTATTTTAACCATAATTGATGTAGAAAACATTTAATAGAATAACAAGAAAAATTTTCAATGTGTACATAAACAAAAAATTTTGAAAACAAACTCAAAACATTCACAGAAATTTTTTCAAGTAAGCTTGCAAACTAGAACAGAATTATCTTAATAATTATTAGATTTCACCCAATATCTAAGAAATAGAGGTGGGGCATAATCTTTTTATACATCTAGAAATCATAAAATGAGTGATTTATTCTCCATGTCACCAACACCCTATATTTAATATAATACATATGCCAAAAGGATTTCTTGAGAAAAAGTAAAGTATTACTCATAAAATAATTACTATGCTGAAAAGGGATTTGCAAAAACAAATCCTATGATTACAGTGTCTAATATAATATATTTTGGATTATATCTCTACTAATCATTTCCATATGAATCTTAGCTTTACATTTCCTGCTTATAAGGACAGATTCTTATATTGTGATTAGCCCACAAGACTGGATTTATAATTTAATATTAAATAAAAATCCTAGCCTATTAGGGATAGGCATTCAAATATATATATTCATTTACTACTAATACTGTAGAAGTTAGTTTTACTTATTATTGAAAAACAATTTCACATTTTTTTATGATGATGCGAGAATATGAAAATAAAATGAAATTATAGTAAATACTTTGATAGAAGATTAATTTGATAATTTGCATAGAGCATGTTGGCTGGGTGGAGCATTTGTAATCTCTATACTCCTTGATTGAGGGCATGGATGTTCACGTTTATGCTGAGAATTTAATTATAAGCAGAATGTTGACTTTTTTATCCTACCTGCTTTTACTATTTTCAGAAGATTAAAATGACATTTCTTACCCTACCTCATTTTGTTTATTCATCACATTTTTATTGTTACTGGATTTATTTGTAGTTAAGTAAGTCTGCAGAAATCTTCCTCCCAAACTCTTCTCCCTTAATCAGAGACGCCTGCTGATCCCATTGTGGTGATTAGTTAAGCTAATGACTGCTTGTCTTTAGATTTGGGTGCAGGGAGAAACACATTTAAAACTCTTGTTATGAAATCATTAAATTAATCTTAAGATACTCATATTAAAATAAAAATTAGCTTGTTATTTCATTACCAGTCATGTCCTCAGCTTTTTAATTTTTGGGCCAGTATGTTTCTCAATAAAGACTAGCTTATTTGACTCATAGATCCCTATCTTCTTGACCAATGCCCCCGAACTCTGCTGTGATCTTTATGATTTCACCTTTATAAGATTCTGCTTTCTGATTTTTCTCCTGAATCTTTAGATTCAACCTATTTGCCTGCTATTTGCTTTTTTCAATACGACACTATTCACATTTTCGGATTATACCTGTAATATGGTTTGGCTGTGTCCCTAACCAAATCTCAACTTGAATTGTATCTCCCAGAATTCCCACATGTTGTGGGAGGGACCCGGGGGAGGTAATTAAATCATGGTGGCCGGTCTTTCTTGTGCTATTCTACTGATACTGAATACATCTCATGAGTTCTGATGGGTTTATCAGGGGTTCCTGCTTTTGCTTCTTCCTCATTTTTCTCTTGCCACTGCCAGGTAAGAAGTGCCTTTTGCCTCCCACCATGATTCTGAGGCCTCCCCAGCCATGTGGAACTGTTAAGTCCAATTAAACCTCTTTTGGCTTCCAGTTTTGGGTATGGCTTCATCAGCAGTGTGAAAACAAACTAATACAGTAAGTTGGTATGAGGGTGGGATGTTACTGAAAAGATAACTGAAAATGTGGAAGCAACTTTGGAACTGGGTAATAGGCAGAGGTTGCAACAGTTTGGAGGGCTCAGAAGAAGACAGGAAAATGTGGGAAAGTTTGGAACCTCCTAGAGACTTGTTGAATGGCTTTGACAAATTAGTGATATGAACAATTCCAGGCTGAGATGGTCTCAGATGCAGATGAGGAACTTGTTGGGAACTGGAGCAGAGGTAACTCTTGTTATGTTTTAGCAAAGAGACTGGTGGCATTTTGCCGCTGCCGTAGAGATTTGTGGAACTTTGAACTTGACAGAGATGATTTAGGGTATCTGGCAGAAGAAATTTCTGAGGAGCAAAGCTTTCAAAAGTGACTTGGGTGCTGTTAAAAGCATTCCATTTTAAAAGGGAAACAGAATAAAATTTCAGAAAATTTGCAGCCTGGCAATGCAATAGAAAAGAAACACCCATTTTTTGAGGAGAAATTCAAGCCATCTGCAGAAATTTGCATAAGTAGCAAAGAGACTAATGTTAATCTTCAAGAGAGTGGGGAAAATGTCTCCAGGCCATGTCAGCAACCTTCACGACAGCCCCATCACAGGCCCAGAGGCCCAGGAGGAAAAAGTGGTTTTGTGGGCCAGGCCAGGGTCCCTGTGATGTGTGCACCCTAGGGACTTGGTGCCCTGTGTCCCTGCCGCTCCAGCCATGGCTGAATGGGGCCAGTGTAGAGCTTGGGCTCTGGCTTTAGAGGGTGGAAGCCCCAAGCCTTGGCAGCTTTCACTTGGTGTTAAGCCTGTGGGTTCACAGAAGTGAAAAACTGAAGTTTGGGAACCTCTGCCTAGATTTCAGAAGATGTATGGAAATGCCTAGATGCTCAGACAAACGTTTGCTGCAGAGGTGGGGCCCTCATGGACAACCTCTGCTAGGGCAGTGCAGAGGGAAATATGGAGTCGAATCTCCACACAGAGTCCCTCCTGGGGCACTGCCTAAAGGAGCTGTGAGAAGAAGAGGCAAACGTCCTCCAGACCCCAGAGTGGTAGATACACAGGCAGCTTGCACCGTGCACCTGGAAAAGCCTCAGACACTCATTGCCAGCCCATGAAAGCAGCCAGGAGCGAGGCTATACCCTGTAAAGACACAGGGGCAGAGCTGCCCAAGACTATGGGAACCCACCTCTTACATCAACATGACCTGAATGTGAGACCTGAAGTCAAAGGAGATCATTTTGGAGCTCTAAGATTCGACTGCCCTGCTGAATTTCAGCCTAGCATAGGCCCTGTTACCCCTTTGTTTTGGCCAATTTCTCCCATTTGGAATGGCTGTATTTACTCAATACCTGTACCCCCATTGTATCTAGGAAATAACTAACTTGCTTTTGATTTTCAGGCAGAAGGAACTTGCCTTGTCTCAGATGAGACTTTGGACTGTGGACTTTTTAGTTAATGCTTAAATGAGTTAAACCTGTGGGGGACTGTTGAGAAGCCATGATTGGTTTTCAAATGTGAGGACATGAGATTTGGAGGGGCTGGGATGGAATGATGTGGTTTGGCTGTGTCCCCACCCAAGTCTCAACTTGAATTATTTCTCTCAGAATTCCCACGTGTTGTGGGAGGGACCAAGGGGGAGGTAATTGAATCATGGGGGCTAGTTTTTCCCATGCTATTCTCATGACAGTGTATAAGTCTCGAGATCTAATTGGCTAATAGAGGTTTCTGCTTTTGCTTCTTCCTCATTTTTCTCTTGCCACTGCCATGTAAGAAGTGCCTTTTGCCTCCTGCTATGATTCTGAGGCCTCCCCAGCCATGTGGAACTATAAGTCCAATTAAACCTCTTTTTGTTCCCAGTTTTGGGTATGTCTTTCTTAGCAGTGTGAAAACAAACTAATACAACCTGTTTCTAGATTAAAGTCTATTTTGATGGTAACTTAACATTTAGCCCAGAGTTGATACTGGTGTTGGTATAAAATCTGAAGGAGACATAGAATTTTGGTACAATTTGGGGTAAGAAGTGGAAGTACTTGGGCAAAATTCAACAGATAAACAGCCAATTAGAACATTAAGCTATATAGTATATAAAATTATTCATTACAGTAATCAATATTACAAACAACTTTTCTAGGGAATCTTTGAAATGATGAATGATCAAGGATCCTAAGCATATGAACCTATACAATGCAAATTTTAACAACTTATGTAAGCAATTCTACATCTATCTATCATGAACTTCCATTATAAAAAAAACCCATCATTTTTAGTATGAATATCAGAGTCATCTAAACTTTTACAGGCAAATAAATAGATTGTGGAATAAATTTTCAACAAAACCAAATGTTTATAATTTAGCTCATTGTTTTTGTTTCAGCAAATAAAAGCAATAGGTCTCATTTCTTTTCAGCATTCAATTTTTCAATTAATTTTGATTGATGTGTTATGGATTGTTTTTCTATTAAAATACATATTTTTAAACCCTTCTGAACTTTCCAGTATACTTTAATACTATTTTATATCAATTACAGTCTCATAATTGAGTTAGATCATTTCCTCTATGTTTAACCAACCACTGTTTAAATATTTTTTAAATGTTAACACCACTCTATCTGCTGCATTGTACTGCATTTTGCATAATCATATATTAAAACACTTTTCTAATATTGATTTTCTAAGTTGATTTTCTAATATCTAATTTCCTAAGTTGAAATTTGTCTTCCCCATCCTCTTGGACATTGAATAAAATGATTACTTAGACGATCAACATTTTATATTCTTTAAATATTTGAAGATAGCCTTCATTTCTCTCTTCTGTCTTTGTTTCCCTGGGCTAACCATTCTCATTTTTTCTCTTCTGTCTGTTGACTCTCATCATCATTGTCTCCCTTGTGTTGGGGCCTATTTTCAAATAAAGCAGGTTATGTGCAAAATTAAATATACTGTGGTTAACAACTTTCTTAATTTGAACTCTGTATTTCAACAAATGCAACTGAATTTTTATTAGATTCATGGTAACAAGTTTACATTTGTTTTTAACTAAAATTCCCTGAAGCTTGTTCACACGTGCTAATGGTAAATCCCACCTTTCCCATTCTGTCTTGCCTATTATATCCCTATCCATTTGTCTTCTTTCCTCTCCCTTCCTACTTGCTTTCCTCTCTCTTCCTCCCTTCCTTTCTTCTTCTTTTCTTTCTTCATGTTCTTCCTATTCTTCCTTCCTATTTAGTTATTTTATTTATTTCCCCATTTTGTTTTTCCTTTCTTTCTGCGTGACCACCCTGTTGACAAAAGTCAATAATAGCTTAAATTGACCTAAAGACAGCCACAAACAGCAATAGAGTATATCAAACAGTGCATTTTTATAAAATATGAAGAAGGAAGTTAGTATGGTCATTATATATAACAGTGAGAGCTACAGGACTATCTAAATCCTCACCATCATGTAGACAGTTACTGATTTTATCTGAGTTAGGGATACATAGACCTCCTGGAAAATTATCTCCACAACTTCAGGACCCAGCACTATATATCTGTATATTAGAATGGAACAGTTTTTTTAAATGGGGGTGGTTTAGATTTGCGCCAGGGTTATCTCTGAGGTCTATTCTGATTATACAGTACTATAAAAAACTGTACTCTTAGCCATTTTTCTTCATCATGTTCAGTTTTGCCAGGCTATACTACTTGGTAAAAGTAGATTCCTGATTTTCATTCTGTGGAACTCATGCTTTATATGTTTTCACATATATTTTCTTTATACACTTTGAATTTCTCTCTTATGCTTTTCACATTATTGTGTTTGATTTTGATATTTTGCTTGTTCTGGAAAGGATCTGTATCTTTCAATGTACTCAGCATCTGTTTCCATCTTCGGAAGAAACTATTTAGAAAAAATACAGATCTCAAAATGCAAGAACTGAGGACTGGCTGTGTTACATATTAGCCCTGTAACTTGAGCTAGTTATTTAATCTCTCCTATGCTTCAGTTTCTCAATCTGAGAAAAGGATAAAGATAACACCAATCTCATGCATTTTTATGATAATTAAAATACATAGTTTATTTCCAGTATCCAGCAAACTATCTGATACAGATACAAAACTTAATAAAAATAGCAATTAGTTTGATCAATTTGCCATTGTTTTAATCAGCTCAGGCTACTATAACAAGAATATCATAAACTGGGTTGCGTAAACAACAGAGATTTATTTCCTCAAGTTCTGGAGGCTGGGAATTCCATAATCAAAGGACTGGCCAATTTGGTTCCTGGTGAAGTCTCTTTTCCTGGCTTACAGGCGGTGGCCTTCTAACTTACATGCTGGCTTGACCTCATCATGGTGTATGCATGGAGAAAGACAGAAAAATCTCTCTCTCTCTCTCTTGTTCTTCTTATAAAGCCATAAATTCTATCAACTTAAGATCCCCCACTCTACGACCTCAATTAAACCTAATTATCTGCTAAGAGCTCTGTCTTCTAATAAAATCACATTGAGAGTTTGGGCTTCAACGTATTATTTGGAGGGACAAAATTTCACCTGTATCAGTTAACAAACCATACCATCAAGCCATTTTAAAAATGTTAAAGAGAACAAGGATTTGGTGGTCTGTGTGTATTCCACATGGATATATATGCATAGATCATACTTTCAGATCAACAAATGTGAATTCTCCTCTTTTCACAATTTGCCAATCATTAGTCAATTTTTATGAGGTATTTTGTTGTAGCATTGATTTTTTTGACATTTAGAAAATGATATTCCATTTCTTTTTCTTACTATAATTACTAATCAATTAAAACAAGTTTTTGGTCTCTACTAAAAATAAAAATTAGCTGGTCGTGGTGGCAGGTATGCCTATAATCCCAGGTACTTGGGAGGCTGAGGCAGGAGAATTGCTTGCACCTGGGAGGCAGAGGTTGCAGTGAGCTGAGATTGTGCACTGCACTCCAGCCTGGGTGACAAAGAGAGACTCTGGGTTTGCTTTTATTTACTATGTGCCAGGACATTATTCTAAGAATTTTCACATGAAACAATTAACTTTTACATGTTTTATACTCCTTTGTCTTTTTTTCTTGAAATTTTAATAATTTCTGTGTATCATTCTTGGGTCACCTCTTGCTGTGAGGCCATATAGAGGGGTGGAAAGAGTTACTAGTTTTGAAGTCAACTGGATATACATTACTTAGTTTGTTGAATAAATTATTAAATTTTTTATTCTCTTCCTTCCATTCTCCTTTCCTTTCTCTTTTTGTTGGTTTCTTTTGTTTTCTTCTTTCCTACACTATTCCTTCCTTATTTCTTTTTCTCCTGTTAAAAAAATTAAAAAAAGAAAACCATGGGAGGCCATTGTTTTGGACCTGCACTAGGCTCCTGAAGACCAGACCAAACAGAAAGCAGTCATTTGTGCTAAGTACATATAATAAAGCTGAACTTTGAAATGGGCCAGTTTTCAGAAAAAAAATCTGGATATTCCCATCAACCTATGTCAACATAACAAAATAGCTCCCACTCTGTCTTAACTCTGTAAGGAAAGTCACTTTGAAATTACCAATCTACTTTTCGTTTCCTGTTTCTGTCTCTTCAGCCCTTTTCTGCCCATAAAGCCAACTTCCCCTGCTCAGCTCATGGGAACACTCATTCTAATTTATAGAATGTGGTTTTGCCCAATTCTGGAATAAGCAATAAAAGCCAATTAGATCTTTAAACACAATTTATTATAATTTTGTCTTTTGACACTCCTTTCCTCCTTTTGTGTGACTATATTCATTGTTATTTCCTTACTTGCTTGTCTTTACTCTCTGTAGGTAGTACAGCTTTACTTCTTGAATTTATTATCTTCATTTTGGTAAGTAATTTAATCTTTTCATCATTTTTAAAAATGGGGATAATATATACAGTATACACAAAATATGTCTGATGCATTGTAGGCAATTCTCAAAGTTTATTGAGAAAAGTTTAACGCTTGTATTTGAAAATTCTCTCAGTATTTTGAATGAGACTTTTTTGAGTAATCAGCATTTAGCAATTCTTGAGAGCATAAGTCTTTCAGGTTCTCTGTAGATATACACACAAGCATATGTTCTTAGAAACAAACAATGAGAACAAACAAAAAAAGAGCACAGTTTCAAACATGATCTAATTCTGCCCCACTCTAATTGTGGATACTCACTGATGACCAAATATCACTTAAACACATATGTGACATCTTTACTATGACTTGAAATCAGCAATTAATTGCAGATTGAAAAATTTGAATCCATATGCCAACTTAATTTACATAACTAAATTATCTTAAGGATTCTCTCTAATATTTCTCTATTTTGTTTTATCTTTCTCCATCAAACAACTTTTATTGTAAGAGCACAAGTATTTTACAAAATTCAGGACCAAATCAGCAAACACATTTCTTAGGCAAAGAAATGAGAGTTGCTCAGGAAAATTTAACAGGAGGCATGTTAAATACAACTTGTCCTCCCCACCCTGCAAAAAAAAAAAAAAAAAAAAAAAAAAAAAAAAAAAAAAAAAAAAAAAAAAAAAAAGGCATTAAGGACACTTAGCAGATAATCACTCAGACTTGATATCTATTTTCAACATATAAAATTAGTAAGACAAAGCCTGATTGGCTCAACCTAGATGATTTGAAAAGAATGAAATCATTTAGCTATGGCCAGATGGCCAGAGGACTCAGACTTATAGGAGAGAGAAGGATACAGAAAGCTCTCAAATAAGAGGTACCTGTTGGATAGACCAATCAACCTGACACTACTGCCTTCCAACCATAAGACAACAATACCATACCTACTGTGACATATTTGACATGTCACCATATGTGAAATTTCAAGATCCTTTGTTTAAGCAAAAATGAAGGTATTATAAACAATGAACCCAAGTCCAAGCTAACACCAATCCCAAAGCCACATCCCCAAAAGGCAAATCTGCTCGTATCAATAAATAACTGACATGCTGAGGTCACTCACTGAGTTTAAATCATCCACATGGTGTTTGTGGCTTTCACAGAATTGTTGTGACTCTTTCAGATTCAGAAACCTATGGGCTAAACATTGTATGTAAATGCTGCAAATACAAAACTTTACATACTAATTGAAGAATCAAGCACACCAATTTACCAAGCTGTAAAACACATTGCTCATTACCCCTAATACAGAAATTATTCCCCTTGAGCTCTAAAATCTAAAAACATTTGAGTGAGGAGCGCTCATCTTTAATCATGGGAGGTTCAATGCTCAACCATGACCCCTAGTTGCACAGGAGAAGCATAGGTGCTTAGGTCTTGCCTAAAACCATATTCCACATTCTTTGGGCCAACAACTTGACTGCATAATCTGTAGTTTCAAGCTCATCATGCATAGAGTTTGCAATAGGCTTTTCCAGCATTCTGTAAGACTAGTTACATCTAACTGAAGGGAAGAATAAGAAAGAGCCCACTGTTGTTCTTTCCTCAAATTAATAAACAGGAGTACAGTAGGTCTTCATGTGAATAAGAAGACACAAAGGAAGCTTGGCAAACCAACTCAAATCTATAGTGTTATCTGGCCAGCTTGGCAGCCATCAATAATCTATATATTGTATTACTGGAGTCAGAACAATGGGCAAAATCCAGACGAATCTAAGGAGATCATTCAAAGTGTATAGGCATGCATACATTCTGCATATTGTTTTCATGCTTTATATGAGGCTTTTACACTAAATTTTTAAAACACAGGATGTGATTCCTGACATTCTATCAACCATTTTATTAGGTGATATGTATCATAAATCATAAAGATCAAATCTCTACTATAACCCTACCACCCTGAATGCACCCAATCTAGTCTAGTATTTCTCTATTTTAATTCTACACAGGTGGAGCCCTCCATTATTATGAGTTTAAAGTTTTGTAAATCTTCCCTTTTTGTTTATTTAGGTAATATTTATATATAGTGAAATTCAGTCCTTTTAAAGTATATGATTTACTGAATGTTGATGAACTTACATAATAGTGTAACCACCACGAAAATCAAAATGAAAAATATTTCCATTGTCCGAAACAGGGTCTTCATTACCCTCTGCAGTCTCTCCTTTTTTCCTACATCACTCCAAGAATGTGGCAACTACTGGTATAATTACCTTCCTTTTAGATTTACCTTTTCTAGAATGTCACGTAATAATAAGTCTTTCCTTTCTATAGTGACTAGTTCATTGTTACTAAAAAGGGCCTAAAATGGGCAAATAAGCAGAAGAAAACATGTTCTAATCAGACCTAGTACTGCTACTTGGCTGTTGGCTGTTAGGCATTATGTCTTCCTGCCTTCAAACTGCAAAAAAAAAAAAAAAAAAAAACAAAACAAAAAAAAAAACAAAAAACAGTCATTTTTTAGGGCTCTAGGCTTGAACATATTAAACATTGGTTGTTTATCTAAGGTGCACTTCACTAAAAATATTTCGTACAACTCAAGAATTAGTTATCTCAAGATATTCAAAGATATTCTTGAATTAGGAGGAAATTATCTCGACAAATGGCCACCAAAAGACCATTTTATCTGATGGTTCCTAGATGAGGTGACCAAAGCATTCACATCCAAAATGTACTGAGAGTGAGAATGAGATATGTGTCCTGCTGAGATAAGAACCTGATACCTGATGGGCCTTTGCCTGTATTAAAGTAAATTCCTTTTAGTAGAGATTGGCTTTCTCTTTTCTGCTATGATTTTTCTGCTCAAGTTATACTAGAAAAGTATTTTTCAAATAGTAGTATAAAACAACTAGCCAGAATGATGATGAGAAATGATTAAGAATTCTAGTGATTTTAAGGGAATAGAGTTTATATTACCCACTCAAGCATAGTGATGGTTTTCTAGTGGGGAAAATAGAACTGGAACTGCATATGTTGTGATAGTTTGGTGGCAGGATACAAAAGAAATTCTTTGAAACGGCATTTAAAATTCCCTCAGGAGTATAAACATTATTTCTTCCTTGCCTGTGGGCAGCAGGGTGTAACATATGGGACATACATACAATATGAAAGAAAACTGACAAACAGGAGGGACATGCTCATTCCCTCTCTGTGCTGCCAGTTTGGTCTTTAGATTCTTAGGCACTATTCCCACTCTAGACAAGCTGGAAATAGATTTAGAATACAGAAACATATGTGTTAGAGGAATATCCACAGAACTTTAAGTTCAAAAGAAATAAGAAATTATGTAACTTCCAATTATTCTGAGAAAAAAAAAAAAACTTTCTATACATGTTGTATTATGTGATACAAAATATGTGATATTTTGGAAGTTTGAACAATTGATTTGTGCATTTTACTTTATATTTATGACCTTAAGGGAAATTCATTAACTAATACATTTTGTTAACTCTCTAAACTGCTGATAAAGAGCAAGGGACACTGTGAACTTTTGATTCATTTGAGTTTATTGGAACGGAAAAAAAGTCACTAAAAATCCATGATAATGAAATTGCTAAAAGAATATTGAATAACCTATGAAAAGTTATGGGTATAAATTTAGTAAATGCTACATTTTAAGTAAATAATATAAATAAGTTTATAAATAATGCCTTTGAGTAAATCATAAAGCATATGCTTTAAAATAAGAGTGGTTAGGGTAACTAGAGAGATTTTTCTATGTTTTACACGGAGATAGAGCAGTGCATTTTAGAAATTAAGGACTTTCTCTATAAAGTTAAGTCAAGAGATTATTTTAATTTTTTCCCTTTATGGTTAAGACTCATAAAATATTGTTTTATTTCTAGGAATAGGGTTGATTTTTATTGTCTTTTCCTTTTGAAAAATAACACTCCAAAGAGAACACTAGATTTTCTGCATCACTTTTCAACTTCTCAACCCATTTTAGAGGATAATTCTGCCAAAACACCTTAAATTTCTCATAAAATTATTTTTACATTTTGTTGCTAGTCAAATGTCACCTAAAACATTTTCATATAAATTTTTTATTAAGGTAACTGGATTCTCAAGGATGTAATATATTCATGTCTAACCTATAGCCCTTCATATTACAGTAGCAGCCTCACCTTGTAAAAAAAACATCACAATAAGCTGAAAAAAATACAAAAATAAATTAGCATTGTGACAGCAAAAACAAGGACCACTAGGAAAATTAGGAAATAAAATGACACTGAAAAACACTGTATCTTTTTAAATTTTTCTATTGTAGCCCTTCTTAGTAGAAGTTGAAATTAAAGCTACTGATTTCCTAATAGCAAATAAGGGAAACAGTCTAAGAGCACCTGAAAACTGGAAAATCTTTTATTTCTTAAAATTTCTTTACCTTTGAAAACATCTTCATATGCAAACTTATAAACCCATTTTAAATGACTAATCCAATTATTTTCTTTGAAAGCAAAACAAAAAACAAAAACCAAAGAGAATACTGAAGTTGTGGAAAAACATGGGTAGTCTTGTAGTTCACTCTCTAAGTCCTTTCATATTGCCTCCAAAGCCATTATTTGTGGTTTCAGATAGAAAACACATTCAGGCAGCCAATCATGCATTCCTTTTGATCGTATAATGTGATAATCCTCAAAAGGATCTCAGCTCCCCCTTGTTCATATTTATACAATTAACTAGTCCTTTAAATGCTTAATATATCTCAAAATAAAGGCTAAATATTTCATTTTCATAGGATTTCATTTGATTGGAATTTTGATTGTGAAGGACATTTGGTGACAACTTTTCTTTTCATGTCTAAATTGCAGCTTATCAGTGGGAATTTCCACTTAGCTCTCAACAAATTTGGGGAATAAAGGCCAAAATAAGAAAACATTAAGGAAATGGAAAAGTCCTAACAATATTATAGGGTTGATAGCACCTTTTTTTATTACACCAGGGATTACTGAGAGGCAATGCACTTTTCACCTTTTTCTAAGTCTTTATTTGCTATTACAGTTTAAAAAATCAATTAGAAAGATTATGTCATTCAATAATTATGATCAAAAGTAAAGAGGATAATTCAACTTTTCCAGGTTTGCTTTGATAATCAAATTGGCATAATTAAAGTGTGTTTCTCCTGTTAATTACAATATTCAAGTAATAATAATAACCAATAATGAACAAATTTTCACATTTATGGATGGTATAATTTCATCAGATCATACATCATTCCTTTAACCATCTCTGGAGTTGTTATCGGCCTTTGCTGACCATTGCTGCCCTGCCCTCTCAGTTGCTTTCCTCACAACAAATATACTATTTCTATGGGAATTTTGACTTGAGTATGCAATAGCACATGTGACACCTATTTGAATATATGGCCATTTTTGAGCTCCCGATTTTACTTCTAAGTAAATACTCTGTGATGATGAATATTACACATCAATTTGGCTAGAATAAGACAAATAACGTGTCTTTTTGGTCACACCCTAGTCTAGATGTGAAGATATTTTGTAGATAGGACTAATATTTACTTTAAACAACTCTACCTTGGCCGGGCGCGGTGGCTCACGCCTGTAATCCCAGCTCTCAGGGAGGCAGAGGCGGGAGGATAGCTTGAGCCCAGGAGTTCGAGACCTGCCTGGGTAATATAGCGAGACCCCGTTCTCCACAAAAAGGAAAAAAAAAAAAAAAAAAAAAAAAAAAAAAAAAAAAAAAAAAACTCTACCTTAACACTTAAGTTGATTTAAAGCAAAGATATAATCCTCAGTAATTTGGGTAGGCCTCATCTAGTCAGTTAAATGTTTTAACAGCAAAAACTGAGGTGTTCCAGATAAGAAGGAATTCTGCCCCAAGACAGTAATTTAGAAATCATTTCCCAGTTTCCAGACTGCCAGTCTGAGCTAAACGTCAACTCTTAGCTGAGTTTCCAGCCTGCTGGCCTGCCTCACAAATGTTGGATTTTCCAGGCCCTACAATCAAGAGCCAATTTCTTAAAATCTCTCTCTCTCTCTCTACACACACCACACACACACACACACACACACACACACACACCCCTATAGGTTCTGTTTCTCTAAAGAATGCTGAGTGATACAAATTTTGGTACTGGGAATGGTTCTAGAAGAACAGACTCTTCAGAAAAAATGTTCTGAATTGATTCTGGGATCTTCTAGAATTGGTGCTCAATCTGGTTAGATACAAAGGTACCAATTGCTCTATTTCTAGTAGTAAAGAGAACACTGATGTTTTGTGGTGTGATGTGGCAAGAAAACTATGCAAAATGTCTCCATTGATTACAATGGAAATATTTAAAAAAAATTGAAAATATCTCCTAATCAAATACAAGAGGAAAGGTTCTGGATGATCATGTATTTGATATTTTAGGACATTCTATCAAACTAACAAGTAAAATAAGATTAGCTGATTGCTCCTAATTGTTCTGGACAAAGTGGGCACAGAAAAGGATGAGCTCAGGGTTTCAAATTCTCAGCTCAAGTACCACATACATGATCTGAAAATGTCTCTATCTATCCTGAAACACACACACACACACACACAAATACACACACACACCCACACACCCTTATCTCCTGTAGCAAACTTAACCCATATTCTCATCCTGTAAGTAGCTGAATTTCAACAAAAATATAATTTCCAAAATCAAAGGGTGTCTGCTTTAATACGAGGGCACTGATGAGGAAGAAACGGAATCCTCAAAATTAGAGTGGGACATATGAGCAGTTTTAATGAAGCTGAGGACACCGAATTTCAAAATTCTGCAGTCATCTTTGGCAGCAGCCCTTCCACACCTGTTTGAGGACATTAAATCTGCTTTAACTGAGGCAATCAAATGGACTTTGAGTTGCCTTGCAAGACTTTGCTAATTCTACTCAGAATCCACCCCCATCACCCACCTTGCTTCTAGAATCTCTATCTAGACTCAAATCCTAGATGACCCAAAAAGGTGAAGTGCAAAGTGTAGCCCATGAAGAGTTGCACTATATTGCAAAAGAACCACATGGTTTTTCTAACTCATACAGAGAAATTTGAGGAATGTGTTTATTATTTAACATGTTTAACATTTTGGGTGATTTTTTTGTTGTTGATATTGAGGTATCTTCTACATACTTATGGTTTTTGTTGTTTTTCCCTCAACAAGAACATGATTTATGTTAAAATCTCCCATTATTATGGTAAGTTTGTCTATTTTCATTTTTAGTTATTTTCTTTAGGTACATTCAAACTTAGCATTCTAATCTTTCCCTTGGATAAGTTATTGTAGCATTATGAAATGTGTCATCATCTGATATTATTACTCTATCAAATCTTTCTTGGGGTTGTGGAGCTTATCTTCTATTATTGTTTCACTTTTCACTTTTGTATATATTTATTTTCAATTGTATCTCCTGTAAGCAGCATCAGTCAGGTTTTTTTCTATTAATTATTTTAAACTTCAACTTTTATATGGAGTGCTTAATCTATTCAGATTTAATAAAAATCAGATATATTTGACATTAAATTTAACACTTTATTTTTTCATTATTTCTATTTTTTGCTCATTTGATTATCTTTCTCAGAACCCATGAAATTCTTTTTTTATTTTCCCCTTTATTAGCGTATTTTTACATATTTTACTTTTACTTTTAGCCTAAAAATTATAGCATGCTTCCTTGTTTTAATATATTTATATAAATTGGTACATTTTTCACTTTAAACAACAAAAGGACCATAGAATTCCTCTCTCCACTTGCCCCACTATCTATTTTTATTTTTTCCTAAGTTCCTAGCTTCAGTGTTACATTGTCATGGATTTTAATTTTATATTTATCTACCATTATCATTGGTTTTTATTCTTCCCGGTATTTCTGTGTTTTCAGTTGTAATTATTTTCCTTTGCAGGAAAAAAAATCACTTTACTTGAAACAGCTGTAACAAATTATCTCAATTTTTGTTTTGACATAAATTATTTTCTTTACATTTGGAGGATGTTTCTTTTAGGTGCAGCATTCTAGTTTGGCAGTTTTATTTTTTAGCTCTCTAGTAACAGCGTGATATTATCCTCTAGTTTCCATTACTTATGTTATAAAGTCAGCTATCAATGACATTGTTGCTCTTTCAAAGATAATGTGCCTTTTGTTTAAATCAAAATATTCCCTATGTATTTGATTTTCAGCAAATTGAGGTTTCATTTGTATATATTCTGCTTTAGGTACATAGTTCCTTTTAACTTTGAGCTTTCTTGTCTCATTTTTTTGGGAAAATTTCTTTTTTTTTTAAATTTATTTATTATTATTATACTTTAAGTTGTAGGGTACATGTGCATAACGTGCAGGTTTGTTACATATGTATACTTGTGCCATGTTGCTGTGCTGCACCCCATCAACTCGTCATTTACATCAGGTATAACTCCCAATGCAATCCCTCCCCCCCTCCCCCCTCCCCATTATAGGCCCCGGTGTGTGATGTTCCCCTTCCTGAGTCCGAGTGATCTCATTGTTCAGTTCCCACCTATGAGTGAGAACATGCGGTGTTTGGTTTTCTGTTCTTGTGATAGTTTGCTAAGAATGATGGATTCCAGCTGCATCCAAGTCCCTACAAAGGACTCAAACTCATCCTTTTTGATGGCTGCATAGTATTCCATGGTGTATATGTGCCACATTTTCTTAATCCAATCTGTCACTGATGGACATTTGGGTTGATTCCAAGTCTTTGCTATTGTGAATAGTGCTGCAATAAACATACGTGTGCATGTGTCTTTATAGCAGCATAATTTATAATCCTTTGGGTATATACCCAGTAATGGGATGGCTGGGTCATATCGTACATCTAGTTCTAGATCCTTGAGGAATCGCCATACTGTTTTCCATAATGGTTGAACTAGTTTACAATCCCACCAACAGTGTAAAAGTGTTCCTATTTCTCCACATCCTCTCCAGCACCTGTTGTTTCCTGACTTTTTAATGATTGCCATTCTAACTGGTGTGAGATGGTATCTCATTGTGGTTTTGATTTGCATTTCTCTGATGGCCAGTGATGATGAGCATTTTTTCATGTGTCTGTTGGCTGTATGAATGTCTTCTTTTGAGAAATGTCTGTTCATATCCTTTGCCCACTTTTTGATGGGGTTGTTTGTTTTTTTCTTGTAAATTTGTTTGAGTTCTTTGTAGGTTCTGGATATTAGCCCTTTGTCAGATGAGTAGATTGCAAAAATTTTCTCCCATTCTGTAGGTTGCCTGTTCACTCTGATGGTAGTTTCTTTTGCTGTGCAGAAGCTCTTTAGTTTAATTAGATCCCATTTGTCAATTTTGGCTTTTGCTGCCGTTGCTTTTGGTGTTTTAGACATGAAGTCTTTGCCCATGCCTATGTCCTGAATGGTACTACCTAGGTTTTCCTCTAGGATTTTTATGGTATTAGGTCTAACATTTAAGTCTCTAATCCATCTTGAATTAATTTTCGTATAAGGAGTAAGGAAAGGATCCAGTTTCAGCTTTCTACTTATGGCTAGCCAATTTTCCCAGCACCATTTATTAAATAGGGAATCCTTTCCCCATTTCTTGTTTCTCTCAGGTTTGTCAAAGATCAGATGGCTGTAGATGTGTGGTATTATTTCTGAGGACTCTGTTCTGTTCCATTGGTCTATATCTCTGTTTTGGTACCAGTACCATGCTGTTTTGGTTACTGTAGCCTTGTAGTATAGTTTGAAGTCAGGTAGCGTGATGCCTCCAGCTTTGTTCTTTTGACTTAGGATTGTCTTGGAGATGCGGGCTCTTTTTTGGTTCCATATGAACTTTAAAGCAGTTTTTTCCAATTCTGTGAAGAAATTCATTGGTAGCTTGATGGGGATGGCATTGAATCTATAAATTACCTTGGGCAGTATGGCCATTTTCACGATATTGATTCTTCCTATCCATGAGCATGGTATGTTCTTCCATTTGTTTGTGTCCTCTTTTATTTCACTGAGCAGTGGTTTGTAGTTCTCCTTGAAGAGGTCCTTTACATCCCTTGTAAGTTGGATTCCTAGGTATTTTATTCTCTTTGAAGCAATTGTGAATGGAAGTTCATTCCTGATTTGGCTCTCTGTTTGTCTGTTACTGGTGTATAAGAATGCTTGTGATTTTTGCACATTAATTTTGTATCCTGAGACTTTGCTGAAGTTGCTTATCAGCTTAAGGAGATTTTGGGCTGAGACAATGGGGTTTTCTAAATATACAATCATGTCATCTGCAAACAGGGACAATTTGACTTCTTCTTTTCCTAACTGAATACCCTTGATTTCTTTCTCTTGCCTGATTGCCCTAGCCAGAACTTCCAACACTATGTTGAATAGGAGTGGTGAGAGAGGGCATCCCTGTCTTGTGCCAGTTTTCAAAGGGAATTTTTCCAGTTTTTGCCCATTCAGTATGATATTGGCTGTGGGTTTGTCATAAATAGCTCTTATTATTTTGAGGTACATTCCATCAATACCGAATTTATTGAGCGTTTTTAGCATGAAGGGCTGTTGAATTTTGTCAAAAGCCTTTTCTGCATCTATTGAGATAATCATGTGGTTCTTGTCTTTGGTTCTGTTTATATGCTGGATTATGTTTATTGATTTGCGAATGTTGAACCAGCCTTGCATCCCAGGGATGAAGCCCACTTGATCATGGTGGATAAGCTTTTTGATGTGTTGCTGAATCCGGTTTGCCAGTATTTTATTGAGGATTTTTGCATCGATGTTCATCAGGGATATTGGTCTAAAATTCTCTTTTTTTGTTGTGTCTCTGCCAGGCTTTGGTATCAGGATGATGTTGGCCTCATAAAATGAGTTAGGGAGGATTCCCTCTTTTTCTATTGATTGGAATAGTTTCAGAAGGAATGGTACCAACTCCTCCTTGTACCTCTGGTAGAATTCAGCTGTGAATCCATCTGGTCCTGGACTTTTTTTGGTTGGTAGGCTATTAATTGTTGCCTCAATTTCAGAGCCTGCTATTGGTCTATTCAGGGATTCAACTTCTTCCTGGTTTAGTCTTGGAAGAGTGTAAGTGTCCAGGAAATTATCCATTTCTTCTAGATTTTCCAGTTTATTTGCGTAGAGGTGTTTATAGTATTCTCTGATGGTAGTTTGTATTTCTGTGGGGTTGGTGGTGATATCCCCTTTATCATTTTTAATTGCGTCGATTTGATTCTTCTCTCTTTTCTTCTTTATTAGTCTGGCTAGTGGGCTGTCAATTTTGTTGATCTTTTCAAAAAACCAACTCCTGGATTCATTGATTTTTTGGAGGGTTTTTTGTGTCTCTATCTCCTTCAGTTCTGCTCTGATCTTAGTTATTTCTTGCCTTCTGCTAGCTTTCGAATGTGTTTGCTCTTGCTTCTCTAGTTCTTTTAATTGCGATGTTAGAGTGTCAATTTTAGATCTTTCCTGCTTTCTCTTGTGGGCATTTAGTGCTATAAATTTCCCTCTACACACTGCTTTAAATGTGTCCCAGAGATTCTGGTATGTTGTATCTTTGTTCTCATTGGTTTCAAAGAACATCTTTATTTCTGCCTTCATTTCGTTATGTACCCAGTAGTCATTCAGGAGCAGGTTGTTCAGTTTCCATGTAGTTGAGCGGTTTTGATTGAGTTTCTTAGTCCTGAGTTCTAGTTTGATTGCACTGTGGTCTGAGAGACAGTTTGTTATAATTTCTGTTCTTGTACATTTGCTGAGGAGTGCTTTACTTCCAATTACGTGGTCGATCTTGGAGTAAGTACGATGTGGTGCTGAGAAGAATGTATATTCTGTTGATTTGGGGTGGAGAGTTCTATAGATGTCTATTAGGTCTGCTTGCTGCAGAGATGAGTTCAATTCCTGGATATCCTTGTTAACTTTCTGTCTCGTTGATCTGTCTAATGTTGACAGTGGAGTGTTGAAGTCTCCCATTATTATTGTATGGGAGTCTAAGTCTCTTTGTAAGTCTCTAAGGACTTGCTTTATGAATCTGGGTGCTCTTGTATTGGGTGAATATATATTTAGGATAGTTAGCTCTTCCTGTTGAATTGATCCCTTTACCATTATGTAATGGCCTTCTTTGTCTCTTTTGATCTTTGATGGTTTAAAGTCTGTTTTTATCAGAGACTAGTATTGCAACCCCCGCTTTTTTTTGTTCTCCATTTGCTTGATAAATCTTCCTCCATCCCTTTATTTTGAGCCTATGTATGTCTCTGCGTGTGAGATGGGTCTCCTGAATACAGCAGACTGATGGGTCTTGACTCTTTATCCAGTTTGCCAGTCTGTGTCTTTTAATTGGAGCATTTAGTCCATTTACATTTAAGGTTAAGATTGTTATGTGTGAACTTGATCCTGCCATTGTGATATTAGCTGCTTATTTTGCTCATTAGTTGATGCAGTTTCTTCGTAGCCTCGATGGTCTTTACATTTTGGCATGTTTTTGCAATGGCTGGTCCGGTTGTTCCTTTCCATGTTTAGTGCTTCCTTCAGGGTCTCTTGTAAGGCAGGCCTAGTGGTGACAAAATCTGTAAGCATTTGTTTATCTGTAAAGGATTTTATTTCTCCTTCACTTATGAAACTTAGTTTGGCTGGATATGAAATTCTGGGTTTAAAATTCTTTTCTTTAAGAATGTTGAATATTGGCCCCCACTCTCTTCTGGCTTGGAGAGTTTCTGCCGAGAGATCTGCTGTTAGTCTGATGGGCTTCCCTTTGTGGGTAACCTGACCTTTCTCTCTGGCTACCCTTAAGATTTTTTCCTTCATTTCAACTTTGGTGAATCTGGCAATTATGTGTCTTGGAGTTGCTCTTCTCGAGGAGTATCTTTGTGGCGTTCTCTGTATTTCCTGGATTTGAATGTTGGCCTGCCCTACTAGGTTGGGGAAGTTTTCCTGAATGATATCCTGAAGAGTGTTTTCTAACTTGGTTCCATTTTCCCCCTCACTTTCAGGCACCCCAATCAGACGTAGATTTGGTCTTTTTACATAATCCCATTCTTCTTGCAGGCTTTGTTCATTTCTTTTTCTTCTTTTTTCTTTTGGTTTCTCTTCTCGCTTCATTTCATTCATTTGATCCTCAATCGCAGATACTCTTTCTTCCAGTTGATCGAGTCGGTTACTGAAGCTTGTGCATTTGTCACGTATTTCTCGTGTCATGGTTTTCATCTCTTTCATTTCGTTTATGACCTTCTCTGCATTAATTACTGTAGCCATCAATTCTTCCACTTTTTTTTCAAGATTTTTAGTTTCTTTGCGCTGGGTATGTAATTCCTCCTTTAGCTCTGAGAAATTTGATGGACTGAAGCCTTCTTCTCTCATCTCGTCAAAGTCATTCTCCGTCCAGCTTTGATCCGTTGCTGGCGATGAGCTGCGCTCCTTTGCCAGGGGAGATGTGCTCTTATATTTTGAATTTCCAGCTTTTCTGCCCTGCTTTTTCCCCATCTTTGTTGTTTTATCTGCCTCTGGTCTTTGATGATGGTGATGTACTGATGAGGTTTTGGTGTAGGTGTCCTTCCTGTTTGATAGTTTTCCTTCTAACAGTCAGGACCCTCAGCTGTAGGTCTGTTGGAGATTGCTTGAGGTCCACTCCAGATCCTGTTTGCCTGGGTATCAGCAGCAGAGGAGGCTGCAGAAGATAGAATATTTCTGAACAGCGAGTGTACCTGTCTGATTCTTGCTTTGGAAGCTTCCTCTCAGGGGTGTACTCCACCCTGTGAGGTGTGGGGTGTCAGACTGCCCCTAGTGGGGGATGTCTCCCAGTTAGGCTACTCAGGGGTCAGGGACCCACTTGAGCAGGGAGTCTGTCCCTTCTCCGATCTCAACCTCCATGTTGGGAGATCCACTGCTCTCTTCAAAGCTGTCAGACAGAGTCGTTTGCATCTGCAGAGGTTTCGGCTGTGTTTGTTATTGCCCTGTCCCCAGAGGTGGAGTCTACAGAGACAGGCAGGTTTCCTTGAGCTGCTGTGAGCTCCACCCAGCTCGAGCTTCCCAGCAGCTTTGTTTACCTACTTAAGCCTCTGCAATGGTGGGCGCCCCTCCCCAGCCTCACTGCTGCCTTGCTGGTAGATCACAGGCTGCTGTGCTAGCAATGAGGGAGGCTCCGTGGGTGTGGGACCCTCCTGGCCAGGTGTGGGATATGATCTCCTGGTGTGCCTGTTTGCTTAAAGCGCAGTATTGGGGTCGGAGTTACCCGATTTTCCAGGTGTTGTGTGTCTCAGTTCCCCTGGCTAGGAAAAGGGATTCCCTTCCCCCTTGCGCTTCCCAGGTGAGGCAATGCCTCGCCCTGCTTCAGCTCTCGCTGGTCGGGCTGCAGCAGCTGACCAGCACCGATCGTCCGGCACTCCCCAGTGAGATGAACCCAGTACCTCAGTTGAAAATGCAGAAATCACTGGTCTTCTGTGTTGCTCGCGCTGGGAGTTGGAGACTGGAGCTGTTCCTATTCGGCCATCTTGCTCCGCCCCCCCAAAATTTACACTTTAATTAGGATTGATGGTTCACTATAGAATGATGCTTTTGTGACAGTTGTGATTTGAGAGCATGTCTCTGTTAACTTTAATTCCATCTCTCTTTTTTTCTTTCCCTGTAATGCTCAAAATGCCAATACATCTTCATTTGCCAGTTGAAAATTCCTGTTCCCAAGGCACCAAGGGTCTACTAAAGAGTATGTCACTAAGAATGTTGCATTTTTGCAAGCTTGGGCATCACATATGGCTCACACTAGACTGAGATAGCTGTGTGGAGCAAATGCTCAAATCTGTGCCAGAATTTGTTCATTTTAACATCACTGGGACTTTCGAAGAACAAATACCATGTATGTGAAATAAAACACTATTAAAGGATTTGATAGTGTTACTTATAATGGTTATCTTAATGATCATCCTGAATTCATCTATTCTGAAATTTATTCCAGATTAAAACATCTTGATAGACTGTTGCTGCTACTGCTGCTGCTGCTGCATCTCTAGATTTTTCTTCATATAGCTATTACTTTTGATATGCCAATAGGAACCATATCAGTGACAGAAGAATAATGCTTGTGGAATCCTCAGGGATAGAAGCAGCAGTATGTAGCAGCTGGAGTATGAAGGCTTATGGCAGAGGCAGCAGTGAGTGGCGGCAGAGACACAAAGAAAGGATCCAGGGAAGTGCAGGATTAGCAGGAGAGATGACAATGTTAAGGGACAGTTTAAGGGAAAAAGGTAGAATTTTGTTCTAAATAAGCTGCATATTCTTCTGATTTCAGTGCTTAGTCCATTGCATTTTTTTAAGTTAAAAAAAATTCCAAGTTATGTTTTATTTCATCATTCATAATATAATAATAAACACATATTAATATTTAATGTGTGTTTATTTTATGCCCTAGCTCTGTTGTAGATATTGGAGATATATTGTAAATGAATGAAATATTTTTAAAATGTCTTCCTAATTGAAGTTGGCATTCTGGTCTATGAAATCATATACTATAGAACATGTATATATATTGTCATAATTAATACAATAAATGTAAAATAGTGAAATACATAACGTAAATATTAATCTCTAAATAAATGTAACATTGTTATTTTTGAAAAATGTATATCACTAATGTCATATCAAAGAGCTAAAAACTCAAATACATAAACCACCTGCTAAAACTTACCACTGAATATTTTATGTTTATGAATTAATGTTAATATTTACATATAATGAAATGCAAAACTCGTAAGTATGTATTAAGATGAGCTTTGACACATGAATGCACAGTGCAAGTAATAACCAAATCAGAATATAGAACATTTCCATCACCAGAGAATTTCCTTATGACCACTTCCTGTGAAGCTCTTCTCTACCCAAGCCCTCTATGTTTATATTTCTTTCCCATAAATAAATCTAGCTTGCTCTGTAACTTCATCACAATGGCACAAATAGTATGCTTTTTGTTGTTGTTGTTGTTTTTGTTGTTGTTGTTTTGTTTTTTGAGACAGAGTCTTGATCTATCACCCAGGCTAGAGTGCCATGGTGGGATCTTGGCTCACTGAAACCTCCTCCGCTTGAGTTCAAGTGATTCTCCTCCCTCAGCCTCCAGAGCAGCTGGGATTACAGGAGCATGCCATCACAACAGGCTAATTTTTGTATTTTTAGTAGAGATGGGTTTTTGCCATGTTGGCCAGACTGGCCTCAAACTCCTTACCTCAGGTGATATCCCTGCCTTGGCCTCCCAAAGTGCTGCAATTATAGGCATGAGCCACCACACCCGACTGGCTCCTTATGCTCACCATAATAGTATTGAGATATATCCATGTTGTTGATTTTATTACTGAATGTATTATTGCATTCCATTTTGTGAATATATTATAATTTTTAAATCCATTATTCTATTAATGAACATTTGGTAGTTTCTAGTCTTTGACTCTTATCTATAAAGCTTTCTAAATGTCCTTGTACAAGTAGTTTTATAAACATGTATTTTCACTCTTTAGTAAATACCTAGCTGCATCATGGTGCTTTGTAGGAAACTACCAGATACTTTTCCAAAATGTTTGAAAATTGTATACACTACCAGTATATTAAAAGAGTTTATGTTGCTGCACTTCCTCCACAAATTGAGTTGTTATCAGTTGTTTTAATTTCAAGCCTTCTAGTAGATAAAAGGCCATAGTCACAGCTCATTGTGGTTTCAATTATTTATTTCCCTGCTGCCCTATGAAATAGCACCCTTTGATATTCTTACTAGGCGTTTGTGTAGATTTTGCTCATTTTTTCATCAGGTTTGATTTTTCTATGCATTTTACATACAATTTGTCAGAGAGATGGTGTTACAGGCTGAACTGTGTCCTCCAATATCCATATGCTGAAACCTAAAATCACCAATGTGACTGTACTTAGAAATATGTATAAGGAGGTAATAAAGGTTAAATGAGGTCACGAAAGTCTTAATCTAATAAAACTGGTTTCCTCATAAAAAGAAGAGACACTAGACTTTTCTTGCCCTTTCTGAACAGGCACAGAGAAAAGGCCATATGAGGATGCGGTGAGAAGGCAGCCATCTACAAGCCAGGAAGAGAGGCTTAATCAGAAACCGATCCTGGTGGCACTTTGACGTTTGACTTTTAACCTCCAGAACTATAAGAAAATAAATTTCTGTTGTTTGAAATACCCACTCTGTGATATTTTATTATGAAAGCTCTAGCAGACTAATATAGATTTTTAGCAAATACTTTTCTTCTAGGCTGCGGCTTATGTTTTCAAGGGTGCAAAGTTATTTCCCTTATTTTTTCTTCTACAAACTATTATTTTAATCACTCTGCATGTATGCATGACCCATGCCAAAATATTTTTTATATGATGTGAGATTTTACCATTAAATGATCACAACAACTTTGTTGAAAGCCAATTAGATTGCGCATCTCTACAGAGTAAGTGTAGACTTCCTACTCTGATCTGTTGTTTTACTTGTTCATCATTGTGTCAATAACACCCTGTCTTGATTAATAAAGATATATTATAAGTCTTATACTATTTTATATTTATATTTTAAAATTTATATTTATATATCTAATACATTTTTATATTATTATATTTATATAACATATACTATTTTATTGCATTTTTATATTAAATTTAAAATTTATATTTTATGTAGTTTTATATATTAAATACATAAATATAATTCTTATTATAAGAAATCAGGCAATGTATGTCCTCCAAATTTATGGTTGCTTTTAGTGTTGTTTTGATTATTCTAGGTCCTTTGAATTTCCAGAATAATTGGTTACTCTACTTGTAACAAATTGGTTGTTGGGATTTTTTATTGTGGTTTCTTTGAATCTATAGAATAATTTGATAACAAACATTCTAACAGTATTGAATCCTCCAATCTGTGAAAGTGATTTAACTTGCCCTAGACCTTCTTTACTTTCTCCCAGAAATGGTTTTAATGTTTAGTGCAGATACATTGCATGCTGTCCACTGAATTCATTGCTAGGATTTTATTGTTTTTATACCATGGCAAATGGTATTGTGCTTCAATTAAATTTTCCACTTGTTTATTGCTATTACATACAATTGTTCCTTTATATATTGACCATGTATCCAGTGACTTTGAAAAAAATTGAATGTTTATTACATTTATTAAATATATTTCTCATGATTTTTCACAAATCCAATCATTTCATGTGTGTGTAAAGAGAGGTTTACTTCCTTTTCAGTCATGATTTTGCTGGATAGCACTGGGAAGACCTCTAATAAAATGTTAAATAAAGCAATGAGAACTCACATCCTTGCCTTATTTGAAATCTTAGTAAGAATGCATCAATATTTTGCTATTACATATGATGTTAGCTCTAGGTTTTTCAGAAAAAATACTTCATCAGATAGAGGACGTTTTCATTTATTCTCATTTTACTCTGAGCTATTAACATGACTAGGTATTAAAGATTGTTTAATGATGTACTCATAATATTTCTCTTTTATTAGAGCTGCATTTTGGATTAATTGCTCTTCAAAAGTTAAACCAATCCTGCATTCAATAGATATGTTCCACATGGTAATGGATTATACTTTATAGTTATTATTGGATTCAATTTGCTAATATTTTCTTTAAAATATTTTTATCTTTGTGTGTTTCACTGAATTTCTAGATGTATAGGTTGATATTTGTCACAAGTTTGACAAGTTTTAAGACATTATTACTTTCAATATTTTTCTCTATTTTTCTGTCTTCTAGAACCACACTCATTGCCGTATTACTTGATATTTTCCTATATATTACTAAATCTTCATTTAATTATTTTATTATTTTGGAATCTTCACTTTAGATTTCTATTGATCTGTCATCGACTTCACTTATTCTTTTTTCTCTACTGTCTAATAAGCCGTTTAACCCATTCAATGAATTTTCTTTCATTTATTGTACTTTTTTAGTATTTCCATTTTCTTTTTATAGTTTTCATTCTTTTGCAATTTCAAAATTATTCCTTCATATGTCCAAATTTTTATTTACTTTCCTTAAATATATTTTGACAATTGTATTACATCCTTTTGCTAACTCAAAATCGGTCTCATCTGGTAATCCACTTTTACTGACTGCTTTTGCTGCTAAGTATATGTCACATTTTCCTGGTTTTTTTTTTTTTTTTTTTTTTTTTTTACATAGCTGGTCCATTTTTTGAAATTCTGCATATTGTCAATGTTCAATGTTACCTTAAAAGGAGAGATAATTTATTTCTTTATATGGTACTGATTTGTTCTGACAATAAAACCCTAACAGATCTTCTGTATTTTATTAAGCTTTATTTATGATTAGTTAGGATGACTTTATTTTTGTTGTCTTCTTAATTCAAGGGTTATATTCTGATTCAAAGGTGGTGTCCTTATCTCTATAAAACTTTCTGGGTTCTTACATAAATTTCCAAGGGTAGGCTAGAACTCTAATGGCTCTAGTACTGTATGACCTCTTATATTTTCCAGTCAGATGTGAGCTGAACAGGAGCTAATGTCTACAAGGTAACAAGCAAAGTGCTCAGCATGAACATATGAAGCTCATATGTTATTAGGTGAGTGCTCTCAAATATTTCCAGGAAGAATTTTGGAATCCTTCTTTTGCAGAATTATGTATCTTCTGTCTCCCTGATCAAATTCTAGGTGTTTTGGTAGCTCCAAACTAATTTTTTTCTCTATATCAATGTGCACCAGATAAAATGCCAGATTGAATGTGGAGCTTGTCTGTATGTAGTTTCCTTCTTTCAAGGATATTTCAAGAAATATATATAGCCAGGCGTCGTGGCTCATGCCTGTAATCCCAGCACTTTGGGAGGCTGAGGCGGGTGGATCACCTGAGGTCGGGAGTTCGAGACCAAACTGACCAACGTGGTGAAACCCCGTCTGCACTACAAATACAAAATTAGCCGTGCATGGTGGTGCATGCCTGTAATCCCAGCTACTTGGGAGGCTGAGGCACGAGAATCACTTGAACCCGGGAAGCGGAGGTTGCAGTGAGCTGAGATTGTGCCATTGTACTCCAGACTGGGTAACAAGAGCAAAAATCCATCTCAAAAAAAAAAAAAAAAAAAAAAAAAAAAAAAGAAATACATAAATAAATTAATGCCTTATAGCTAACTTCTAGAGTAACAATGATAAAAAAAAAAAAAAATTAGAAGCAGAGGGACAAAGATAAATTTACTTCAAAGAGCCAACAGATGGTAGCAGACTTCTTCACAAAAATATGTTACAAGAAACAGAGTCAGATAAAAAGTGTTCAGAAAACCAAAAATTGAGAAATGTTTCCACAAGCAGACATCTCACTCTAAAAACTTTGAAGATGGGATATTTAATTAGAAGAAAATTTTTTCCTGATGAAATTATTGACATATAAGAAAAAAAAATTAAAGAACACCAAAAGGTTATAGTACGTGAGTGAATTTAAACAAATATTGATGATATAAAATAATTCTCATTGTATATTTTGGAGTTCAAGAGAAAGAATAAAAGCAAAGTAGAATTAAGATAAAAATAACTGCTGCAAATAAGCTTATAGAGATAAATGATGTTAAAATGTTCTAAGATCTTAGATCATATAAGAGGAGGAAAAACATTGATAGGTATATTATAAAATTAAGCACATATATTTCAATGACTAGAGTAACATCAAAACCATTGGAAACAGCATACAACTTTCAAATAGATAGGAGTTTCCTGTGGATGCTCTTTTGGCTGTAATTTATGCTACTTTCTGTTCAAAGTAGCTTATTTTCTATATTCTGAGTTACTTTAACTTCAGGCTGATCATTTTCCTTATGATTTTATTTGTATAAACATTTAAGACCCAGGATGATGGCGGGTCCCTATAGGAAAGGTGTGTAAATGTTTCTACCATTTACTTTGGAATTACAAGATATGTCAACACATGTAAAGTGTCAACAAAGTAAATAAATGCCAGATGTGAAAACTTTTAAGTAAAAACATTATTAAAAACTCCAAAGCATATGGATACACACATTTTTTTTTCAAAGAAAACAATGATAATTCAGAGCATAGACTTTTTTAAAATAGTTGTTACATTTGTAAAGTAAGTTATATGTTAAGAATCACATACAATATAAAATAATTGAAAAAAATTGCATAATGGCACAGACAAAAATGTTGATCCTTGTACATATTACCAGTACAGTAACTCTATTCTACATGTATATAAAAATAAAAATGTAAAAATTTGGATTCTAGATATTTACTGGAACAAAAATATTAATGCTCAGAGCAGAAAGTTAGATAACTCAGCAGTTTTATAACTCATGAAACATTTTTAATTAAATAGAAATGTAACATTATGAAATCTTGAGATAGTAGAAATGAAGTGTGATTAAACAATTTTAAATTTAGCCAAGATTCATATTCATATAGGCATTGAAAAATTATACCTTTTTCTACGTTTGATTCTAGAAAATTATAATTAGTTTTAAATATTTATTTTTTCAGTGATTTTGTCACATTTAAAATTCTCCCTTGAAAAATTGCTTTCCTAAAGTGCAATATTTGAATATGGAGTTTGAAGAGTAACAAATAATTTGTCTTATAATCAGTTGTAAAACATACATAATTTTCAACATTAGTTTAGTATCTACATGTATTTTAATCCTCTAAAAGCAATATTTTTATTGTAACCAGAAATTAGATATTCATACTGCTAACAGATTTTTAAATAATATAGCTATTAGTGTATATAACTTAAATAATATTTCTAATGTTTGAAACTTCCTATAAAACTGGTTCTTAAACCCTTCAACTACTAGAAGACTTTAATGCAGATTGATAAATGTGTACTTTACTTAATTTATAATAAATATGGCATACTAAGTACATTTTCTTGCTTGAGATGGTATTTCCAGAATTTTAATTCAGATTTCCATATGAATCAGAGAATTATTTACTTTGACCTAAAATTAATTTGAAACTCCCTACAATGGTACTTTGTGAACTTCCTGTTTTTAGTTATTTCAGTGTCTGACATTTGTGTATCAATATTTTTAAAGTTAGTTTATTTTCTTACATGTGTTCTATTCAGCACACTTCTATCAAAAAAAAAAAAATAAGCAATTATGGCTTTCTTCCATTTAGAAAATGTCGGCAGGTCTGTGGGGGTAGTACAGAAGGTATATTTCATCTCAAACATAAACAGGAAGCCAATGTGTTATGGAATGATTGTTTGACCCCTGTGAAACTCATGTTGAAACTTAATCCCCAATGTGGCAGTATTGAGAGACGGGGTCTGAATTAATTAATGTAAATTCCAGTAGACTCAACACACTGGCATCAACAAAATGGCAACAATTTTTACGAACCACTTATATTTTCAATACCTGTTATCTTTTTTGAAATAATAAGAACAGATAATGTAAAAGGAAGTGGAAAAGCACAGTATGGTTAGGAGATTCATAAAATTGTGTTTGGATTATAAAACACTTTAAAATACCTTCAGACATTTTTGAACCAAAGTTTGTCAGAAATATCTGTACACATGCAGATAATGACAACTGTAAGTAAGCTAAGACAGGCTGGGCAGAGAAGGTGGTAGCAGGCATTAGGTTTTGGGGGCAGAAGTCTTTGCAGAATGTAGAGTATAATAGGAGAGACGCTGTTTCAGTGGAAACCTACTGATTTTTTGTTTTGTTTTCCTGCATTCCTTTCACTTTCCTGTCTGTCACTCGTATTTCTTTCAATCCTCTTTGGACTTTTCTGTTCTTTTCCTTTTAATTCTCCTCTCTTGTTCTCCCACCCTCTCTCTCACACACCCTTCTTCCCACAGTACCTTCATCCCTCTTTCTCCTTTACCCCATCCCTTTCAGAAACCTTTATTGAAGATATATTATGTGAAAGGTATGAGGTATTCACAGTTGAAGACTATATTTTAAGTTTCATATTGGCATATGCCATATTCATGTTCAGCTTCTGGCAGCACACTCCTAAAATATACGGTCAAAGCACAAATTGAAGAATAAACAAAACGTTCACTTCACCTCAGTTTCTTTTTCTTCGTTTTTAATAAACATTTGCCAAATAACTGCCATATGCCAGGTACTTTTCCACGGTACTGAATGTAAAAAGAGAATTACAAATTGAATTTTGAGTATTTAGTAGTAGGGCTAAATAGTAATGTAAAATCTAAAAAATCTTTACAGTTATAGAAAAAAAGAGGGAAAGAAGAAACCAGCATTTAAACAGAACCTATGTTGGATTCTTTTTTTTTTTTTAAGCTCACTTAATCCTTGCAACTTAATGAAATAATTACTATTATCTTCATTTTAGATGTGAAGAGAGGCTCACATAGATCAATTACCTTTACAGTGAGATTTCGCATGCATCAAATGCCAAAGACTATTTCCTTACACTCTGCTTTTTCTTTTTCTTTTTTAAAATTTTACTTGAAGTTCTGGGATACATCTGCTGAACGTGCAGGCTTGTTACATAGGTATAATGTGCCATGGTGGTTTGTTGCACCTATCAACCTGTCATCTAGGTTTTAAGTCCTGCATGCATTCAGTATTTTTCCTAATGCTCTCCCTCCCTTTTCCCTCAACCCCCCAACAGGTCCTGGTGTGTGATGTTCCCCTCCCTCTGTCCATGTGTTCTACATTATGCATTTTGAAGAATGAATACAAGTTTGTCAGGCATAAAATATGATGATGATGATGATTCCAACAACAAAAATAAAATAACATTCTAATGAAGAAGGAGAAAGGAAAAAAACAGCATGAACAAGAATTAAAAAAAAAAAAAAAAGATTTGCTAACACTTATACAGCATATACTATATCCAATTATGAGTACTATAAATACAGCAAATAATTTAATTATCCCAATCCTGCAATCACTTATGTAGGTAATATATAGGATTCAAGGTGGCAGAAATAGATTATGTCTAATTTTTTAAAAAAAGCAATGCTAAGAACTTTGATCCTTGTTTTCCTGAAAATGAAGAATTAATGAACATTTGCAATTCATTCAAATCACCAGAAAATATTTTAAAATAATATATATGGGATATAAAAATACATATTTAGTAAGAATCATATTATTCAAGTTAATAAAGTATTATGGTCTTAATTGATATTTTCAAAAATAGTAAACTACCTAAGATCAGATCAATGATGAAGTCCATTTTGGATTTTTTACAAAGCTTATAATTTATCAAGACAGCCTTAATGTTTTCCTAAGCTTGAGTAAACTTTAGATAAGCTTCTTCCTGCCTCTAGGTCTCTGACCTCCTTCTCATCCCAACCCTTATAGAATCCAGATGGCTTAATCACAGAGGTCTCTTTCCTCTCTTAGACCCTTTACTTTAGAAAACCTGTAAATCCAAGCTGGGTGCAGTGGCTTATGCCTGTGATCCCAGCACTTTGGGAGGCCGAGGCGGGCAGATCACTTGAGGTCAGGAGTTCAAGATCAGCCTGAGCAACATGGCAAAACCCTATCTTTACTAAAATACAAAACAATTAGCAGGGTGTGGTGGCGTGCACCTGTAATCCCAGCTACTCAGGCAACTGAGGCAGGAGAATCACTTGAACCCAGGAGACAGAGGTTGCAAGGTTGCAGTGAACTGAGATGGTACCATTGCACCCTAGCCTGGGTGACAGAATGAGAGTATCTCAACAACAACGACAATGAAACGTGTAAATTCTTTGTCCCTTTAAGATGCATTTTTTTTTTAAAGCTTCTTGTCAGGTGTACAAATCAGGAATGCCTTAATGCCTTTACCAAGAACCTGAGAGATCTCCTTTAGAAACACTCAGCAGGACTGGGTTGAGACTGCTTTCTGATCTCTTTTCTCTACTGCAGTAGAGTTTTTTTGTTTTGTTTTGTTTTTTATTTTTTCCCTTTTTAACTTTGCACCATGCAATTTTGGCTTTGATATAATTACAATCCTCCAAACTCTGAGGACAGTGACATTTTGAAGAGTAGATATCTAGTTTCAACATAATCCCCAAATTCCAAATTCTAACAGTGTATATAATGTTCTTAAATAATAGACTGATTACTCCCAAATTAGATTTACTTAAGTAACTAATAAGAAGCCATGTAAGTACAAAATAAACTCAAAAAGGACCTATACACTCACTATTTGCTTCTCTAATAACTTTGTCTTAGTTTCAAAAACGATTCTCAATTTTTCATTTGTATGGACCTTTTTGATCCAAATATTGCATTCAAAAATGACTCTACACTTCTCTGATAATAACGTATCAGTATGCATAAGAACCCTGCATTAATAGATTTTTCTTAGATCCTGTCCACAAATGAAGAAAATATGGCTTAACAAAAATGGATGATATTCTACATATACAGTTTTTAGAAGAAGTCACATTTCATATCCACCAATATTATACAATATTAAGAGCTTTTCCATTATTTTTATCTGAATGTCGATAGCACTTAACGGTATTTGCAAGAATTATATAATTAAACAATTACATTGTGTTAAAGTCAGATACCACCCTTCTGGAAAAAAAAAAAAAAAAAAAAAAAAAAACTCTACAATAAAATAAAGGTAATTCTATTTTGTGAGTTCTCATAAGTAATACCTTCAAATCCATAATCTTGTCAGTATTCGTTAGCCTAAGGAATTATTTTCCATTAGGAAAAATATGAATGAAAAAAGTCACAACTTTTGACACAGTTATCTTTCAATTTGATTCTTATATTGTCAATCATGTTGTCCAAGCTACAATATGTTTAGCAATTTCCAAAATTCTTAATATCTTTAGCATCAGGTTTTGGGACACATGAAATTCTTTTCATTCTCATATTAAATCAAACTAAAGTTAAGCAGATCAATCTACATTTCTCAACATGATTTTAATAAAGGATTCTATATTTTCTATTCATCAGTGGACAGAAGATTCAAAGGCAGGCCTAGTCATTAAAGAGGAAGTGAATGAAGCAAGAGCATCAAAGATCTAGCTTGGCACAAATAAAAAGAAGATAATTGTTTTCTTCTTCACTGTACCATATATTTCCTAGAGTTCTCAGTTCTCTATTCTACAATTATCCAAAAAGAAGGTGAGAAAGTTTTAATTATTATTCTGTAAACAAAAACAACCTCTTAGGTAAAAGTTTTGGAATACCATTTCTATGCTTTAAAAATAGAAATTATAATTCCCTCACTCAATTGCCTTTCATTTTTGCCTCTTAATAATTATACAGATTATGTTTCTATTATTCTCTCCAAGGTAAGGGCTGCAAATTCAGGCTCAACTGTTTCATTTACCTGTTTCTTGAAACTACTTTTGCTCTCCAATTTATCTTCCTAGCCAATTGATCACCATGACCTATCAATTTCAGAACATGATTTTTGAATCATGGTCTTATTACACACAGATAAATACGCTTAAGATACATACAGTAGTTTTTTTTCAGGGGATATTCCCTAATCAAGTTGTGGTGTTAGTCACTACCTTAACTATAAATAAAGCCATTTAAAATAAGTGGATTCATCTTGGGGGCAGTCACTGGCTTGCAGGTGCAATGTTCAGCAAATTTTTGTTTCAGACAGTAATGTCTAGAAATGCAGTAAACAAAAGTGCGCATAATACATTATTTCACTATATATATATATAAAAAAAAAACTGTGATATGAGATGTAAGCTCTTGCCTTGTTTTTCATTGTTGACAGCTTTTACATCCTGTGATTGGCATCATCTGATATTCACTCATAAGCTCAGCATTAGTCCAGAGTCAGAAACACTCTAGACCTTGATCCTCAATGATTTCTTGAGTTCTAGGTTAACGGCTTCCAATTAGAAACAGTAAAGTTATCTGGAAGCACTCATAAAAGCATTTCAATATTTCAAAATACCTCATACACAATCATCACTTACACTTACCTATGAGGCTTCATTTATCTGTAGCTAATTAAAGTGCCAAACATTTTTACATTTAATTGGAATTAATATTAACTCCATGTACTTCCTTATTACCTCAGGTTTTACTCAAGAGTAACACATATTATTTTGGTTTTGGATGTTTAGTTGATTACCTTGTCTCTCTCAGGATAATAGTGTTAAACCTGGCTCATTTATTTGATAGATAGTTGATAATAGATTTCAGATCTTTGCTAGGCACTGGGGCTAAAGAAATAATAGACTTCACCTTGCTATCAGTCTGTTTCTAATCTGATTGGAGAGGGAGGTAAACCAACGACTACGATAGAAAGTGATAAGTATACTAGCACAGTGCTAATTAAACATAGAGGATAGACATCTAACTCAGAATATGCAGAAACTGAAAGCAGCACATGTCAGTATACCTCTTTGCTTCCATTTGTCTATCAAGGAAAAATAGCTTCAAACTGCTTCTGTGGGTCTTTGCCTTTTAACTTTGGTTTTGACGGGCAAAAGTCCTTGTTAGCGTACACCATGCAGTCCAATATACACACATTGGAATATATACATATTGGACTGCATGGCATATGCTAACAAGGGCTTTTGCCTGTTAAAACCAAAGCTTATGGCCGGGCGTAGTGACTCACGCCTGTAATCCCAGCACTTTGGGAGGCCGAGATGGGCGAATCACGAGGTCAGGAGATCGAGACCATCCTGGCTAACACAGTGAAACTCCTTCTCTACTAAAAATACAAAAATAAATAATTAAATAAATAAATAAATAAATAAAATAAACCAGGCAAGGTGGTGGGCGCCTGTAGTCCCAGCTACTCAGGAGACTGAGGCAGGAGAATGGCATGACCCCGGGAGGCAGAGCTTGCAGTGAGACGAGATCGCGCTACTGCACTCCAGCCTGGGCAACAGAGTGCGACTCCATCTCAAAAATAAAAAATAGAATAGAATAGAATAGAATAGAATAGAATAGAATAGAATAGAATAGAATAGAACTTACATAGCTTACAGCTATTTCCAATCTCAGCATTGTCTTCTTAAGTTGGTTGTCTCTGCCAGTGCTTTTCAAGTTCCAACCATTTCCTTTGCTGTTAGTACCCTTCCTCCAGAGAAGCTGATCCATACAGGAGTTGTTGTTGTTGCTGTTGTCTGTTGTTTGTTTTTTTCCTACATGACTTTGTTCTCTCTTTGCAGCTGTTGGAAAGTAAACCCTGCTAATGCGATCTCAGCCATTTTCTTTGTCTACCAAGATAGAATCCTTTCAGATGTTATCTTTTACCCCATATTTAGTCCTTTAACTTTGGAGCTGCTGGACAGCTTAGGAGTTGATATTCCAGATGCCTTTTTAGAGATTTGATCTTCTCAGAAAAGAAAAATATCTTATGCTACCTTGTAACGTTTCTATCAAAGAAATACTGACTGACTTTCTAAATCCCAAGAGTATAGCCATAGAATCATCATTACTTTATGGTTAGTGTAGAGATAAGACAAAAGAAAGAATACCCATCTCCTTTACATATCCACTAATCCATTCTTTTCAAGTCAGTATAGGTTTTTCTCTAACCAAATAGCATCCCGCCAAATTACCTATGAAGCAACCCTGCTAACATTCTAATCTACTCCACCCAAAGGCAGAGGGTATTATATTGAACTTCTTATAAAATACTTTTATCACAGGTTTCGAACATAGAGAATATATGTATCTTTAAAATACATTATCATTTAAAATAAGTATAGTAATTTTGCATGAAGAGAAGGAAAACATAAGAATGTCACAAAATTACGCCAGAACCCAAATGTTTTTAAAAATGGAGGCAGCAGAAATTTTAATTGTTTTTGTTTATTAGGTTATATCATCATTACATAATTGATATTTCAATATCCATTCTTATTGGAGTCAGTTATATGAAAGCTTTAAATAGTTACCCAAAAAGAAAAACAAAGGTAACAAAGAACACTTATTAACTGTTAGTGAGATTATTGTCTTTATAAATGGCAGCCAAAGTTACTTTCATGAACAGTGTCTTTAAAAGTAAGCTCTAAATTTTGTGTTTTGTAGATTCAGCTTGCCATATTTCCCAACGGAATTCAGGATGTGACATTTCCTTTACCAACTCAATAGCTACACTCCTGGAACATTAGCTTTGTCTACTGAGGGATAAGAGAATTTGTGGCTGGAGGATATGGTTCTAATTTACTTGAGATTTCCTGATAACTTTGCTTTTCTGGCTTTTGGCATCGGTGATCTAAATTGACAGATCAATTTGGGACAGAAACATGCACTTGTCAAGTTGTTTCCAAAAGTGAATCTGAGACCTAATGCTGCTTCTCAAGAACCGCTGCTGCTCTTCCTATTCCAGGCCACCCCTACTGAGAATCACTGTAATAGATTGATCGGTTCACAGATACAGGGCAAAATGATTGTACAGGGACAAAGTCATGGTGGTATCATATGGTAAGTCAAGGAAATAAATACCTCTTTAGGCATTGAATAAAATAGTTTTAAACCTCATGAGGAATAGAAATCATGTATAATATCATATTTTTTTCACTAATATATGTAATAGTTATTTTATTATTCTCCACATTTAAAAATAACAACCACAATCATAATTGTTTATGTTTAATGGTTACTTAACAGCAATTATTTTTTTAAAAGTATATCAATCTGAAAATGCATCAGGATGCTAGTCATTTTTATTTAAAACTTATGCAAGACTATTTATATATTCTATACACATGTTGGACAGTATGGCATATGCTAACAAAGATGTTTGCCTGTCAAAACCGAAGTTAAAAGGGGATAGACCCATAGAAGCAGTTTGAAATGAGCGTATGGTTATGTGGAGACAGAGAAAGAAAATTTCTAGAGCAAGTTTCAATTTTCTGTATCTTTATATGACTGCCTGAAATCAAATCCCATCATGCCTTTACTTTAAACTGCTTCCTGCATCTATTGTATGCCCATATGATTTATTCCACACATGGGGGTCTAAGTGATCTTGTAAACATACAACAGGTCTTACTACATCCCTCTTTAAGTTATCACTGCATTCTTTAAAGTATACCATTTTTCTATGGACTCCCAGGCTCTATATCATCTTTTCTTGCATCCAATTCTGTGATATTAGCTGTGACTACACTTCCAATTACACTCCACAATCCAAATGCTGTAAATTGAATTTCTCTGTGTTTCTGTACTTCTCCAGGTTTGTCCTCATTTCTGTGTCTTTGTACATCTTGTATCCTCTGCATAGACCCCTTTTCTTCTGGACTATGTGTATCATTCTCTGCTCAGATCAAAGCATCAGAGATATCTTCCCCTAGTGATACTCAGTTAGGTTACCTATGCTAACCGGTCTCTGTGCCAATACCCAATTTCCTTTTCTTCAGAATATTTGTCATTATCTGATTTTTACCTATAGACTATAAATACCTCTTGAAGGTTTTATGAGAATAGGGATTGTGTCTGTCTTTGTCTTATTCCATGTGGGCTACTATAACAAAATGCCATAGACAGGGTGGCATAAACAATAAATGTTAATTTCTCACAGTTCTGGATGCTGAGAAGTCCAAGATCAAGGTGCTATCTTATTTGCTTTGTGAGAGCCCTCCTCCCGGTTTGCAGGTGGCCAGCCTCTTGCTGTGTCCTCACATGGCAGAAAGAGAGATCCTCTCTATTCTCTTCCTAAGAGCACACTAATTTCGTTGTTTCTAATTTCACCATCATTACCTGATAACTTCCTAAAGAACACACCTCCAAATACCATCACATTGAGGATTAAGGCTTCCACATATGAATTTTAGAAGACAAAAATATTTAGTCCATATCAGTCTTATTCACTGCTCTTTTTGCCAGTGTCCACAACAGTACTTGAAACATAATAAACATATACACAATGGACATTTGTTGAATGATGAATGTAAGTAACTTTCATTTGGTACCAATGATCTGATACTAAAGTTACATTGCATTATATCAGTTGCTTGTAGAATCAATTTTCCAACCTATTTTCAGATTCTATTTTTCTATGACCTTCACAGGGTCTTCTTGACTTATCTCTATTTCTCAATCCTGGAAAAACCCCACACTAGATTTTCAGTTATGGAGTAGCGATTATTTCCATAAGAATGTTGTAATTAACAAGACCCTCTTACAGTGTTTTCTGGAGCAAGCTAGATTATACATATATTTTAAATTAAAACCCATCCATAGACATATGGAGCCACCTCATCATCTATTTTTCTGTAAGTTGTACATTTTGTATATATAAGTTGTGTGACTTAATTTCTAGGGTTTAAAAAAATAATAATCTCTTGCTCATTTCCATGGCTGCATCCATAATCCAAAGCAAGATCCTTGAATAAGAAATGGGGTATCTTTGCAATTTTCACGTTGTTTTAAAGTGTTAAATTTTATTTGACTTATAGCTGCTCCCACATATAGCAAACTGCAACTTAATTTAGTATGTAAATGAACTGCAATCTAAATTAAGAATATACTCTTTTAATAAGTAGCAGAATTTTAGCCAATGATAATAGCCATGTTTTAGCCAATCGCAGGTTGCCAACTGATCATACCATGTTCAAATAAAGACAATGATGAGCTGCAACCAATCAAGTGATTTCTGCATATTTCTTCCTTTTTTCTGTCTCCAAACACTGCCTGTTCACTTTGCTGTGTGTTGCTCTCTGAATTCATTCTAGTTCTGACATTTTTAGCAACTTGTGACTTGCTCTTTTCTCAGATAAACTCTGCTAAATTTAATTTATCTAGTTTTTTCTTTTAACAGTTTGTGTCAAAAGTGGGATCTAAAGTAGACCTCTAGTGACTCCCAGGAGCACTGAGAGATCAAGCAAAGGTACCTGTCAGGCCCATTATGCCCCTTGTTATCTTGCAATAACTGGGGTCATGGGTGAGTTCTCCCTCAGATTTGAGCTCCACAGATTTGCTTTTTGCTCTTCAAATTTATCTGAGCAATTTTTACTTAACTGGAATCTAGGATTGAATTGGATTCCATAATTAACTGGATTGAATCCAGCAAGAGGTCTCAGATACCTTAATGAAAATGGGATTTTTAAATCTAAGGAGTCTGAGACTTCAGGAGTCTAGGACTCCATTTTCTGGGATAGCAGCTAACTTTATGTGCAAAAATTATGAGCCCAGAATTAGCATATTTTTGGAGAAATGGGTTAACCTTACTAATGAAAACACAGAATTATGGTAACAAGGTGGGGGAAGTTTTAACTTAAATGTGTTGGCTTGTGAGGCGAGGTGCCTTAGAAAAGATAGAATCAAAAGCACCAAAAAAACAATAGGGTGCATTCTTTAACTGGTACACAGAGCAATCTGAAAGAATAAAGACTAAAATAATACCACATGAAAAGCTTCCCTACAGAAGGCAAATGAAGAAAATCGTAAGACTGTTTTACAAATATTATTCAAAAGATGTAGCCCTCTGGGCAGAAAATCTTGTTCCATTTGCCAGTAAAACAGGTTGGATCTAGATATTTTTAAAGAAATTAGTGGGTTTTATAGTATTGACTTTGGTACATAACTAACATTTTTAAATTAAAATGATAAGAGCTATTTATGTTTATATATTTATGTATGTCACTATGTATGATATATATGTGTAATATTTTTCTATCTTTTTATAATATTGCAAATTAAATTATAAAAGGGCTCTATCTAATCTTAAAAATAAGTGCTTATGTAAATCAGGTATTCTTTGAGAAAAACTAACCCAAATGCTTTTCAAATTTACATGACTTGGCTAATCCTTGGTAAAAAAAAAAAAAAAAAAAAAAAAAAAAAAAAAAAAAAAAAAAAAATATTTTGTGTTGATTAAATCTGGTATATCTTCAAAGTTGTCAGCATTAAATATACTGCAGACATACAACTTTCCTATCTCAGTTTACTGGTGAAATCAGCTCATGTTATCTTTGTATTACACATTTTTTTTCAGCAAGAAAAATAACTTAAGATGATGACTAGCTGCTTTGTCTCATCTTTATAAGCAATCCAAGCTCAATAGCTAAATATAAGTAAGTTAAATAGCTATAAGATAAAATTCCTATGTGAAAGTTTCCTCCCTATAGTACAAGGTTTTAACATTCTTATCACCAAAAATTGAAAATTGTGGCTGAGAAAAATCTTTACAAATAATTTAACTCTCAAGCCTAGCAAAGAAACCAAAAGACAGTGATAAAATGTTTTCCCTCTACAGTTTCTTTCTTTCTTTCTTTCTTTTTTTTTTTTTTTTTTTTTTTTTTTTTTTTTTGTGGTGAGACAGGGTCTTATTCTGCCACCTAGATTGGAGTGCAGTGGTGCAATCTCAGCTTACTGCAACTTCAGCCTCCCAGGCTCAAGCGATTCTCCAGCCTCAGCCTCCTGAGTAGCTGGGATTCCAGGTGCGTGCCACTACTGCCTGGGTAATGTTTGTATTGTTAGTAGAGACCGGGTTTCACCATGTTGGCCAGGCTGGTCTTGAACTCCTGACCTCAAATGATCCACCTGTCTCGGCCTCCCAAAGTATCCCCTCTACATAAAGATGTCTGTGACTGTTAGTAAACATGTTTTTTGCCACATTGATAAATTGTACTATGAGAAAGCACATGATTCTAGACATCGATTCATAAATTTGCCAATCTACATATTGTTCTCTGACAGACAGTTTACAATTGTTTGCTTCCCAGTGTTCACTGGAAATGAAGGTTACTACAGTTAAGAATTCTAATTTACAGATGTTGCTTAATTTTTAAAAAATAACGAGGGAAACAACTCTATATGCAAATATGTAAGGAGGGTAAAATGTGCTTTTGGTAAGAAAAAGCTATCAAGTATGAAGAAAGTTTGTTTTAGTCAAGGAAAAAAAGTATTTTTAGTTCCAAAGAAGAATGCCTATTGTTTCAAATAAAAGAATATAGAGAAAATAATTGAAGTGATATAAGAAAGTTGTAGAAGTTTGGTGGGAGAAGAATCTTGTGAGAGGAATTTAAAATGCAGTCAAGCTGACTAAGATTATAAGAAGATTATCTAGAATTTTTTTCTACAATTTAGTATTAATATCAAAATTAAACGGGTGAAAACTAGAATTTGACCTCTCTACTAAAACAAGAAAGTTTTTTTGGAGCATTAGTCTGCTTTTTATAGGAAATTGTGAAAGGTTTTCTTTACCTTTTAGGTAATTGGAAAAAATAAAAATGATTTTGCATTTTACCAAGATAACTTTCTATGTTTTATATTATTAGTTTCTGTATCACTTAAGGAAACTGAACCCTAATAAAAGAGCTAAGGTTTTTCCACTACCATGTAACTTTCTTTATTTCCTTTGAAGTCTTTGATTTTCACTGTGGTTAAATGATTTACTATTTTTTCACAGTGACCTGCAATGCTATTTTGATGAACCTTTGATATTTTTGACAAACTTCCCAAAATCAAATTCTAAAATATTTTTTATTGTCCTCAGATTAACTTTGAGATTTTCCAGATGGGTCCTTGCAACACCTCAAAAGGCTCTCTCCCCTTAGATAGAGAAGAGTATTAAACTAATTGAGCTTATTTGATATATTACACTATAAGGAAAACACTGTGAAATAATAAGTAATGCTAAAACTTTTTTGAGTTATTTTGGTATGGAGTGTTATTAATGTGTGTTTGAGAAATTGTATGATGTTCGTAGAAATCTTATCATAGCATTTAACTGAGTAAGAATTCCCAGAACTCTAATAAAACAACCGAATGTTTTCATGCTAACCCAATTTCAAGCAGAACAGGAATTATTTGATTACCATGCAACTGCTGTGGCTGGTTTTCATGCTGAGTCAGACTATGCTGAAATTGTTAAGATATACAATTGAAATGAACTCTGTAAGATTCATCTAAGTCAAAATGATCTATGTTAAACTATTTAATGAACAGTGTTATGCACTTGAGTTAGAGAAACAAAACTAGTATTTAAAAGTATGTAAATTCAGGCCAGGCAGTGGCTCACACCTGTAATCCCAGCACTTTGGGAGGCCTAGGCGGGTGGATCACGAGGTCAAGAGATGGAGACCATCCTGGCAACATGGTGAAACCCCGTCTCTATTAAAAAAATAAAAAATTAGCCTGTGTGGTGGCAGGCACCTGTAGTCCCAGCTACTCAGGAGGCCGAGGCAGGAGAATCACTAGAACCCGGGGGGCGGAGGTTGCAGTGTGCTGAGATTGCGCCACTGCACTCCAGCCCGGCGACCAAGTGAGACTCCATCTCAAAAAAAAAAAGAAAAAAGAAAAGAAAAAGTATGTAAATTCAGTGTTGAGTATGGACTCATGGAGAGCCTTAATGGCTGCCTAATCCTTCCTGAGTATTTAAAGGTTCTGTTCTTCAAAGGTCTGCATTACATGACTCATCATAAAAGAGAAAAAATAATATGTTATGAAAAAAATGATGAGGTGACTGTTCTAAAATTGCTAAAATGGTTCATAGCCTATGTCTGATTTGTTAACCCATAATTCTGATAAGACAATAAAAACTTCAGGTGGCACATTTCCTGCACCTGTTACATCATTGGAACACTTACAGAAACATTTCATTCAGTTGCCACCTTCAATGCATGTTTTCTGTTTGTATGGAAGATTTCTCTTACAGGAAGGCCAATATTATAACAGTAGCTAAAAGCTTATTAGTATCCCCTTATAGGGCATTTCTGGAAAAATATGCAGTGATAGAGGTCTTCATTTCACTGGACAAGTTGTAAAACAGTCAAATAAAGTATTACAAACACGATGGAATTAGGTGAAGCAAACTGATTCAATTAGATTTCTTTGGTCAAAGGTATTACCAATTGATGGAAGTCAGATTCACTCCCACTGGAAAACGTAAATTGTCCACTTATGAATTAGTTACTGGAAGGTCTATCCCCCTAATAATAAGAACTTCATGTGACTTATGCTCTTATGAACTCTGACATGGCTCAATATTTCGAGACCTTAATCCAACATGCTAATGTATATTTTTACAAGATAAAATAAGGTTTACCTGCCCCACCAACTGATGACAATCAGACCCTTCATGATCGAGAACCCAGAGATTGGGTTTTTGGAATTAGCACCAGAGAAGACTGCCCTATAATTTAATTAAAAGGGACTGTAGCAAGTTCTTACCACCTACACATCAGAGCCTCAAGGATTGGCTTCACATTGTCTTAAATGAAGAGAACTTAACTGAAGAGAACCTTAACTCCAGAATCTTGGGACTGTACATTCATTGGGGACCTCAAGGAATAATTAACCAAGGATGTTTCTCCTCAGAAGAAGATGACATCCTAGATGTGGGCAGCTTTCCCAAGATCATGGAACAGGAATTATCTCCTCTATTGCCATGAAATCATTGTCCCTTTTCCTTTTTCTCCTGTGTGTTTTCACATATACATGGCAAGATAATATGATCATTAAGATTTCATGATCAATAGCTTTTGCAGAGAACTTAACTGAATGTTAGATATGGCATGTTACTAACAGTAGGCAAAACTTATGGTGAGAGTTTTACGTTAAATTATTCCAGAAATTTAATAAGAAAGATAATTCAGTGGTTTGTAAACCAATTTACCACCCTAATCCCTTGTCAGTAGCCTTCAACCATGCAACGATTCAATAATTGAGCCTTAGACAAATATCACTAGTGCTTCCCTTCTGTGATTCCTAATGCACAAAGCATCCTACCATCTGTTTTGCCTCTCTAATATATGTTTTTGTCTATGTAGGATTTAACAACCAACCCTATGTGTGGGCAACTCCATGTCTCAATAAGTGGAAAATAAGGGGCTACTGTGGACTAAATATTCTGACAGTACCATTATCACTCCATAACCAGTTGGAAACTGAACATTGGTCTACACCTCTTAACTTGCACTATCGAATAAAGAGGAATTAGATAGCAGGTAATAAACAACTCTGTTGGTAGGATGCTTCTTCCCTGGCTTAGCAAAATGTAAGTGAAGTTATGATTAGAAATCTGTCTCAAATATTAGCTACTATAGCTGACTCTACTACAAAGGCTATATTTGCCCAACAAACCTATTTAAATTCTCTTGCTAAAATTGTTTTAGGTAACAGGATTGCTTTGGACTACCTGTTGACTGAATCGGGGGAATGAGTGTGGTAGTTAACACCTCGTGCTAGACTTGGATAAATAAATCTGCTATAGGAGAAACTCAGTTGAACAGAATCAACAGAGAAGCTACTTGGTTAAAACAAGTAGCGTTCTCTTCTGGCTCATTGTTGTTATATTTAATTCGGTTTTACTCATGGGGGCTTCTGTTATGGAGTATATTTCGGTCTCTTGGTATTATCTCCCTGATGACTATCATAATAGTTTTCCTGGTGGGCCATCTCCTCTTAAGAGTCTTAAATACTTGTATGTAGCTACCTGTTGTACATCAAGTGGCCTCACAATGGTTAAATGACACAAAAAATGAAGAGAATATAAAGAATCATTCTTTATGTCATCAATTGTGAATTCCATACTGAGGACTAAACAAGCTCATTTAGTGATTGAGAGTAGCATCATGCCCAAGGATTTGGTCAATCTCTCAAAACTGAGAGACTGACCAAAAGAAGGGAATTGTTAAATTAGTTATGTCCTAAAGCTGTCTCTGTACATAGTGACCTGCAATCTAAGTTAGTGTATATAAACAAGCAGCAACCTGACTTAAGAGTATATTCTTGTAACAAGTAGCTGATAGCAGCCAAGCTTCAGCCAATAACAGGCTGTCACTGATCAGACCATGTCCATATAAAATAAATACCTAGCTGTAACCAATCAAGCTGTTTTTCTATGTCACTTCCTTTTTCTATCTACAAATACTACCTACCCACATTGCCATGTGAAGCTGTCTGAATCTCTTCTGGTTCTGAGGGCTGCAGGATTCATGGCTTGTTCTTTGTTCAAATAAACTCTGCTAAATTTAATTTGTCTAAAGTTTTGTTTTCTTTAACAACAGTATATAAATACACATATACAAACATACACACATATAAGAACAGTATTGGTAATAAACTTTGTTCATTAGAGAATTATTCAGGATCTTAAATAATTGTTGACTGTATTGATGTTGTGATAAACAATGTGAAAGTCAGAAATAGACATTTTCCAAGAAACTCTGTTCTAGTACGTATCATACAGACATAATCCACAGTATAAAAACTGAAAATATAAGCTCTTGCTCTCTCTCTGAAAAAGAAAAATATAAGGTCAAAATGCACATTTTTCTTTTAAATCAGAATCATCTTGAAATAAAGGAAAACTACAATACAGATCACAAAGAATTGAAAATGCATTTAAAAATCTGGTGTGGTGCTTTAATGTGTCTCTTTGTGCAGATAGGAAACCAAATTTACAAGCTTTTGAACTAAACAATGAGCTTTAGTTAACTGAAAATTGAATTGAAACAAAGGTCTCAAGAAAGACTAAATTTAATTATACTCTGCTCTCCATCAAAAGTGACAGATTTTTCTATTATCTTTTCCTGACACTGAATGAAATAAGAAAAAAGTCTCTATTGGCACATTGTTTTATTGAAAAGTCTATCAACCTAAATTATACCTTTATATTTATATGGAAGTCAAAGTTTGAATAACATGTTTGAGTTAATTATGGAACACCATAAAAAAATAATCTCAGCTAGCTCAAAGATGAACTATTTGTAATTTTAATCTCTTTAGAAATGATCAAATTCAAAATGAACTTTTAAGATTTTGAAATTCCATTATAATATTATTCCTTTTTAACCTCCTAGTTTTTGTTTCTTTTCTAAAATCTATACATATCACAGAGAGATTTTACTTTTGATCTGGTTATTTTAACTTGTGCTCTTTGTAGAGAAGGTTAATGTCAAGAATAACTAAGCAAGAGAGAGAAGAGAAGCAACTCAATTGGCAGGGATTGTCTGGGAGCTGGAAGAAGCTTCTGGATGTGGGGTAATGGCAAAAGAGACAACCACAACTCCACACTCCTGCCGTACCATTTTACAATACTAACTATGGGAGAATTCCTCGACTTCTGTGGGCTTCAAGGCTAACATAGGGCGCTGCCTAGAGATTGCACAGAGGCATTGTTCAAGAGAGGGAACACATATGGAGTCCCACAGGCATCCGAACTCCGAGCAGGTGCAGTTTGCTACTATTCTGAGATCCAAGTCCCCAAAGGAAGCCAACGCTGCTGCTGTGACTGGGTCAAAAAGATAGAGGAGAAACTGGGAACTTCCATGAACAAATCCCAGCATTGCTGCTGAGGGTTGCTGAGGAACCAAGACATGAGCGAACTGCAATTTCCACAGCTATCTGCCTGTGCTGCTCCAGCTGAAAGGATCGCCATCCTCCCCAGTGGCAAGTCCACAGGCAGCTCTATTCTGAGCTCAGTTGCCAAAAGTCTATGTCCTGCCCTTGGGGCTAGTGCAGATGCTGCTACTGCTACCCCAAGGGCAAAGAAGGGTAGGGGAGGCCAGGCACTTTCACACACTTCAAGAACAAATTCTACCACAGTAGTATTTGCAGGCTACTGTGATACCAAGGCACCAGGAAACCACAAGACCCACAGCTACCTCGCTAGCCTGCTTCCACTGTGAGTGCCTTACCCTCCCTGGAGGTAGGCCCACTGTACCCATACCTGATTACTCACCCAGTAGCCTGAGAACCAGGCTGCCCTTGCCTAAGATAGCCAGTCCCTGAATTCACTACTGGGAGCCCGAGGACAAGACTGTGGCCTAGTCCTGTTCACTTTGTAATGATGTTCTCACCATCCAGGGGCCTAGAAGTTGTCCAGCCCATTCTAGCCCTGTCAGTGCCTGAACACTCCTTCTAACGTTCCTTCTAAGGTCTAAGGAATGGCAGACCCAACTTGCCCAGACTACTATAGCTTGCACTGACCTATACATACCACCAGTGAAATGGGGCCTTGGCCTACCCACACTATTGCAGTCACTACTATTACCAGCACTACCACTTGTGTTCCAGTGAATTGCCCCACCACTGCTACAGCCATTGACCACATCACACCAGATGCCCAAGGTGCTGAGAATCTGCTCAAAACCTGGCCAACAACTGCCACTATGACCAGCATTTAAGCAAGACAACTGGAGGTCCAAGAATTGACCCATGTGTACCCACTAACACTACGGCCAGCAAAGCCACCCACTAACACTATGGATCCCAAGACAGGCACACTTATCCCACCTCTGCCACCAGGAGGGCCTAAAGACTGCCCACCTGGCATCCCAAAAGATTACAAGTCGAAAACTGAAAAAAAGACAAAGAAGGTCACTATATAATGATAAAGGGATCAATCAGTCAAGAGGATATATCAAATTCTAAATACATATGCACCCAACACTGAAGTACCCAGATTTATAAAGCAAATATTACTAGATCTAAATAAAAAAGATAGACTCCATAAAATAACAGTAGGGGACTTCAACACCCCACCTGCATTAGATGGATCATCTAGACAGGAAAATCAATGAAGAAAAAAAGGATTTAAACTAGGCTCTAGACATTTAGAAAACATCCTATTCCAAAACTGCAGACTATACAGTCATTAATCAGCACATGCAGTATTATTCAGAGTAAACCATATGTTAGAACATAAAACAAGCCTAAATAAATTTTAAGAAATCAAAATGAAGTCAAATACCTTCTCAGACCACAGTGGAGTAAAACTAGAAATCAACAACAGGAAGTACTTTGGAAAGTATACAAATATGTGGAAACTAAACATCGTGCTCTTGAACAAATCCCTGAGTTAATAAAGAAATTAAGCAGAAAATTTAAAAATGCTTGAAACCAATGATAATGAAAACACAACATACCGAAACCTATGGGATACAGCAAAAGCAGTACTAAGAGGAAAGTGTATAGCAATATATTCCTGCATCAAAAATGTAGAAATATATCAAATTACAATCTTACTTTGTACATTAAGGAACTCGAAAAGCAGGAACAAAGCAAGCTCAAAACTATCAGAAGGAAAGAAATAGTAAAGATCAGAGCATAAAGAAACCAAAATACAGAATTAAAAAATAATACAAAAGATCAGTAAAATGAAAAATTGTTTCTTCAAAAAGATAAAATGGATAAATTACTAGCTAGACTAACCAAGAAAGGAAGATCCAAAAGAAAAGAAAATCAGAAATGAAAAAAAGAGATTTTATAACTGACATGAAATAAATACAAAAGATCATCAGAGAGTATTAGGAACAACTGTTATGTGCTAACAAACTGGAAAACCTAGAGAAAATGGGTAAATTACTAAAAACATACCACTTATCAAGACTGAATCAGGAAGCAATAGAAAACCTAAATAGATTAACAACAAGCATGGAAATTTAATCAGTAATACAAAAGTCTCCAAACAAAGAAAAGCCCAGGACTGGATGAATTCACAGTGAAATTTGACCAAACAAAGACAAACTAATACCAATCTTCCTGAAACTATTTTAAAAAATTGAAAGAGAAGGAATTCTTCCTCACTCATTCTATGAGGCCAACATCACCCCAAGACTAACCATCAGACAAGGACACAACATAAAAAGAAAACTACAGTATGATATCCCTGAACATAGATGCAAAACTCCTCCACAAAACATTACCACACCAAATCCATCAGCATATGAAAAAGACAATGCATCATGATAAAGTGGGATATATTTCACAGATACAAGGGTGGTTCAACATGCAAATCAATCAATGTGATACAGCACATCAATAGATTGAAGGACAAAAATCATATAATTATCTCAGTAGATGCAGAAGAATCATTTGATAAAATTTAATATATTTTTATGATAAAACCCCTCAACAAACTAGGCATTGAAGGAACATACCTTTAAATAATAAAGGCCATATATGACACACCTACAGCTCACATCATATTGAATGGGGAAAAGTTGAACGTATTTCCTCTGAATATTAGAACAAGACAAGGATGCTATTTGTGACATTTGTATCAAACATAGTAGTGGAAGTCCTAGCCAAAGCAAACAGGCAAGACAAAGAAATAAAAAGCATCCAAATTGGAAAAGAAGTCAATTTTACCTCTTTGCTGGGAGGAGGCACAAAACAAGGCACTTGCATGTAATAACAGACCTATATAATGTCATAATGTGCAATATTTTACCTATAGCTACTGGACATGCAATATCATCATGAAAAAAATGTGCAGCTGCTGATATAAAGAAAAGTATATGCACTATAAGATAATAAGTGATAGGATTGTGGTGATTTGGGGGTTTGCACAGGGAAGACTTCTTGGAATTTAAATTGAGGTGGGAAGAATGGTTAAAAGTTACATAGCTCCCCTATCAGAACCATAGAATTTGCAAAGTCTTAAAATGTGATGTATATTTAAAAAGTATGAAAAAATCAATATGGCTGGAATACAGTGAATGAAATGGAGTTCCTTGGAATCTGTACTTACTGGCAAGAAATTCTGTATCAACTCATTTCTCATTTCCCTTCCTGCTTAACACCTAGAAATAACCCCCGGCTGGTAAAACTTGTATCTTCACCTTCTTAAACGTCAAACATTTCCTCTCTCTACTCTCTGTCTTATCTGATACTTTTTTTCTTTGTTTTACTGAGAAAATAGGATACATTAGATAAGAACTTTCAGATTACTGCCCTCATCACAAGCCAAATGATGAAATCTACTAACCTACATTCACAATCAGCTACATATTTTGTCATTTCTCGAATTAAAGTAGAGGAATCATGTTCCTAAGACCAACTCTCCCACTTTATGATCTGATTTCATCTACTTACACACACTCCCAGACATCTCTTTTACAGTTGGACTCCTCCTTTCTTTTCGGTATTGTCAAAAGTTTTTAAATTCTCTCCTCTCTACTATAATGTCCATATCAGAATATAGTATTGTATACTGTTTCTCGAAAAAGAACTTCTTTGGACCCCCCCAACCTACTCCTACTAGTGCTGTCTTTCTGTGTTCCTCTTTATAGAAACACATGTCCACTCCTCTAAAGTGTAGTTTATATTCATCACTTCACTTTGTCTTTATCTACTCTTTAAACTCCTTTCAGTGAACTTTAAACTTCAATGCAAATTTTCCTGTCAAAGCCATTACTAGAATCCAGGCTGACATATCCAGGGGTCTTTTAATATTTTTTCCAGACTTTATCTAAATCATCTCCTCAGCTTTTGACACATTTCATCACTACATGCTTTTTGTTTTCTTTACTTGGCATCAAAGATGTTATTTTTTTTTTCTTCTCTTTCTCAATAAATGCTATTTTTAGTCTACTTTTTTGACTTTTCCTCATTTTAAAAACTTACAAATAATGTGGCGGCCCGGCATCGAATCCTAAATTAGAATCAGTATCTAAACACTACATGTAGAATTCAAGCACTTTCCATTAGCTGTTGCTAAGGTCCTAGTTAAGTCACCATCATCTGTCACCTGACTTACTATTTCTCTCTGTATTTGTTTCACTACATATCCAATGACCTCCTTCAGTCCAGCACTTCAAGGCATTTGTTCTCTGTGCCTAAAATATTCTTACCTGGGTGTTTGGATATCACTTCTTTCAAAAGCCACCATGTTAGAGATATCTTCATTTAACATACTATCTAAAATTAGTCCTTTTCCTTCTTTATCCTAATTTATTCTCTTCTTAGGACCTGTCATGACCTGGTGAAATTATTTGTTCATTGTTTTCCATATAGAGTCACTAGAACATAAAGCACCATAAGAGTGTCTTTGTTTTGCTTTCTGATATATCCACAGACTTCAGAACAGTGCTTAGCACAGGGTTGCCACTCAAAAATTTGAATGTAACTAATCATAATCTAGGTCTCACACAATGGGATAGAAAGGAAGAGAAGATAATTTGGTACTCTAAAAGGGCTGGGAAAGGGAAAACTAAATAACTGAAAATGAAACAGCCCTTTGCTTCCAACTGAGTTTAGTGTAATCGGATTCTAATGAAACAGTCAAACATTTGTAGCTGTTTCTAAGAAAGGTATTGAGTTTACTTATTTCTTTCTTTTGTTAACGTCAGTTTTCTTCAAACATGACAAGAATGGCTAATGGGACCTTTCTGTGTCTGAAAATAAACAGATTTCTGATAGTAAAGTGTTTCAGACATAACATAACCTCTTGATTACCCATTACCCCAAATACTACCACTTGCCTACACCATCCCAAACCTCTGACATACACACAATATAAATGTCTGAGAATGTTTTGAATCACTTGATGACAAGGTTCATGCACTCACGTTAAATTTTTGCATCATTAACGTCACCAGATGGCCACCGTTTTAAGGAAAGGCCAGCTGCTTAACTCCCTGGGATTTCCAACAGATCAAATTATTGTAGAACTTACATTTAAAAATTTTAAAAGGAATGAATAAAGCCAGTTTAAAGATTGTACAATGAATCCATTTTTTTTTTTTTTTTTTTTTTTTTTTTTGTAGCTCAAATACATTTGCTATTAACATGCAACGAGGGTAGGAGTTCAAGAAGGCATCTAAGAAAGAGTTCCTATGGGACCTCATGGCGTATTTGGTTGTAGGGTATGAATTTGACTGTCTAATTCTAGTCTTTTCGAATGAAATTGTGCTGTATATGTCAAAGTTATTCCAAATGTTTCTAATTAGCATTTGAAAGCCATCGTGAGTTCAGAAATCACCCTTTAAGACTTGGGATAATTGACCAGGTGCAGTGGCTTACGCCTGTAATCCCAGGACTTTGGGAGGCCAAGATGGGAGGATCACGAGGTCAGGAGATGGAGACCATCCTGGCTAACCACTGCAAGACACCGTCTCTACTAAAAATACAAAAAATTAGCCAGGCATGGTGGCACATGCCTGTAGTCCCAGCTACTTGGGAGGCTGAGGCAGGAGAATCACTTGAACCCAGCAAGCGGAGGTTGCAGTGTGCAGAGATCGCGCCATTGCACTCCAGTCTGGCCGACAGAGACAGACTCCATCTCAAAAAAAAAAAAAAAAAGACTTGGGATAATGAGATGGAGTGACACATAAATACAAGTGAGATGCAGAGGTAGTCAGAGCATAAGTTATTTGAATTATGGTAGTTTTGACTAGCTTGATTTGTTTCTTTTAAAATTATATTACAAGTAGGCAGAAGCTTTTTGTTTGTTTGTTTTTTGTTTTTTGAGACGGGGTCTCGCTCTACCGCCCAGGCTGGAGGACAGTGGCGCGGTCTTGGCTCCCTGCAAGCTCCACCTCCCGGGTTCACACCATTCTACAGCTTCAGCCTCCCGAGTAGCTGGGACTACAGGCTCCCGTCAAAATGCCTGGCTAATTTTTTTGTATTTTTAGTAGAGACAGGGTTTCATCGTGTTAGCCAGGATGGTCTTGATCTCCTGACTTCGTGAACCGCTCGCCTCGGCCTCCCAAAGTGCTGGGATTACAGGCGTTAGTCACCGCGCCCTACCGGCAGAAGCATTTTTAAATGAGAAAATAAATTTAACTGTAGTACAGACAATTTTCAAAATAAAAAATATATACATTTGGCACCATAATGTAAACAATGCTATTTATTAATTTTGGGTAAATAATTCCAAATTTTATTTTTTCTTATGTATGTTTAAACATATACAACTTATGTTTCCTTTTATCATGTTACTGTGGAAGTAATATATCAAAATGGCTTTCTCTGGATTACCACAATCTACTCATTTCAATATCTCTAGTCTCCTTGAATCCCTTCCCATCTTGTTTTGCTTTTTCCCAGGAAGTGTCTCTCCTATTCACAAAATAGTCTCCTTGGTTACCATGTGACTTCTATGATTTTCTTCCTCTCCAGGACAGGCTCATAATTTTATCTTCTGAGACTCCCTGTGCCACTGATCTTTCCATTTCTTTGGATTCTGAAGCCTGTCTAAGGATGTAATAAAGCTGAGATGCTGCTATGATGCCCACTTAATACATGTACCCCAGGAACACTTTTCTCTCAGCGCTTAGAAAATGTCCACTTCATATTCCAATGAGTATGGGCGGAGAATGTCATGTCTTGTTCAGCAGTACTGCTGTCATATCCTCCTTCTTCTTTTTTTTTTTTTTTTTTTTTTTTGAGATGGAGTTTCACTCTTGTTGCCCAGGCTGGAGTGCAGTGGCGCGATCTCAGCTCACTGAAACTTCCACCTCCTGGGTTCAAGAGAGTCTCCTGACTCAGCCTCCTGAGTAGCTGGGATTACAGGCACCTGCCACCACGCCCGGCTAATTTTTTGTATTTTTAGTAGAGACAGGGTTTCGCCATGTTGGGCAGGCTGGTCTAGAACTCCTAACCTCAAGTGATCTGTCCTCCTCGGCCTCCCAAAGTGCTGGGATTACAGGCGTGAACCACAGCAACTGGCCGCTGTCATATGCTTCTAAAGGTTAACATGTGTTCCCAATTCCTCACAGGTGATTTTCTAAATACAGCTATTTTATAATCACACCCATCCATTTAAAACAGCAGTAAGTTTCTTGAGGATGGAGTAGCTATACTCCAAGTGACTTGGCTCCCATGTAAGTGAATTCTTGACAGGTCCACGGTGGCAATTCTACTACTGTGAATCAAATTTCAGTATTTTAGCACATGTATAAAATATATTTTCATATTTAAGTTTTTGCTAAATATAGTTATACTCATAATATATTGCCCTAATTGCCTTTACTTAACATTACATTATTAGTATCTGTCATAAGTCCACATTTGAATGTAATTCCAAAATTTTAATATTTCCATAAACATATTTGAGAGGATACAGTGCAAAAATAGAAATATCTGATACCAAGGATTCTCTATCCTGATGTGGAAACATCATTTTGTGTCTATGACGGCAGAAGTGAAGAATATAATAAATATTTTGACACCAGTATTTCCTAATGGAATTAAATGATGTAGTAGTACAGCTAGAAATATAAACCAGATTCTTTCCCCATTTTAATATCAGGCTAGAGTTTGCTGTTCCAAGTTTCTGAATCACGGCTTTTTAATATTCCTCATGTACCCCTTTTTCCAAGTATAATAACATATTGTTTCATTAGATGTTGCCTATGACCTCCTTGTATAGCTTATTCACTTCAATATTTATTGAACTACATTATGCATCAAGTACCGTATCAGATGTTAGGGGTACAAAGGATGAATAAGACATTGTTGCTGCTCTGAGCCACATGGCTACAGTTTTACTTGGAAACTACATGTCCACATTCATCACTTCTATCTCTTGACTTTTCTGTAGACCAATAAAAAGAAAATAAAAGAGAGAGAGAGAAAAAAAAACACACCCTAATATCTAATAGAAAGAGAGGATAAAACAGAAGAGAATCAGTATTCCTCAGGGAAGATTAGCATTCTAAAATATTACCTGAGTGCACCTCTATTTTATCTATAGATAATTTTAATTCAATATGTCTTATATCTATATATTTTATAAACAAATCTAAAATGCATACAATGAATGTGTTTGTAGAAATATTTATGTAAGCCAGTGGAATAAATATATTTGGCTTGAACTAAGAAAATACCCTTCAAACACACAAAGAGAGTTTCTGCAGCTTTCAGTGAATCAGAGGAACCTCTTTTGGGGAGGAGGAGGAATCAAGAGAATTCTCACATACACAGGATTTTTCTGCACTCTCATAGAATGAACACTGTATTAGTCTCCCAATATTTTCTATGTAAGAGAAATAACAATTTGCCTTTGTGGAAAAAACATTTTTTATGCTGATAAATCCTGTTTTCCTTTTATGTATGTAAAACTCTAATTTCAAACTAAAAAGACATTTAGTCAGCAAGGAACAGTTAGATATATGTCATTATAGTACTTAGATATTCACTACAGCCAAGAGAATTAATTCTTGTTAAGATCAGCAAAGTGAAACTAAACAAATACAGCTTGTCAACTGACTAACTCTTCAGGGAACAAATATCTACTAGCTGGTAAATGTTATCTGGGATTATCAAAGCCATTGTCAAGAAAATATGAACTGGTGGTTTCTTATGTCTGGAGGGAGCATGAAATGTGTGCAGATTTGGAAAGAGAAAATAATTAGCTTGATGCTTTTTCTAATTCAGCTTCAGATACTATAACTATTATAATTTATAAATTAATGATCAATCTGAATATTAATGACCATAAGGAAGTTCAAATAAATTAGAAGGCAAATGAATAACAAAGTTAAAATAATGAATAATTAATTTTACTATAGCCATTCTCTCTCAAATAATGATATAGGTACTTGCATTCATAAAAATACAGCAATCTAAGTAAATTTAGAAATGCTTAATGTCTTAAAACATTGAGTTGCAAGAATAATGCTTAAATATATTTCTATTAATACAATAAATAGCATAATTCAATCTAATGTTTTTTCTTTGTTCTCGTGAAAAATTGTTCAGTTACAGAAATCGTAACCTGTGGTTGTCTGTCTACTATATTGGGAGAATATAGGAAGTATAAGATATTTATGTGGACAAAGGCATGTGATCCAAAAGTATGCTAAAATTCAAATTGGAAATTGGAGACAAAGAATGAGGAATATTCGTGTGCATATGTGTATTTTTGTTATAATTCTCAGTTTACCTTGGTTATATTCCAACTTAATACAGCAAATATCCATTCAGTATAAGCCACACCCTGTGTTAGGTTCTATACATAATAGAATAATGACTACAACATAGTTGCTTGCCCATAAGTAGCTTACAATCTAGTAACGGTATAAGGAAGTACATAATTATATACAAGCGAAAAACAAGATGGACATCTTAAAATGGAATAAACTTCTGTCAGGGACAGTTAGGAAAAGCTTCCTGGTGAATGTGATAAAAAAGAACTTGGATTATATGGAAGGTACGATTATTTTACTTATATAAGCTTATATATAACTTTCAGCAAAGCACAGTGTTAAAAAACACGATATGGAAATGTAGATGTCCTTTCAGCATGAACAACATGAAATAATGTCTTTATTGCAGGGAGGAGAGAATGCTTCTGTTCTTCCACCACCCTCAAAGTTTGCCAACGTATGCCCTTGCAAATTCCCACGGAAAGAGACATTGTCAATGTAACTAATCAGAATCTGAAATATTGCAATTGCTCTCCAATGGAATGCAAGGTACACAAAAGGCAAGAATTTAGTTGGCTTTATGTATGTGTCTACATCCTATGATAGTGTCTAGTATATAATAGGTACTTTACAAATGTGGGTTGAATGAATAAAAAAGCACTAAAAATGGCGGTTATTACTTGTTACTAAGTAGTTGTTTTCCTCTATCAGAATGTGTGCTTTTTGAAGGTAGGGACTATCTCTTACTTAACTATCAGAAACACATGGTTATTCTGGGCACTGTTTAATGTTTTAGAATGAATGGATGCCAGAAAAAATATTAATGAACAGCCCAACACTCTACATGAAAAGGGCAAATGTCTTGGCATTTCAGATAACATAAATATAAACAAGCTATCAAACATTTAAAGGAAGTCAAATAGGTTTTGACCTTTTCAATTACATCCATCCTTTAACTCAAAGGCATTATTAGCACTTAAATTACAGTGTTGTGTAAACAAATTTCAGTTCAACTAGTCATCTTCTGGAGGAAACAAAATGTATCCAGTGTAAGTTGATTTAATTATAAAGTAGAAAATCAGAATTTGTCACAAAGGAGAAGCTGATGATGTCAACATATCATTTGCCAGTCTGCTCAGGAAAAGGAACACAAAACATAGAAATACATTGCACTTTCATGTGTTTATATGGGAAAGGAAAAACTCCAAAGGGAAAATCCCTGAGCAACACAAAAGGAATTTCACCTCTGCCACTTGCAGGGTAAAACAAAAGATTTTGAATAATGTGTTTCCCCCGATTTGTAGCAAAAATGACTCTGGAAATCTGACCTTTAACAGATGACTACTTCAAACACTCCCCCTTTTTTTTTACTTTCTTCCTAATTTATGTGACAAACGGGAAAAGTGATTTCCATTATATTATGAACAGGTCATCCCCTCCCTTACTGCATTTTCTCAGGGTCAACAAAATCATGAGCAGTAATGGATGTCTACTAAAGTTGAGGTGGTAGAAAAGCCGAGTCAAATTGAAATAAAACCCTGACGAAAAATTTATGCCTCGAGTTTTAATATCATCGATGGTCTGGTAATCAGATCTAATGTGTTAGAAATCTGTGGAGATTATAAATCAGATTTTTCTCACTAATAGAAGCTTTCTAAAACATTCCCTTTAGCAAATTATTTTCTTAGGAAGTGGCAGAGATGATATTTTGCACGTATTTGAAAGGAGAACTTATCTGGTGCGAAGCAATTTTTAAGCTAAAAGAGATAACATATGCTTACGCAAGATCCATTAAAAATGTTTTGATTCTTTTTATGAATTCTCAATATACCTGGAGTAGAGCAAAACTCCTACTTATTATATATGTGTACCTAACCAGTGGGTTACATTCTGCCTTTCTAATCATCTGCCTATCTAACTACCCATGTAACATGAACAAAGGATTGGCTTATTGTAAAGCAGAGGGTTTCATTAATCAAAGAAGAATCTAGTTCTGGAAATCAAGTATGTACAACAATCATCACAATCTAAATGTTAATAAATAATGTCTTTATATTGCTAAGTAGAACTGAGGAACCTCAGAACCTATGTATTTGAATTCCTCTGAACATAGATGTGATATACAGGGTATGTATTCCTCTTTCATTTAAAATTATCTTAGATTCACCCAGTTAACATAGAGTGTAAAATTCTAACATTCATTTTGGCAATATAATAATAGTTTGCTGCATTTATATAGAAATGTATTGTTGACAATGAATATGCTCATAATTATATTATTTAATACCAAGTAACAGCCTTCTAACAAAGACAAATGTCATTAGACATTATAAAATCAAAGCTTAAAGGGGTTAAGTGTGGCTCACGCCTGTCATTCCAGCATTTTGGTAGGCCGAGGCGGGGTAATCACTTGAGGTCAGGAGTTTGAGATCAGCCTGGCCAAAATGGTGAAACCCCGTTTCTACTAAAAATACAAAAAAAATTATCTGGACATGGTGGCATGTGCCTGGAATCCCAGCTACTCAGAAGGCTGAGGCAAGAAAATCACTTGAACCCAGGAGGCCGAGTGAGTTGAGATAGCACCACTGTACTCCAGCGTGGGTGAGAGAGCGAGACTCTGTCCCAAAAAAGAAAAAAAAAAGACGGGGGTGGGGTGGGGTGGCGGTTAAATAACTTGCTAAAGATTGCCAGTTTCAGCAAGATGATCCCATTTTGATTATTTATGTATATGGAAAAATTTTAAAGTTAAAAATCCTACACTTGTTTAACAAATATTAGCTTGTTATCTATTATTTTGGTGATTGGTTAAGATAACATTCACAAAAGAGTTCAAGAAATTTTTTTCTCAAATAAATTAACATAAGATATATTACCAACTACTTCAAATGTGGTCAGATTTGGAAAGAAAAACAGTGTAATAGAGTACTTGAGAACACAAGATCTGAGGCCAGTGTGTTTTGGTTTAAACCCTAACTTGGTCATTCACTCTCTGTTCTTAGACTATTTATTCTCTCTCACCTTCAGTAATTTTTCAGATGAATATGGGGAAAATGAACCTAACTCAGAGAGTTATGCTGTGGTTGAATGAAATAAAACATGAACAGATTTAGAAGAGAGCCGAATACAAGTGTTCCACCTACACATTGCCTATGTGTTTATTCATACATCAACAAGGAATGCCAAATAAAGAGTTGCCCTCAGCCACTCTCGTATTGAATCAGTGAGTATGTGTGTGCATGTTAATGTGTGTGTCAAGGAGAAAAACAAATAATTGGCAGCTGGATAAGAGGAGAAAATCAATTTCACAAGTTTGAAGTTGAAGATTTGACTGGGAATGTCACCAATTCCTAACACAGAACACAGAACACCTATATCTGGACTCTGGGAGATGCTCTTTGATGTTCTGTGGAGAGAAAAACACTCCCTGATCCCATACAGCAGTCAGTACATGGCATTTCCTATAACGTTATAAGTAAAATTTTAATAATTTGTAGAATCAACAGCCGTAATCTGCCAGCAGTGGTGAAAAGACTTATTGAAGCAGGTAATCGCGGAGGGGGTCTCTAGGTCATTCTGTTTTAGATTTTTTTTTAAGTTAGATTTATTCTGTTGTATCATATGTAGTGTTAGGAATTTTGCATGACTACTGCCCTTATGGTGCAATGTGAATTAAATGGGTTTTAGAAAAGAAAGTGGTATTTTGCAGGAAACAGTTTTCTTCATAAGCAGCTCATATGCAAGTCTGTTTTCAAAGAAGTAAATTTATATGATGAAGTTTTGGTGCTTACTTGGTAAGCCACTAGGAATTTGGAAGCAAGCCAAGGGGCCAGTACTTAACACATTTAAATCAAAACCAATATTATAGGCTAGCAGACACTTTGATGCTAATGACACATTACATTATTCTTCAGATCTTTATTTCAAGGACTCCGAAGGTGCAGCCTTTGATAGGTGACAGGCTTGCTGGGTTTCAAGGAGTGAAAACTTTGATTCCTCTGAGTTACTAGGTTTCACAGTTGTAGCACCTTGGACTTGATATTTTGTTGGTGAATTCCAGGACAATTTCTTCCTGCTACAAGTACAAAGAAGGGTGAATTAAGTGCCCTTGTCAATAGCAAAGCAGAGGAACACAATTTCACTTACAGTTTTTTTTTTTTTCCTTTGAATTTGATTAGGAATTCCCTTTCTAAATAGGTATGATATGAGTATCTAAAAATAGTCATAATTTAAAGAAAATCTCAAGAAAATAACTATTTTTGAGCTGAATTATCCTTTGTAATGTTTCCTTGTGAAATAAAATTGCAGTAAGTATATGTATATATTCATTTTATAACAGTTCTTGCTATCAAAATCAGTTAAAGACAGCTCAGCTCTGTTTGTTTTATTCTATTCTGACTTCAAAAGTTTGTGAATTATTTTTTACTATATACAAGTTTATAATATGTATTATGGAATGGATTAAATGTTTTTATACAGAACTGGATATTTTATTCTCAAGTAATATTTGACATTAATTTATTTTAAGTTTTTCAAATAATGTATGCTATCACAGTAGCAATAGTAATAACAATAAAAAGACATGAAAATGGGTCAGGATGAACATTTCTTGTTTAGTATATACAATTCAGATTGAAAAAGCCATCTGGTTTAGTTTTTTGTAAAAACTATGTATGTTTCCCTAAAGATGAATTCCAGAGAACATCCGATAATAAGATATTTAAATTGAATTATTTGAAATAGTGATATAACATTATCTTAGACTAATGGAGATCCAGCAATTGGGGAAAAAATTACAAGTAAAGAAAACAAAGGATTTGAATTGATTTTTATAAATTGAAAGGTAACTGGAGATTAAGATACTCAGCCCTTTATGTCATGTGGATGTTTATTGAAGAATGACTGTATGCCTAACATTGCACTTTGTATGCACACTTGAGAGAAACTCTCCATCAAGTATGAATCTCTGTGCTGAGTCAGCATGCTTCTGTGGTTTGAGTATCATTCTAAATGCAAAATAGGTACCAATCTGTGTCTGGTAAACAGTGTATGCAAGCATAAGTCCTGGTTTGCACTGACAGTTCTTGGGTACGTAGTCAGAAATCTTGACTACTCATACATCAGTGCAAAGCTCTTGGCCGACGTTAGTTGTCCCCTCTACTTAATAACCTCTATTTTCCCCTTCACATTAGTTGCTTGAGTTTTGTCTCCCCTAATTTACTCTAATTCATTCCTAAACCCTTTCTAATTTGTATTCTTCCCACACTACCCCACTGCAACTGCTATTCCCAAGGTCACCAATGACCTCCTTTTTGCTAAAACCAATCAACATTTCTCAGTTTTTGTTTTTGTTTTTTTCCCACACATGAACTGGTACTTCATCTGACACCATTTCCTCCTTCCATCTTCCTGAAATACATTTTTAAATTCTTGTTACATCTCTTTTAGTGTTTTGTCTACTTATTTGAGCTGTCTTGCTTCATTCTGCCTCTTCTTAAATGTTGATATGTTTAAAAGACCTGTGCTTAGCCTTTTATTTTTTTCTTTTACTTATAAAACAAACAAAACCTCTCTTATTCCATTGCTGGGTTAGTTCATCCATCTTCATAGGTTTATTTATATTCGTATGGTTCCCAGGGCAGCTTTTTCCCATGAACTCCGGGTCTATAGATTCGGCTGCATAATGCATATTCTTTTGACTCCACTTGCTCAGATTCATCTACTCTTCTTCTTCCCCCTGCTATCACCTCTGTTTAGGTCACATCTTCTCTTTCCTCAATAAATTTTTAATGTACACTTGACCGATCTATCTGTTTTAAGATTGTCTAGCTTTAGTCCATCAATAATCAAAAGGGATTTTTTATAAAATATAAATGTATTCATGTCACTTTTCTAATAAAACTAAAACTCTCCAGTGATTTCCTCCTTCAAACAGGTTACAACACAAACTACATACTAAGGTGTTACAAGATTTATTTTGTAATAGTTCCTCTCCTTCCTCTCCTCCCCCTTGTTTCTAACCTCTGTCACCTAAATCAATGCTATTGTCATACTGACTTTTTTCAGGTTGATATGGACTATAAATTGTTTTCTCTGTCTCTGGGTGTTTGTATATGCTGTCTGAAATGCTGCACCATTGTATTTGGCTAATCCTGTTCATTGTTTTAGATTTAATCTTAGAAAGTACTCTTCTTGGACTACTTGCTCCACACACTGAAGACTAGTTTAAGCACCATTTCTGTGAATCTCAGTACCTAGCTCCTGAGTAGATACTTGCTTCCTTCATGAAAGCGTGATTCCAGAAGGCCAGTACTGAGTCTTACTTATTGTTATTTTCCTTAGAGTTTAGCATAGTGACTGGAATAAAGTTGGTGTTAAATAAATATCTATGGTGTGATTTCAAAACCACTACTACCAACTACTCCAAAAACCTAAGAAGCAAGTCTACATAACAGAAGGTCAGCATATTTTAAGATATACTCTTGGATTAACATAGCATTATGTCACAGCTGTATATAAAGATCTAAATCATCTTACAGCAGACTGAAGGGTCTAATTTATGGCCACTCAAAACGTGAGCACAGATATCCTACTGACATCACTGAAATACATTGTTCATGTGTCACTGAAAGTGCATATGTTTTCAATGAAAGCACAAGAAAATAATGAAAAGTACAGTCTAATGTAACAATTTAAAGGCACAGTGTTTTCAGGGTTGGTTGATGTAGCATCTCTACAAAACTATCAAAGGCCTGGATTCTTTTCAGCACTCATCCCTCCCATACTAATTGTCTTGGTTCTCTGGCTACTTAGAGTTGGTAAGATATTTGTAGCGGTTCCACTAAAGATATTTCATTTATGTGTCTTTATTTTAGGAGAAATAATTATCATTTCCACCCTATCCCAGCAGGTTTCTGCCTATACCTTATAAGCAAAAACTAGGTCTCAGTTTTATTTCTAGCAAGGAAGATGGGCTTATAACTATTATCCTAAATTAATAAATAGAGAAGTATAAATGGATGCCAAGAAGTTAAACATCATTGCTAATACAAAACCAAGGGTCCAAAATGTTGTCACTGTTTAGGGTCTGAATCCAATACCAACACATAGGATGCTTCTTTATTAAGCATATATGTGAACATCATGAATGGAAACAGTGAACAGGGAGTTCTTATATGGTCAGTTAAAATAGTATAATTGCAAGCAGATATGTAACTTACTAAATAATTAAAGGACCATCTCCAGTTCAATTAGAAAAAACACAAAAGTTGATTCTAGAGGTGACAGAAATAATTTAACATAAGCAAAATATTCTGAAGCCATGAGATTACAAAGCAGAGTTATTTAATGTGATTATCTTGGTAAACAGGTCCTGAAGTTGATTTCAAAAAATATTAGCCAAATTTGCATACCTGGTAAAGGCTTTATCTTAAACAAGAAAAATATATTATATGTCCCATTAGCTCAGTCTTTAATATATGATATATAAATATTTATAGATATTTATAAAATATATTTATATATCTATACATTTATACATAGATATATTTATATATCATATATTAAAGTATATAATTTAAAGTATATTAAACTACATATATACATATATTTACATATGTATTCCAGCTCTAAATACATATTTTTAGAGAGGGAAGGTGTGGGAGAGAGAGAAGAAAGAATGTGGATAAACAGTTTAATATAAACATGATAAGGATATAGAAAACCCACACACACCACACATATACATAAACACACACATACAAATGAACAAAATGGCAATCTACTTAATAAAACAGTGTGAATAAAAGTTCTGGATATAGATAACCTACTTTTAAGTTGTTTCCCAGCTCTATTATTCACTAGCAATGTGACTTTCCTAAATAGTCCTAGGTTTTCTTATCAATAAAATTGTGATACTTTGCAGTTTAGGATTGTTGGGCAATTAAACGGGAAAATGTGTAAGTGTTCAACACAGTGACTGGCATGCTTTAAATCTCACTTGAAAATTAGCTATAATAAAAAAATTACAATATTAGACATGCAATATAGCCATCATAAAATTATAAGCAAAATTTTATTCATAAAAATTTTAAAATTGTCTATTAAAACCTTTTATTTAATCAGGTTCAATGAGCCAGCCAAAACCATTGCTCCTATAAGTTTAATTTCTTTCCTTTATTCATATCTCTGTGGAAATTAAGCAGACAGATAATGTCATACAGATCAATATCAGAAGAGAAACTTGTGTTGCTTTAAGTTCTTTGAAGCTCACAGTCTACTTACAATAAAGATTTCTGAAAATATGAATCACAGATATGACATTAGGGAAGATAGAAAACAAGAGACCTACAAGAAAACATGAAAAAGTGACATAGTATACTTAACTGTAACAATTAATTGGTAGATAATTTTATCTTTCAATATTGAGGGTAAATAATAACTAAAGTCTACCCAAATTTTCTTCCTTTAAAATCTGTGCTCTTGGCATCTTGCACAAATAAGCTTAAAATATCCACACTGGGGTTGTAGAGTCACTTGAAATATATGGAATTATTTTTGCAAAATTTGAATAGATTTTAGTTATCATTTACTGTGAAGTAAGTATATTGCCATCAATAAGTATAATGAGTTTGTTGAGTCATTTCTCTTTACTTTTTGATAAGCTGTATGAACCTAAAATAAAATTAGGAGGTAAAAAAAGCAAAACAAACAAACAAAAAACAAAACAAAAAAAAACATGCATTAGTGGTTTTTGTTCTCCAATGGAGTCACTGTTAAGGGGTATGCAAATCCTGCATGTTAGAGTTAACAAAGCTCATCTTCTGCCAGTACATTGCATAGTCAAGTAATACAAAAGACTGAACACATGGAAGATGCTTTGAGCTGTTTGCAAAGAATGACCCATGATAAAAAGAATTTACTTGTCTTGGATGTTACCATATTTTATTTTAATCATTTTCATAATTTTCTTATTATGCTATCTGATGTTTCCTAATACAATCATCAAGTTTGCAAAATCATAAAAAAAATCATTACGGTACAATTGTGGGCACATGCATTCTCAGTCATAGGGTTTATCTGAATTCAGCTTACATGGTTTCAGGGTTAGCAGTTACAAAGCTGTTAGCTGAAGGGGAAGCTCTAATGTACTGGAAAACTTGGACAGCACAGATATAGCTTCATAGTAGATCTAAATTTGTATTGTATGCCATCTTCAAATTGTTGAGCCTTTTTACTCAATAATCAATATTTCATCCAGCACAATAATAAAATATAGAATTATTTATGGTTATAATTAAGGTGTACTTTTTTAGTCACAAGAGGAATGAAAAAGTGACTGGAGGGGTGATGTGATTTAATGAAAAGGCCATTGAATAAGCAGCTAACGCTCTCAAATGAGATAATGAATGTGAAAGGCTTTGAAAAAAAGATAAAGTATTATGCAAGCTCATAGTATTAATATTAAAAGCCTAAAATGTTCATTTCTAGTAGACCTCATGGGTTTTTTGGCTGTCTATCAGAATCACATTAAAGAGTATTCTATAAAAACAGTAATATTTGGTACCATATGAAAATCTAAGACTCATGTTTTAACGTCAAACTTGGAATTTACTGCTTTTATGATATTAAAGGGTGACCCTTAATATCCGTTGGTATGTATCATAGCAACTGCATTATTAAAACTAGGTATGTTCCAAAAAGGCTGTCAGAGACCATGACACACTTTGATTCTATCTCATTGGAGTAACTGCAATCTAATTGTCCCAAAGTCATCACTTTTGGATGTCTCAATAAATCTGGCTTTGATAACATGAAAATTTTTATTTAGGAAAGCTCGTGGAGGAAGGAACATGACTACTTTTGCTCTAAAATGCCAAATTACACAGAAACTTCTGAGGGTCAGTGAAAGCCTTAAATTAAGAAGCCAGAAGCGGTCTCTCTCCCTCTCTCTGTTTATCTCTCTCTCTCTCTCTATCTCTCCCTCTCTCTGTTTATCTCTCTCTCTCTCTATCTCTCCCTCTCTCTGTTTCTCTCTCTCTCTATCTCTCCCTCTCTCTGTTTATCTCTCTCTCTCTATCTCTCCCTCTCTCTGTTTATCTCTCTCTCTCTCTATCTCTCCCTCTCTCTGTTTATCTCTCTCTCTCTCTATCTCTCCCTCTCTCTGTTTATCTCTCTCTCTCTCTCTATCTCTCCCTCTCTCTGTTTATCTCTCTCTCTCTCTATCTCTCCCTCTCTCTGTTTATCTCTCTCTCTCTCTCTCTCCCTCTCTCTGTTTATCTCTCTCTCTCTCTCTCTGTTTATCTCTCTCTCTCTCTCTCTCTCTGTTTATCTCTCTCTCTCTCTCTATCTCTCCCTCTCTCTCTGTTTCTACTTCAGCTGACACGTAAATGTGTTTCAAAGAAGCATGTTTTACAATTACAATTAATACCGATTACAATTAATATGTATTTATTTCATATCCTTTCAGATATCCTTTCCAAGTGAAGTTCAAAAATCTTCATAAAATAATCCCATTAATCCTTAAAGCATGCTTATGTGGAAAGTAGAAAGAGCAATGTTATTCATCCTTTTATAAAGTGAGAAAAATAAAGTATAAAAGATTTTAGATAAGCTATAACAATTAAGTCAGTGGGAAATCCAGACATACAACTAAGGTTTTATAATTCTTTTTCTTCTATTTTTCTCTAGTAATGGCATTTTTAATTATTTTACTTTTCTTTATTTATTAAAAGATCTTATCCCTCTATTCTCTAGTAGAACATGTACTCCTGGAAGGCAGGAGATATAAAATATAATTTTAAAATTATATCTCTAATGCATATTCTAATGTGCAGAAAGCAATTAATAAATATATTTTAAATTGCATTAAATCAAGTGTGCTTTGTTTTTCATTTCAAGAGTACACACACACACACATACACATATATATAATATATATTATACATATATGTGTTTTGTTTTTATTCAAACATCACAAGAGTCACACAGTGAAAAGCAGGTATCTCTCCTATCTAGACATAAACGCCCTGACCCAGAGGCAAATGTCTATCACTTTTTTACTTGTCTTGGATGTTACCATATTTTATTTTAATCATTTTCATAATGTTCTTATTATGCTATCTGATGTTTCCTAATACAATCATCAAATTTACAAAATCATAAAAAAAATTCATTATGGTACAAATGTGGGCACATGCATTCTCAGTCACAGGGTTTATCTGAATTCAGCTTACATGGTTTCAGGGTTAGCAGTTACAAAGCTGTTAGCTGAATCTATCTATCTATACAATTTAATGTAAATTAATGAACATGTGTGTCTTTGTGTTTCTATTTATTTTTGAACAATTGGGAGCAAGATGAATATACTGTTCTACATTTGTGGGTTCTTAACAACAATATTTGCTGGGTAACTTTTTAAATAAACTCTTCATTTGGAAATAATTTTAAATTTACCACGTAGCAAAAATTTAAAAAAAATGAGGAACATTCATCTACTTTTAACTAACATTCAGATTCTGCTCTTATAAATATTTTACCTTCTTGTTTAATCATTTGTTTAATCTTTTTCTTTCTCCCTCCAGCCCCTCTGCTGGCTCTCTTTCTGAAATCATTTGAGGGAAGTTGCGTACATCATGGTCTATTACTTCTAAATATTTATATTTTTATTGCCTAGAATAACCCTTTTATTGTATATTACTACATTAAAATTATCAATATTATATTTAATATTGATATGATAATTTCAACTAATACATGTTTGCATTTCAACTTTGCCAATTGAAATGTTTGCATTTTCACCCCTTCAGTATGGGACCACGTCTAGAATAAGGTGTTACATTTAGTTATTTCTTTTTAGCTTTCTTTAACCTGAATTATATCAGAGCCTTTCTTTGTCTTTAATGTTATGGATAATTTTGAAGAATACAATTTCCCCACTCTGTTTTTAATAGATATTCCTCACCTTCAGTTTGTCTGATGTTCATGATTAGTTTTAAATTATGCACTCCTGGCAAAAAAAAAATACATAGGTGATTTTGTTGTCAGGGAAAAGAATCTGGGGGTACATAATATCCATCTGTACCTCACTGATAATTGTTTTATTATACTTTAATTTCTGGGGTACATGCGCAAAACATGCAGGTTTGTTACATATGTTTACATGTGCCATATTGGTGTGCTGCACCCATTATCTCATCATTTACACCACACCAGGTATATCTCCTAATGCTATCCCCCCTCCCCCCTCCCCACAATAGGCCCCGATGTGTGATGATCCCCTTCCTGTGTCCAAGTGATCTCATTGTTAAATTCCCATTGTTAAATATCCACCACCCATTGTTAAATTCCCATTGTTAAATTAAACACCCATGAGAACAGGCGGTGTTTGGTTTTCTGTTCTTGTGATAGTTTGCTGAGAATGATGGTTTCCAGCTGCATCCATGTTCCTACAAAAGACACAAACTCATCCTTTTTTAGGACTGCATAGTATTCCATGGTGTATATGTGACACATTTTCTTAATCCAATCTGTCACTGATGGACATTTGGGTTGATTCCAAGTCTTTGCTATTGAGAATAGTGCCACAATAAACATACGCATGCATGTGTCTTTATAGCAGCATGATTCATAATCCTTTGGGTATATACTCAGTAATGGGATGGCTGGGTCAAATGGTATTTCTAGTTCTAGATCTTTGAGGAATCACCACACTGTCTTCCACAATGGTTGAACTAGTTTACACTCTCACCAACAGTACAAAAGTGTTCCTATTTCTCCACATCCTCTCCAGCACCTGTTTCCTGACTTTTTAATGATAGTCATTCTAACTCATGTGAGATGGTATCTCATTGTGGTTTTGATTTGCATTTCTCTGATGGCGAGTGATGATGAGCATTTTTTCATGTGTCTGTTGAAAAAAATGTCTTCTTTTGAGAAGTGTCTGTTCATATCCTTTGCCCACATTTTGATGGGGCTGTTTGTTTTTTTCTTGTGAATTTGTTTAAGTTCTTTGTAGGTTCTGGATATTAGCCCTTTGTCAGATGAGTAGATTGCAAAAATTTTCTCCCATTCTGTTGGTTGCCTGTTCATTCTGGTAGTAGTTTCTTTTGCTGTGCAGAAGCTCTTTAGTTTAATTAGATCCCATTTGTCAATTTGGCTTTTGTTGCCATTGCTTTTGGTGTTTTAGACATGAAGTCCTGGCCCCTGCCTATGTCCTGAATGGTATTACCTAGGTTTTCTTCCAGGGTTTTTATGGTTTTAGGTCTAACATTTAAGTCTCTAATCCATCTTGAATTAATTTTCGTATAAGGAGTAAGGAAAGGATCCAGTTTCAGCTTTCTACTTACGGCTAGCCAATTTTCCCAGCACCATTTATTAAATAGGGAATTCTTTCCCCATTTCTTGTTTTTGTCAGGTTTGTCAAAGATCAGATGGCTGTAGATGTGTGGTATTATTTCTGAGGGCTCTGTTTTGTTCCATTGGTCTAGATCTCTGTTTTGGTACCAGTACCATGCTGTTTTGGTTACTGTAGCCTTGTAGTATAGTTTGAAGTCAGGTAGCATGATGCCTCCAGCTTTGTTCTTTTGGTTTAGGATTGTCTCGGCAATGCAGGCTCTTTTTTGGTTCCATATGAACTTTAAAGCACTGATAATATTAATTTTAGAAACACAATTAACTATTTTCTGGTTTTCCACAGTAATGATTATTTTTGTTCTTCCTTGAAACTAATAGGAAGTCCTTGGGAAGTCACTTTATGACTATACATGTATCATGCCCCACAACAAAATTAGTCCCTTCATTCAGCATCCATTGGTGACTCTTTTCTGATCCGATCTTGACTACTGTGGAAGCAAAAATGACAATTTTCCAAGTATCTCTCCCTCTGCATTTCTAATTGGCTGTCTGAATTCTAATGTTAAAAAAGATTATCTCTTCCCCCCAATTACTATCTCTTTATTATTATTATGGGCTGGTAAATTTTATTTTGTTTGACAGCTTGTAATTCATTACTGTTCCAAATTGTTTGGGTTCTGACATTTTTGTAGATTGGGTCATGACCCCATTCTTGAAAGTCTAGAAGGAGCAGAGTGGTCCTGCCTAAGAGGAAAAAGATAGCTGAGCTCAGTAGAGAGTGCATCAGCAGCAGTTGATTTCAGGCTGGCCTCAGATACCAGACCTGTTTGATTACTTTATGTGGGAAAGCAGTTCATAAAGTGCTTCCTAAAATGCCACGTAACCTCTTCCAACCTTCACTTCAGGTGGTTAACCACATGTCAAAAGGCCTGGTTTCATAATGCTGGCAAGCCTTTAGCTTCATACTCACCACCTGTCTGACTTGGCCCAACAAACCACTCTTCCTGAGCCTTGCCCGAGCCTGCTTTGCCAATCCAGCTCTCAAATCATCTGAGACTGGGGGAGGGGAGGACACTGAGAAAATATCACTGTGTTTACCTTTGGTAGCCTCCCAGTGTCTCAGAAGTTATCCCCACTCTACTGGCAACCTCCATCTTTTCATTATACCATCACACTGCCCAGTTGCCTCCCTTTGCTTGGGTCTTTTCATGACTGAGGCTCTGGGAACATATTTAAGGACTTTGGAGTAATATTTAAATTCTGCCTAGGGCCTCAACCTCAAGTAGAACAAGTTCTCTTTTATGCAATTATGCAGACATTGGTTATAGAGCTGCACCCATTCAATCTAACTCCAGAGAACATATTAGAAAAACTCCCCAGTTGCAGGATCCTGCAATGCAAAGACATGTAAAACATTCCCCTTCAGCTCACTGGCTGCAAAGCTGGATTTGGTAAACATAAATACTGCCTCAGGTTCAATCTATCTTTCCCTTGAATCTGCATCATTTCTTTTATTTAAGTGGCCTCTCAGATTCCTTTATGTTGATACTTTGTCCATGTGAATACGCATGGACCCTTTAAACAAGTATCTTTTTTGCTATTTCTTCTATAGTGTATTTCACATGTAATGACTTCTTTGTAACTCCTGTACTTTCTGTTTATTGGGACACATTGACTTTGGACTAAAGTTTCAAGAGCCTTTATCAATTTTATTTGATTGTCCGGGGAAGTACTTTAGAGTAGGAAAAAAAAAAAAAAAAAAAAAAAAAAAAAAAAAAAGATAGGGTATTTCAAGGCAAATAGAAAGAATACAAGAGAAGGAAAAATGGAGGAAGGGGGTTGCTGAAAACCTAGCTCTCCCATCTGAACTTACCTTTATACAGTGGCATGAGTAAGGCACTAATCCCCTACTCCCCACCACATATATAATCACACATATACACATACAACACACACCTCCCAGTTCCTTATGGGCTCTAATGACTCCTCAGAACTTTCAGCTATGAAAGTTAAGGGAACTGACTCTAGCTACTAACAGAGCCAAGGAACAAGAGATCTTTTAGGTATTTTGCATTTTTAAGCACATTAACATTAAGGTGGTCCCAAGTGATATAATCTGCAATGAGACTCTTGACTTTCCTCCTCTTTGACAATGGGTTGAAAATAGGGGTTTCTAACTGAAAATGTACTCTTTCCAAATAGTCTAATTAGTGGCAAACCCTGCAGTCATTTCTCCAGGTCTCCAAACTCAAAATGAGTACACGAGGGTAGAATTTCTTTTTGAGCTCACAGGGTAGGCAGCTGGCCATCTCACCTGGATCCAATCATCAATTTCTCTTGGTTACTGACAAATTTTTCTCAAGCAAAATTACTCTTGTTGGGTGAGCTCTGCTACTTGCAAGTTTAGGGAAATTAATAGAATATCTCTAACAAATGATTTGGCAGTGGCAGCTGACAGTCACTTAGAGGTCTCTGAGAATGTTCTGTGATTGTTCCATGTGGTAGACACACCCTGAGGTGACCCTCAATGATTCACATTCTTGTCTTATTCCCTCCCCTTGAGTGTGGGCAGAACCTATGACTTATAGCCAATAGAACAAGGCAAATGTGATGGGTCTCTCCCATGATTTTATTAGACTATGTAAGATTCCATTTTAGCAGACTTAAGCAAAAGATTCTCCTGCTAGCTTTGAAGAAGTAAGCTTCACTGTTATGAAAAGGCCTGTGAAGGAGCCTCCTGGCAAGGAACTAAGGTGGCCTATAGATTCTGAGGGTGGTACCCTACTGAGCCATCAGGAAAAGAGGGACTTCCATTCTACAGCTGCAAGAAACACAATTCTGCCAAAAACTTGGTCTGAAAATGAACCCTGAACTCCAGAGATTAAAAAAGATTAGTAGACACCTCTATTCAGCCTCTTGAGACCCATGAATAAAAGACTTATCCAAGCTGTGTCTATATTGCTGTCCGTAGAAACTGCGAGATAATAAACGTCTATTGTTTTCAGCATCTAAATTTGTGGTAATTTGTTACACGGCAATATAAAACAAATACATTTTTTTATGCAGTGAGAAGAGTCCAGGAGGAGAAAAGACTGTCCACATTAAGCCTGCCGCTGTGACTTTTAAGGCTACGGTGCTGCTGGTGGCGTTTGCCATTTTTCTTACTAAGATAAAAAAGTGAATTAAGATGAAAGAAATGCAAGAGAAATGCTTATAAATACTAAGAACAGCAGCATCTTGCCTAGGTCATACCTACGCCTACATGCACACAAGCAGTGCACATCCTATACTTTCTAGAATGCTTTGCACTGTTTAATGATCCTGGGCAGACATTTGCTAACTACCCTCCAGGCATATTTTTACCAACTAGATTGGGAAAGAGAGTGACTGCCACAGCAGCTCGGGGGTTGTGTCAGAAACTCTCAGGATGTAAGTTGTTTCTACCAACACTGTTGAGGCAGGAGACAGACGGGGATTAGTGAAGGGGTGGATTTCATTGCCACCCTCTAAAAGCAGCTTTTTCTCTCACCTCAGACCTTCTAGTTCTGGCTCTACAACTAAGTTCTAACAGAGTACCCCAAATTAAACTCTAATAGAGAAATCCTTTCAGATTATGGCTCCCTAAAGGGATCTAAGCCTGGGGTTTCTCATCATACATACATTTAATCAACATTTAATGAGCTTCTACTCTGCGTTAGCACTGCTGATATAGCAGTGGATAAAACTTATAAAATCCCAAAAGACATAGAGCCTACAGGCTAATGGGGGATACAGAAAAGGCAATGGTCAATTTAAATACATTATAGGGAAAGTAAAAATGCTCTCTGAGCACAAAAGAGGGACACCTCACCCATCAAAGAGGTTCTAGAAAGAAACCCCAAACACCGCAAGTAAAGATGAAAAGGAATTGACATAGCAGACTTCTTCAAACAGAAAGAATATGTGCCAATGCCCAGAGGTGAGTTTCAGGGAGCAGCAGAACTGAAGCATGGGGTTTATGGGTGAGTAATAATAATCATAAGGTACAGCATTTATCCAGCATATACTGGGTCAGTGCAGTATTAAATGGATGGTATGCATTATCTCATTTGATCCTCACTTAATCCCCCTGATGAGGCAACTGAGGCACAGAGAAGTTAAATTCTTTGCTCATAGTCATGACACTGGTTAAGTGGGAAGCCAGGAATTAATTCCTAGCCAACTGACTCCTAAGCCCACACTATAATGGCCCAGTCTAAACTCAAAAAAATACACCAAATGGTGGGATCAGCCCTCTACCCTTCACCAATAGAAACACCAGCTAAACCTATGGGTACAAATCCACCAAGGTTCTACAACTCCCTGATCTCAGACACTCTGACCAGTCCTCGAGTTCTCTTGCCAAAAACAGAGAGGAATAATTAGGTCTCCTGCACTTACTGGGTCTCAGGTTAGCATGCCAGGTTTCCAGATTAAGTTTCTGCCCTTCCTAGGCTTCCTGGAAATTATAATCTTGTCTCTGAGTTCAGTCTTCTTGCCTAGATTCTCCTGTCAGACCTCAGACACCATGTTCTGCCTCCTTTTTTGAACTTCTTTATATTTTGGCCCCATGGGCATCCTCAAATTGTTTTGGGGTGTCTATGCTTCTGTCTGGTTTCTAGGGTCTAGTCATCTTCAGTTTAGCCTGAATACAAGAGATTTCTGAATGAATATCTTTGTCACATAGAGGCGACTGTGATCTTTCCTAGGCATAGTATTGTGGCTAACTGTTCTGGTTTCGAAACCCCCTTTTGATCTCAATTTCTTGGAAACCATGGTGCATCCCAGTGCTCCTTCCATGTTAGCTCCTAGGGTTAGTACTCAAATCCTTTTACTTTGTTTTTCAAACTATTTTGGAAAAAGGTAGAATATAATTTTTCACCTCTCTAGATTATTCAAAAATATCTTGTCCTCTTCTACAAGAACAAATTAACTAAAGTGATTTCTTTCTAAGTAAATCAGAAATTTCTTGAGAATAAATCTATAATCATCATAGAGCTACCAGAACAAATAGCTCAATGTGTAGCCAAATTTTAAAACAAGTTTCCATCATTATATAGTTTTACATATTTAAACTAAAATAATTTGTATATACATACACATTAATTGTACATTCATATTTATATATTAGAAAGTAGTAGTATTTTCCAATCCAACAGATTTTTAAGCTGTATCTAAAGCATACCTTTCTCTCTTTTGGTTTCAGTTAATTTCGTCAATGTCTTACAGTTTAGGAGCTCTTCTATTTAGCAGGCCATGAATATCTTCTAGTGCACCATTGCTTCTTAGAGTATCCTGCAACCTTTTAGAGGTTCTAGGTCTTCATGCCAGAAGGTTTATTTGTTTATTTGCCTACACACTCATGAACAGTTTACCATCTGTAAACATGCTTATAAATGGCTACTGAAAGAGTCATTTTAAAAGAATAAATTAACTGCTGAGTAAATGACTCCCAAAATTTTCTATATTTGGGGATATATTGCTATCTTTTGTTCTAACTATGCTTGAAATTTTTAAATATAGCTATATGTTCTATAAACATATAGCTTTATTTATTATAAATATGTTTTGTACAAGTTATGAAGACCAATTTACAAAGGTAAATGTTACTTATAATTCATATATCTGCCCACCAAATAAATTTTTTTCCATTCCTGAAAGAGTTATTATTTGACAGTTCTGACCAGCAAGTCTTTATTCCTTTTCAGTTGGAAATTGCTTGAACATGACTTCAACGCCTAAGTATCAATTTCCTCCTGGACTCCTTGCTATCTAATATCTCAAACTACTTTCTTTAAGGCCACCAGTGACCTTCCCTGCAATTTAAAGTGCAGTTTTCTTTGTTCTATATTTTGAGATTTTCTGCAGCCTTTCATATGATGGGACATCACATTCTCAATTACATTCTTTCTAGTTTTAGTAGCATCAGTTATACCCTGGTACAACTTTTGTACAAACACACTCACATACACACTCAGTTTCTATGATGTGTCTGTATCTCTTCATATCTTTCAAGTATCTGTGTGTTACAAATGACCATTAGGGTACCATATTTTTTATTATTCTGTGCATAACTCCAAGGGCACAATCTGTTATCTTACTTAAATACTTATATAATTTAGTTATAGGGTTACACACATATTAGAGGGAAGGAGGCTGCAGAGATGGGCACACATTTTATTTATGCTCTAAGGAAGTCCACTCAAATTTTATTTCTATGATTAACATTAGGTAGCATCTCAGTACTTTGTTGTTGCCAGGTGTAAGTACACTTTTTGCAATCTTCTGTTTACTCACACCATTTATTTACTTGACCATATTTATCTAGCTGATCTCCTTACTCCAGACACTGGAGGTTCAGTGGTGATTTAGAATAGACTCTGGTCATTACTTTCATAAAGATTACAGTCACAAGGGAATGGAAGGGAGGTTATGGGGAAGAGAGGGGAAAGGAGTGTCGTGTTCAGATTTGTATCTCCAGAATAGAGGTTTCAGAGGATTTTCTACCCTCAGCACCATCTTTTCCTTCCTAATCTGAAGTTTTAATAGTCTAGATTTAGTTACCATCCTTATTCAACGGCTCTTTGATTCTGAGTCTCCTTTGTTTGTTCTTCCTCCTCTTCACCAGTTTTAAATAGTGGAATTCCCTAAGGCTTCTTGATAACCAATACCTACGTGTCTTATTTGCTCTTTAGTGGATATCTCAAGCATAGCATGCCTAAAGTACACAAAGTAAAAGAACCTATTTTCCTTCCTTCCTTCCTTCCTTCCTTCCTTCCTTCCTTCCTTCCTTCCTTCCTTCCTTCCCTCCCTCCCTCCCTCCCTCCCTCCCTCCCTCCCTCCTTCCTTCTCTCAGGCAACCAGACATTCATTCAGCAAACTTCTGCTGAACACTTTCCTAGGCCATAAGTATTCAGAAAATAATTAGGGAGAATCTTTGACCTCAAGAGCGTAAAATACCCTCTATGATTTGTTACTACAACCTTGTCTGTGAATTTTTTTGTACTTTCTCCCAAATATTTACCTTTCTATATCTCCACCTCCCTAGTGCCTCACAGTTTATACTATTTTCTACACTCAGGACCATGTTTTCTTTCTCATGCTAAAATTATCACTTGCACACTCTTATGCAAGATTGCTCTGAAAGTTAATATTAAAGATACAGGCAAATGGGAAGCGGTTCCCTTCCAAGTAGATGGGCAACTGTCTTGCCTCTTCTGTCTTGCCTTTTCTGTCCTATTGCCTGTTGTGCTCTGCTATGACACACATTTTCTTGATGCAACACCACCACCATCATTATGTAACTTCACCACCTATCAGAGTACCTATAACACTGTAGATGGGAGAGGTCATACATAAAGCCTAATTCGTTTTGCCCTCTTTGAATACCACCTAAATATATTGGAATTTCACCATGATGAAATAAGTGAATAAACTTAGAATAAGTTTCTGAGAGACAGACTAAGAGACAGCTGTGAAACTGGCTAGTGTTAATGCTCTGTTCCCATGCTGAGGACCTCTTTCCATCTTCCCCCATTTATTTGTGTTCACTATAAATCACATGCCACTTGAGAAAATTTTATACCAAGAAAAGAATGATACAATGCTTGTTGTTTTCTTTTAAAATGATTATTTAATATATAAGCTTTATATAATGTTGTTCAGATAATTTAAAAATAAGTGCAATGAATTGAGTTATTCTATAAGAAGATCCTTTCCCCGGATCTTCCCACTGACCTCAGCCCAATAGTAAAGCATTTGGTCATTCAGCATCATACAGTTCCTATCCTTAGTTCATGTTTGCTTAAGTTCATAAATAGTCAATAAATACTGATTTCAGAAACTCTTTCCCAAACTCTGGTATTCCTCTCAATTATGTCACGTGTGACCCACTTTTATATTTTTGAGTAATTAATCACCCCATCCAATATTATCCATTATTTAAAATAAATTAATAGATTGATATACCTAGTAAAGTTAGTGGAAACTAATGAAGTGGAATGTCTTGACTATTCCTGTTCCTTTGATGTGTCAGACTGCTTTAAATTGTTCCAAATAATCCTGCTTCTTATCTCGTTTAGGAAGCATTCTTCATTTTCTCAAAACCACAGTGATCCATCCCATAACAACCCTTCTAGAGTATTTAAAATTTGAATAACCTAATTTAAACATCCAGCCAAGGTTTAAAGTTATGCAGTTATGACAGTTGTCCTTACTGGTTATTTACAACTAGAATCTGTTCTGATACCTTGGTGCAAATTTTTAGCTCTCCCTCACTCCTGCCTTTGCTTATGATAAGCAACTTGACCTTAACCGAACACACTGTGCTTTCTCTTCTCATTTTGACTTTGTTCTTAATGAGGTCCCTCTCTCTGAAATATACTTTGCCCAACTGTACTTGAAAAGGTCTCTAATTTTCCAATACTTAGCTAAGTGACCGCTTATTTTTAAAGATTTTCCAGATTTTTACACATAGAATAAATCACTCCTTGTGTGTGTCCCCTGAGCACTCTGTGCATATCTCTAATGTAAAACTTATCACAACGGATTGTGATTATTTATTTCCAACTTTGTGTTGACCACTAGACCATGAACCCCTGGAGAGCAGCGGTGGTGCTCTGTTCACTGCTGGCATGCCATAAGTGCTCGGTAATTGAGTGGCTGAACTTTAAATAATTTGTAGAATGAGTCAGAGCACTTAAAAGTGAAGGGAAAATACCTTAGGGGAATGAATACATTTTTTAAAAATATTTTACACATTCATTAATGCCTTGATTCTACAAGATTATAAACCATGGATAAGAATAACCTAACTTAAACATTACATTTTTTATCCTTTTCTATTTGTATCTCTCTTGAAGTAATATTAGGTACATGTTAGATGCTTCATTAAAACAAAACAAACAAGCGACCTATACACACACACACACACACACACACACACACAAATACAGGGTGAGAGAGAGAGAGAGAGAAAGAGAGAGACAAAGATATTTTTAAAATAAAGACATACTTTGTCTCTAATGAGTAGGTTAAGAATACAGAATGTCATAAGTAAAGAAGAACTGAAAAACTTTAACTCAATTCTATACCACTTCATCACCAATATGAGACAATGGACTGTTGAAAAGCAGAGACTGTTGATCTCTACATATATCAGACAAAAAAAACTTTTATAACTCCAGGTTTGAAACTCTCATTGACATCTGAATAATCATAGAATAAAAAGTAGCGAAGTAACAGAGTAAAAGATAAAAGGTAAAGCTATAAGACTTTCTATTTTATTATGTACTTACATTTGTATATATATATATGATATCCCATATTATATCATTTAGAATTGGGAAAAGTTCCTAAAATTTATTTAATTCATTTTTTACATCTTATAATAGTTAAAATTAAAACATCAGAAATTTTATATGCAGTAAATGATTAACCCGTGTCTACCGATAAAATCTACAATCAGCATCTAGTTTCAAAAGTAATTAGCATGATTCGTTCCCAAAATTGTGTGTTTGTACTATACCAGAGTTTTCATGTTAGTGAATAGCAATTTTTAATGAAACTCCTGAATGAATTGAAAGAAACACCCACACAATACTAAGCAAGTCAGTAACAATGAAAATACTAAAGAGTGGCAATACTAATTGAACATTTACTATAGGCAAGGCGTCGTTCTCCATGCTTATAAGATCAGTTCATGAAATTTTCATAACAACCTTATGAGGTAGGTACTTTTATTTCCCCCTCTCTCCTACTTTTTTTTTTTTTTTTTTTTTTTTTATTATTATGAAGGCATGAAGCCTGAAAAGGGTGGAACAAGAAGGGGGGACCAGACTACCTGAATATAATTTGCACACAATTATTGCATATTCTTACATGCAACAAGGGCATGCAAACAAACAAGAAAGTGTCTTTAAAAGCATCTGCTCTTTTCTTGCTCTGCTGAGCAAAACTGTTTTTTAGCCTGATCATAGCCTCTTCTGTACTTCGAATTGAGAAAAGTTGCTGGAACTTAACTTTACACCTTGCCTCTCATCACAGTAAATTGTGTCTTTTTTTTCCCCCATATTATTGATTTTACTCAGCTCAATATTTTATCTGACTGACTGCAGTAGCAATATGTATACTCAGTTTTAGGAAAAACACATTTTCCACATTGACCCAAATGTTAGGATATACCCTTGAGAGTTTTATGGTATGCTATGGCACACAGGTAGAGAGCCACTTACTTGTGAAAATTTACCTAGACAACCTTTATGTTATGCTCAGTTCCATGGCCCTGAGACCAGTATCAAACACCGAACAACTAACTCTCTGCTTTTGGCAGAATTTAGCATTAAAAAGTACTGTTGTCAGTTTATATTTTCTCATCAAAAATACTATTAAAATTAATTCGTGGATATAAGTAGTTACAAATAGCTAAATCCAAGGCCCAGTGCCTTGTAAAACTTCTTGGAGAAACATCTACTGCTTAATAGCTCTAGATTATATTTTCATTTTATGCAGTTCTAATGTGAACAAGCTTCTCTGTCTCTAACTCTGAAAGAAGCAGAAAAGTCTTTATAATTTATTAACCCCTGAAAAGAGCACATTCCTTTGTCATAGCTTCAGAGGCAGAGAGAGAAAGCAGATAAGAAATCACATTCATACTTTCAATTATTGAATTCTAATTTTATTCTCTCATTCTGCATACTTCAAATGGGCATTACTAAAGGGACTAAGTTCAGGGGTATTGTTTTATTATTATGTAATAGTACAAGAGTAAAATATTTGGAGCCAAATCAAGTGTGTTCAGCTAACTTTTGTTGTACAATTTATATGTATGTTCACTAGATAGATTCTTCAGTGGCTAATTAAATGATACTATCTAAAAATGGTTTATCTTCAACTGATAGGTTCTATGTACAGATTGATTTTCTCTGAAGAGGTTGTATTTTAGGCTTTTTATTTCTTTTAAGTCACTGAGTATGTGTAAATAAGTTCAATAGGGAATAAATATCACTTTTAGTGCCATTGTCCTAGGAACTACCATTACTGTCTACCAAGATACTGAAAAAATTGGCCTTAAAAGGTAGATTGTCTCTAGTTTGCTTGTTCAAACACAAACTACTATCATTTGTGAGATATTAAGGTTTTTAATTAAAATAAAACATTTCTTCATTTTTTTAATTCTTTTTCTTAAACTTTAAAGAACCTTATCCAAAGTCAAACAACTGTGAACTTGGCATACTATTACCAGCAAATAATTGATTGTAAAATAGACAATAAAAATAAAGCTAGCTTGCTTGAACATACATTATAAATACAAGATAACTTTGTCCAAAAATGCTTGATACTGTTTTTGGGATCCACCACAAACTATTTTATTCTTATAATATTTCAGTGACCACATTCAGAATCAAGTATGAGTTATAAAATATTTGACAGACTTTTCACAAAACCCAAATATTATGTAAAAATCTACTTTAGATTAAAACATACCTGAGAACTTAGAGACACACAGAAACACAAGAAATGCAAATGAGTTTGTCCTTTAACTCATGTTTCCTATTTCCCATAAAGTTTTTGGTCTTAATTAGCCACACCTTAAAATACATTCTACATTTGTAGTAATTTAAAGATGAGAACTTTTCAGGTAGAAAAAAATAATATATGCAAGAACAAGAATTGTTTTTCACTGTTCAGTTATAAATGCCAAGTACCTAGAAGAGTGCCTGGCATGGAGTAGATACTCAAGAAAAGTGACTGATTAGGTAATCAGCTGTATTAAGGGAGGGAGGGAGAGAGAAAGAGAAAGAAAGTAAGAAAGAGAAATTGATTGATTTGGGGCCCTGAAATTTGTAAACTTGTTTCTGGGTCCTAGCTCCTCCATTTACTGACTTACTGACTGGGTGATCTTTGGAAACAAGTTACAAATTATCAGTTTCTGTTTCCTTAGTTGCATAACATCAATTATTTTATCGCATACCAATTGTTAAGAATTAAATATATATGTACACAATGTTGATAAAAAGAACTTTTAAACTTTAAAATACATAAAATATTACATTTATGTACCTAAAATATACACCTAAATATCCAGACATTCACGCAGTAAGTCTAAGCTGTCCAAGATGACATCATAGTTACCATATTTTTTGTCTTAAGCAAAAAGTTGGCCTGGAATGCCCAGAATTTCACACTGTCAAGACAAGCATAGAATTCATGATCATTCAAGTGCTTGAACTGAGAAACTAAAAAAACAAGCAGTGTTGTGCATTCAATCACTACAAGAAACTAACAAAGGGGCTTACATTAAACTAAAATCTAGAAAAGTATTAAAACATACAAAAAGAGTATTATTTTGCAATAGGTAAAAACATAATTTGAAGAATAATTTTCAAAAGAAAAAATATATCACCCCCAGTGTATGGAGTATGCAGAGAACTTCAGAAGAGTTAATAAGAATCTTTCCATGGCTGTTTTTTTCCATCTCTTCTTAATATTGGTTACATAAATCAGACAAAGATCATATGTATTTAAAAGGAAGGAGATAATACAGTAGTACATGTAACATCACACATCATTTGTTTATGTCACTCTGTACTGACAAGCCTTCCTAGGAACTTTGTGGCATAGGAAATTGCTATGATCCCATTGATGTCCTCTCTTACATTAAAAATAATAACAAAAAGACTTCCTGTGAAATGAATTAAGTCCACTAGCCAGGTAGCTCATATCCTGTGTACTTGCATTGTATAAAGTTGTCCAAAGGAAAAGGAGGAGATAAGCACTTAAACATACTGCAATCACCATCAACATAGTGCATTTGTGACTAGCCAGGCTAATACTGAAAGAATGAATCATACACAGAAAAAAAATACATTTAAATGTCTAGATCATTCACAAGCTGAATAAGATTTTCTTCATTGTTGACAGAATGATATAAATAGATTTTTAGAGAATTAATTATTGGGAGACAAATGCTTTTCCCTTAGTTAAGTTTAATCACCTGTGAAAATGACACAGTCAATACCACTGGGTTTTTCAACTCCACTTTAGAGTACTTAGGGAAAGAAAAAAAAAAATCATTTCAAAGCAGTGACTCATTACGCTTTCAAGCTCATATTATCAAAACTTTTAGATTTCTATTTAAATTTTGAAATTCACAGAATATACCAACTTAAATTTTCCTGAGTAAAAAATTAATTCTAGATGTGTATTGGAAGCTTTTTGAGGTTTTGTTGATTATCTATGGTTGTGGCTGAGACATTAAGTTCACTTGTTTAGATTTCATTAATACACATCTGACACTTTCTATAAACTTAGTTTTGTTCAGACCTGAATTGACTAAAGGAGACAATTCGAACAACAGTAATGTCTAGAGCTGCCAAACAGGACTGGGCTAGCAGAAGATACAGAGTGTGACATAGCTGAGAAACCCCTGCTGTCTTACAGCTCAACTTGAGAATCTCCAAATCCTGATTTTTAATTATCAAAATTACTAGTTTGCAAAGGCAGAAATATTCTATGTTAAAGGCAGAGTAAAAATAAATCTAAAAAGCATAGGCACATCAACGCTGGATGAACAAGCCATTATTCAAAAGTTTTATTACCCTAGGAGGAATGGAGATGCTATTAAAATAAAAGAGCGTGTTAAATAAAATAATAGCTAATTACACTTTTCTGTGGCTTTATTTCATAAATAACTGCATTCAACTTTAAAATAACAACCGTGTGCTACTTTCTACCATAATAATAGACAACATTTGAGGGGATACGAATATTTTTGAATTCTTCATTCGTTAGCATGTGAACATTCTCAGTCAATTGAAAGCTTTTAGTGTAGTGACTTTTCAGGTTCTCTGTCACATTCAATCACCTATCCATAGCAATTCAACAGCTCTAAATATATTCGTTTTGCTACAATATAACAAGATCCTCAGGCATAAATGTTACTACTGACAAATGATTAAATAATATAAAGTACTCTTTTAGGATTTAAATATTTTCTGGCTACATAAAAGACAGTATTTTATTTTGCACTAAAAAGCATAACAAAAATGCAATAAAAGATTTTAATATCTCTTAATTCCAGAAAGAAACCCTTACACACATTCTTAAAATTTTTCGTTATTATTATTTCCTTAGATTTAAATGGTAAATATGAATGTAAAGTCTTACAACTTTATTTCAGAAGCCAGAGCCTTTGCTCACTTGGCAAATTTTGTTTTCCCTATATAAACGCAACTTTGCAAAACTGTCCCAAAGAACTGCCATTTAACAATTAAAAACTTTGACTCATTTTAAGTCTACAGCAACACTACTTGGTTGACCATTTCTACCACTATTCTTCAATACTAATAGAAAAATACAGAGAAATGATGCAGGATGATATACATGCACATATACAGTTTTAAAAACACATCCAAAATTGTGGTCTTATAATAGCAGTTACTTTCCTTTTTCTAAAGCAAAGCTGAATTTACCTGCCATTCATTTTCTGCTGCAAATTAGTTTGTCAGGTACACGTTAGCAAGCTCTTTCTTCAATTCATTTTGCTAACTCCATAGTCCTTTAAATAATGATAAACATTCCTGAATAAAAGCTTACCAGATAGTAATCCTCTTTGACCCTTATACTACTTCGTCTGTAAGACACATCTACCTTTATTTTAAAAGAGAAGGTAAAACGGAAGAAGCCCTTACCAGAGACAGAGAAAACAATTCGTTCAGCTAGATCCAACAGTGCTCTGTGTAGCCTGGCAGCATGAGTGATCCTTGGGCCTCACACAAAAGCGAGATAATTGGCTCTCAATGAAGAGATGTAAACATCCATCATAATGGCACTGTGCTGAAACTGAACGCCACCTCAGCTGTTCTATGTACTCCGACTGGAAGATGATGTCACAAACATCAACTGGGTGTACTCTCATTGGCTTCTGTTACCTGGAATCATATCTTAACCCTAAACTGTCAGCTGCAAATTAAAATGCTCATTTCTGACTATAATTTCTGCCTTTAAAAGGAGAGTGAAAGTAATGTTGAGCTCCTGGGGGATCACAAACTGAAAATACTGCCCTATAAATATGCTAAGACTGATTTACCTAATTAATTAATCAGAATTAGTGAAAATGTTATTTTTCAAATGTGTTTTGTTAAGTAACAGTGTTTACAAAAGGTATTTGACAGAATGGATATTAAAGGACAAGATGTATGTAATCATAGCATCTGGAATTTTAAATTTTGTAATTACTTTGCATTGATTTTACAGTACTAGCCCCTGAGATTTAAGAAACTCAAATTGAGGAAAATTATAATATAGTCAATTGTACAGTGAAGTTTTCAGTCAATTTTTTCAGAGCAGCCATTTGTGTTTTTAAATCTTCTAATAAAAACACAAAAACATAAATACATTTTATTCTCTGAGTATTAAGCGCTATCTGCAAAGTTTTGTGTAATAAACCTTAAAGTATGAGATATTAAAAGCACAACATCACTAACATAATAATGTTAACTATTGGTTTTTACAAAGAGTAATTTATAAGTCACTGGAACTTCAGACAATTCCATTTCAGTAATTGAAAGCTACTCTATGATATAGTGCTGTTCTCTTTGAGCACACACGGGGTATAATTATCCATCTCTTACCTTCTACCTGACAAAAGCCCCAGATTTCTCCCTAGGCTTAAATCCAGTGGGAGAGGAGGATAATGGGCTAAGCTGGTTGCAGCAGCTTGCTGCCAGAGGGACAAAACTACAATCACCTTGAAATATACCCAAGCTTTCCCCACCGAAAAGAGCTGTCAACCGCATAACTGTGAGATGCAAGAATTACCAGAGCTATTCAGTGACCAGTTCCTTCTAAATCTAGCCCAGCCATATCCCAGGGCAAGCCCTTTGAAAGCTGTGCAGCTCAGCATGCAAACAGTACAAGCACCTGGAGAAAGAGAAAGGAAATTCACTTCAACCACCCCAACTTTAGGGAAAGGAAAGCCACCAACAGTGCACTTGCATGCCTTTATGTTATTTCATTTATTTCTGAATAATGGATTCAGGGCAAATACTTGTTGCATTCCCTCCGCATTTCCAATGACAGAAAATTATTTTTACTCAATGGCCTCAATGAGAGTTCAAAAAGTTGATAATATATGAAAATACACTTTCATATGTTCATATTTCCTCCCAAGTTCCGACTTTTATGATAGTTAGTTTATTCGATTACTTTGAGTAGCAAGCTAGCACGTGACATGGGAGCAAGAGTTCTAGACTAGGGTTGAAATGATTCAGGCTCCAGTTCTTGCTCCACCACTTACTATCTATAAAAACTCTGGTAACTTAACATCTTTTATGTATAGACTGAGAGAATGGTAATGCTACATACAGCAAAATAATAATAATAGATATAGGGATCAGATGAGACAATGCATAGAAACTTGCTATATAAAATAAAACGTATTATATAAACATAAGATATAATAAATATTATTGTTGTTATAAAAGCAATCAAATGTGTTCATTTTAAAGACACATGGAAGACTTAAAATTTAAAGTTACTTTAGTGCCCTCAAAATAATGTTATAAATATCTTAAACCCTTAAAATTTCAACTCGAAAATAATGTTGCACATTAACTTGATTTATAACACTGACACTGACTCAATGTGTTTTTTTGTTTGTTTGTTTGTTTAAGTTTTTAACCCTCCCAGAATAATTTGGAATTTAATCATATTAGTCAAGTGCAAGATTCTAGACTCAAGAAGACTATTTGTCAAAATGTACTTTGGGCCAACGTGAAAGATGCTGTTTATTTAATTCTGCCTAAAAACATGGAAGTTTAGATGAAAATGTGTATTAAAAAAGATTCAATGCCAGGCAAAGTGATATAACATTGAATTACAGATCAGAAAGATGAATTTGGACAATGTGAATGTCAACTGTATTTCTGGTAGACGAATGATAAAGCTGAGGTATTATAATTGCTAAGAGGATATGGCAAGCAGAAAAAAAAGTTTACACAATAAAATATAATCATATATTGCATACATAATATAAAATTTTAATAGTACAAATATTTAATGGCAGAGATAGAAAGCTAGCAAATTAGATCATATCCTGTTGCATGTAGAAAACATGCTGATATATAGATATATACATTCAGTTAATTTTTAAAGACAAATGTATTTTCTGGTAATTTTAGTGCACACAAATCATAACCTCTCTTATTTGTTTTGCATTTGTTTGGGTGACAGAATGCCACATATAATGTGCCTAGAGAAATACAGCAATATAAAGATTGGGAAACTTAAATACTCCTAGTACTCTGCAGGCATTTTTGTTTATTTATTTATCTGTCAATTTCCACAGGTATCAATGTATAGGCATTTTGTATCAATAACCCACATCTTACACAAAATTTGTTTATAAGTGAATAAGGTACTTAGTAAAGAATGCTGGTTATTGCCAGGCGCGGTGGCTCACACCTGTAATCCCAGCACTTTGGGAGGCCGAGGCGGGCAGATCACGAAGTTAGGAGATCGAGACCATCCTGCCTAACATGGTGAAACCCCGTCTTTACCAAACATACCAAAAATAAAAAAATGCTGGTTATTGTTTTTAAAATATGTCAATGAGATTTTTTAGGAATATAGATTTCAATGCTTATTTTTTATTTATTTATTTTTTTTTTTTGAGACGGAGTCTCGCTCTGTCGCCCAGGCTGGAGTCCAGTGGCGCGATCTTGGCTCACTGCAGGCTCCGCCTCCCGGGTTCACGCCATTCTCCTGCCTCAGCCTCCTGAGTAGCCGGGACTACAGGCGCCCGCCACCGTGCCCGGCTATTTTTTTGTATTTTTGGTAGAAACGGGGTTTCACTGTGGTCTCGATCTCCTGACCTTGTGATCCGCCCGCCTCGGCCTCCCAAAGTGCTGGGATTACAGGCGTGAGCCACCGCACCTGGCCTCAATGCTTAAATATTATACAAGATGGAGTCTCTAATCAATTATTTAGTAAAATTTTAAGGAAATACACTTATTACATATGAAAATAATTTTATATTTAAAATTTGAATTGTTTAAAAATTAATAAAATTATTGGTTTACAATTTAATTCCTAGGAAAATTGATAGGAAAAAAGATAATGTACTAGAAATACTTCATATTAATGTTGGACTAGAATAATTAATGAATCTTTATTGCATATATTAATAAGTAAATCTCAAGTTTTGTTTTTATTTATTAGGACAGAATTTATATTTTAGTTTTAAATAATTACATCTATACACCCAGGAATGTTTCAGATAAATATAGGATATAATAGTTCATATATGAATATCAATTTTATTACTCCAAAGTATGCTTTATACATAAGGACAGAAAACATTTATATACATATATTCTCTTACAGTGGGGAGAAACCATTAGAAAGTAATAATTAGTGGAATTTATAAAACTTTTTTGTGATTCTTTAGTGGTGTTTCTTTTGGAAGAGTAGAGATACTAAATTTCAAGACTTTTCAGTAATTTTCAGAATGTCCTTTGGAAAAAAGTCTGATGACAGTTGAACATCAGTCTGCACATGTATCTGGGTTAAGATAAAAAATAAGATAGTGTGTGGCCGGGCGCGGTGGCTCATGCCTGTAATCCCAGCACTTTGGGAGGCCGAGGCGGGCGGATCACAAGGTCAGGAGATCGAGACCACAGTGAAACCCCGTCTCTACTAAAAATACAAAAAATTAGCCGGGCGCGGTTGTGGGCGCCTGTAGTCCCAGCTACTCGGGAGGCTGAGGCAGGAGAATGGCGTGAACCTGGGAGGCGGAGCTTGCAGTGAGCCGAGATCGCGCCACTGCACTCCAGCCTGGGCTGGGCGACAGAGCGAGACTCCGTCTCAAAAAAAAAAAATAAATAAAAAAATAAGATAGTGTGTATGTGATGTGAACGTTGATAATAAGACATGTAACTATTTTCTACTATACTAAAATAATATTATTAAGAAATGCAACCTGATTACAAAATGTAAAAAATAAAATTCTAAATATAAAAATGTGAAAACATTAAGAAACTACAAGAAAAAAATAAAAGGATGGTGTCATTTCTTGAATATTCTATTTAATATACACATGTAGAAAAGTAAAATGCTGCATATAGCTCTAATTTCATACAGGAATAGTAACAAACACTGCATTTGAGAATGAATTTCCCAACATTGTCTCATTATTTATTACATTCCCCCAACTAAAATGGCCAGCTAGCATTTGTGAGTTCAGAGAATATAAAATATTTTAACTTTAATAGTGTGTAAAAGTTTAATATGTGGGGAAAAACACTCTATAGACATCAATTTAGGCTTCATTCTCAGTAAATGTATATTAGTAAATTTTTTTTTTTTTTTTTTTTTTTTTTTTTGAGACGAAGTCTCGTTCTGTTGCCCAGGCTGGAGTGCAGTTGTGTGATCTCGGCTCACTGCAAGCTCCACCTCCTGGGTTCACGCCATTCTCCTGCCTCAGCCTCCTGAGTAGCTGGGACTACAGGCACCCACCACGGCTAATTTTTTGTATTTTTAGTAGAGACGGGGTTTCACCGTGTTAGCCAGGATGGTCTCGATCTCCTGACCTCATGATCCACCCGCCTCGGCCTCCCAAAGTGCTGGGATCACAGGAGTGAACCACCGTGCCCAGTGTAGTAAATGTTTTCTAATAGGAAGAAAATTGAATCAATAAAATTATTTTGACAAATCAAGTTGAAGATGTTTTGTAGTTTAAGCCAAGTACATCACAATTTTATTGTGGTACTTACATACTATATATTTCCCAGGAGCTGAAATCATTGCAATATTTAATTGCCTGACAATTATTTCTGTTACATCAATTTTGTGGTTAAATTAATTATTTATATTATCAAAACAAATCAGCACTAGAGGCTAATTAAACTGGAGAAACCATCCTCCAATGTTTCCCAACCTACATATTAATAAAGTTTAGTTTATTACTAATTTCAGAAGGAATGAACATGTCCTACAGGTGATAATTTGATAGGCAGAACTTAAGAATTTAAAGAAGTTTAAAACTGTTGTGAATATTATTATCTCCTCTTGAGCAGTTGGGCATATATAGGATTTTACTACATCTTGCAAGATTGACTGACCCACTACCTAGTTATCCACAAGACGGCAGCTCGATTTATATGGCCACCAACAGCTAATACACTGGTTTATCCTTTTACATTTAACAAAACATAATATGTAAAGTATATAGGTAACTTTTGTGTATGAATGATCACAATTAGGTAATTTTTCATTTATAAAGAATAAGCCATGAAAGATGGATATCTATTAAAATCTATTGAAAAGCAGGAGATTTAAAAAGTTCCTGCAGCAATTATTGAAAAAGGCAGAACTTTAAAACACTGAATTTTTACTAACACAAATTCCAACGTTTCATCCCAAATTTATTTCAGAGGTTAGTCTATTTATAATAAATTGCTTTTATTTTGTTTCTACAAAGTCTTATGTTGCTTTTAAAAATTGCAAAGTTAGTCTTCAAAATAACTGTGACTACGTAGCAATGATAACTCACTGTTACAATAAAAGAGATCCAGGAATTGTATTTTCCATCTAGCAAATTCTAGATATAACTAAACCTCATAAGAATATCTATTTATTGACCTCACTTGAATTCCTTTTCTATACTTAGTCATCTGCACTCTCATTTTTTTTCTCTATGTCTACCTTAAATCTATTATGTGGCAGCTTCAGTATATTACCTTTATTTCTGTTTTCTGTGCAGATAAAAATTCTGAAAATACTTAGAATTATTAGGCCATATCACCTTTCTTTTCTGAGATTGGATAGCCCCAAGACATTTAACTATGTTTATGTGTCAGTAAATTTTACTCTGGAGAAAGAGAAAATGATTTAGTAAGGATGAAGAAAAGTTTTCCTGCTTCTACGTTAAAGAAATACCAATTCTTAGACATGAAAGTAAGAAGCTATGGCTGATTTAGTGATTCAGCTTCTTGTTTTTAAATGCAAAGCAAAAACATTATCTTATTAAAGAGACCCCAATTTAACATCAACTTGAGTTTATTTGACTAGGTTTCCTTTGAATGTCATGGTTAACCTTTGTAAAAAATCTAGAGATCAATGAACAGAAAGATTTATTTTTTACCCTGTTCTCTGAACGACGGTGTCTTGTGTTTTCATATTGCTCCTTAAGTAAGGACACTTTACTTGCTTTCTTATAAATATATTTTGCTTCATTCTTAATATAAAATCTTACAACTCCACTTGGCACTTTTTTTAATTCACCTCACTTTTCTTGCCTTTTGTCTTATGTAACCCAAATTAGATCAAATCAAGAATGACTGACTCTATCTTGACAAATTTGGAGCAACATTAGTCTCATAGAAACTTAAAATTGAATTCAGATCTTGATGAGGAGCATATGAACGCAACCACTTTGTGTTATACCAAAACAGGGGTTATTCATATAAAATCTGCTGTGCTCAAAACATTGCTTCAGACATGTGAATGTTTACACATGAAAGAGAGTGAAAACCAAGTGAAATACTAATGATTGTGTGTTATTTCACCTTACTATACCTTTGCAGTAGAAGAGTCTTCAAATCCTTCAAATACATGTTACCATATGGAGAAATGGTATTATTATAATTGTAAAGGAAAAGAAAAAACATCATCATCATCATCATCACCACCAGTTGTTTGCTGACTTGGTGCTAGGCACTGTGCTCAACATTTTTCACTGGTTACTTAATTCATTTTGTTTTATTTAGTTTGCAACAAATCTATAAGATAGGTCAATGTTAAGATTTTCAAAAGAGTTCTTAAGTACTACAAGCCAGTATTTTCCAACCATGTCCGCTTATTTGAATCTCAACTTGAAATGTCAAAATACAGGGCCCCATCCAACTACCTGAAACAAAATCTTTGAGAATGGGATGTAGGTGAGACTTTTCTATGTTATTCTCCACATGACTTTCTCTGTGGCCAGGTTTAAAAATCACTTCTCAAATCCTCAGGTATGTAAGCCACATGTTTTGATGTGCAACACCAGATTTCACTAAAATAAGTAAATATGTTCTGAAAAATCTGAAATGAAAACTGTAAAGAAAGTAAAGCACAGTTTTTATGTAAAATAATAGGTCGTAAGGTATATGGAGAAAAATCCAGATTACTCCATCTCACTCAAGTAAAGAGATGGGTGTCAGTGGCATGGTAAGTTTTAGCAAAAACATTAGATGGAGTCTAATCTTGCAGGAAGTCAGTAGGGACAGAGAAAAATAACATGACTAGTAGGAGGGAAACTGTATGAACAGGAACTGATTCAATATGCAGACTGCCCAGTAACATTAGGTTCTAGTACTAGGGAGTCCTATGAAAGCCAGGATATCTACAGTTAGAGTTCATCAGCCCCCATGTGAGTGAAAACTCCTCCTGCACACAATCTAGCACAAGTAATGCTTTTTCTTAACGCAAAACATTATTGAGACTCACCCTAAATGTTCTATACTCTTCTTTTCAAAGACCTAGGATGCATACAAATCCACTGACTCAGAGGATGGTACCTAAATGAATGGTGGTTATGTGGAATGAAAAGGTCACAGCATCTGTATTTGGGTAGGGATGGACCCTGTGAAAACCAACTCTATGACAGGAATAACAGATGAATGTTTCTAAAGAACTCTATGATTCCATAGAATTCTATTCATAAACCAAGCTTTGTGTCTGCCATCTGCGTTCGCTTTACATTTCAATTGTACTTGTTCAAATATATACCAGCACTGATATTTCCAGAATTAGTCATTAAGCATCATCTGTAATAAAATATAATGCATTTCTGAAGATGTAAATGAGAATACTGTCCTTGTTATACTCTTTATAATCAAGTACATGTGTCTATTAATCTATAGATATAATTAAATAAATCTTATTAAAAGGTTTTAAATAATCGACAATTAGTCAAAAACCAGTTATAGAAATCCTAAAGAATTCTAAGAGTTGTTTTCAATGTCTGGTGTTATATGTGTAACAGGTAGAGTAAGTTTATTTGTCCTTACATTTGAGGATGTTGCAATATATTTATTTTAAAATCAATTGTTTTATTTTTGTTTCATGAGAATCTGTCAACAGCAGCTGTAATTCAAGTGTTCATTTAAATCTTACATTATTTCGGCCTTTTTTTCAGGACTTCCTTGTTTTCAGCAATATAAGGCTATGATAACTTTCTGTAAATTTGTTATTTTGTCAAACTTTGTTAAATAATCCTCCTTTTGATTTTGTGTAACTTTTTGCTAATTTTGTTATTAGCTGATATTAGGTAATGCATCTTCCACTACACTTCGCCTGCAACAATTCAGTAAAAGTATACTCCTACAACCATAGGTCACCAAAACAGAAAATGCCTGGATGCTCCTTTAGCCATTTTTTAAGTGGTTAAATTACAGTCACCCTTTCTGAACACTGTAGCCAGGCAACATAAATTAATGATCTTAGACCAGATCTTGATTGACTGTTGTCCAGGAACACATTATTCACCTTAATACATGAATTCAGCAAAAGTAAATGATTACTCTAATGGCTATGGGAACCTTATGAATTGCCAAGACAAATAACAAGTAGGTAGGACTGAAGCCTCTGTGAAATCACTGGCATATTTATCTTTCATCTCTGTCACTCCATGTTTGAAACTGTAGACTTGGAAAATACACTAGCTCTTTCCAGGTTAGGTCAGAAAAAACAAAAAATCACTAAGTGGACACTGTGAAAATTCAGGCGATAACAAGAAATTGCTTTCTTCTGCCAGAGGCTATCTGCTCCTTGTATATCTGAAGGTCAAAGCCACTTGTAGGCTAGACGGAAGATATTCCTATCTTTTCACCACTCTTGCATTCAAAATCAATTAATAAAATGCTGGTTGAAAACAAATGGCCACACATACATCACACTTCTTTTAACTATAGACCTTACTGGAATACACAGTCTGACCTATAGGTACTGTATAACCTTCAGGTGCCTGGCCAGGCTCCCAAATGTTCCCCAAATTCCACATCTCAGGATGAGCCAACTGTGGCTCTTGGGACTTTCTGATGTAGAGAGTGGAAGTGGGCTTAGAGGTCATCCTCTTTGTGAAAGGAACTACCCACTTCACCAGGCCTGCTAAATTCTTCTCATGCTCAAACACCTTACTCCTTCCTAAATACTGTCCCTAATATAGAGGTGTCTTTCACTGATTTTAAATTACTCTATTTAAAACCTATATGATCCTCTGTTTAGTCTTGCTCTGTATAAAAACTGCCTCATGTTGCATTTCATACAAAATATGCTTACAGACCTTAAAATTAAAATCATGATATTGGATCAAAAAAAAAAAAAATTCCTTCTTGAGATTCCAGAGACCTTTCTCACAGGATGCTTAGGGTATTGCTTCACCAGTCAAAAACCTCTGTGGCTGGCGACCCTTTCTGCCTGAGTATTGCCTGTGCCTGCTGGATTCATTCTGCCCACTTGACTTGGCAGGCTGCACTCAGCTCATACTAACAGCCTGAATCTCGCACCTGCCAAGGGCAAGCCAGGTGCAGAGCGGCAAGGCGTGTGTGTGCAAGTGATGCAGGTCTGGCCACTGCATATAGCCAGGCACATCAGCTACCGTGGCAGGTTGAGCAGCTCCACACACCAGCACATGTGCCAGTTCCATGCAAGGCTGTGGCTGGACCAGACGTATTTACTGCGTGAAACTTCGGCTACAGGCACTCACATCTGGATGAGGGGAGCACGGTGGTGCCCAGAAGCCTGGAGATGCAAGGAACCACAGAGCCACAAAGAGGGTGTCACAGGCCTGACTAGAAGAGCCCCCAGGTCTGAACTCTGAGAAGGGCCGCAGCTCTTCTCTCCTTCTCGTCGCCTGCAATGTGGTGAGTGGGAGGGTGTATTTCAGCACTGTTTGTGTCACAGCTCTTTCAGTCCCACCATTTGGTGGGTCCCGAGTTCTTGTCCTGTGTCCAGGAAGAATGAGATACAAGGACAATTGGAGAGTGAGCAAGGCAGAGAGGAGTTTCATTGAACGACAGAACAGCGCTCAGGAGACCCACAGTGGGTACCTCCTTTCTGTGGGCAGATCAGTCCAACGAGTTGAGGAGACCTGAAGTGGGTACCTCCTTCCTGCAGCTGGTAGTCCCCACATCTGTCTGGGGCTGGCTAAGTCTGGGTTTTTCATGAGTTCAGAAAGGAGGAAGTGCATGCTGATTGGTTCATGGGCAGCCATGGGTTGGGCCCAGTAAAATCACAAGTTCTCACTCTGAGCCACGACTCCCCTTGGAATTAGCAGCCTGCTCCCAGGCTTCTGGCTGTACCTGGCTTGAAGGTGGGGTTTCACTGGGGACCCACCCCTTTCATCCCAGGAGCCTGTCTACTTCCTGTCGCAATCAACATGCCATCTATAGCACCCAGGTTGTTTGTGTGGAGGGTTGCAAATAGGCCCACGCTGAGCCACCTATGGCATCCACTGGTATCTCTCCCTAAGCTAGTTGCTGCATAATGTCCGGAGGGGGCCAAGGCAGCAGGGGGCTGGCATGTCCGGAGGGGGCCAAGGCAGCAGGGGACTGGCATGTCAGCGCCTTGCCGAGCATGCTCACACCCAGCTGGGTTGCAGCAGCACTGGGAATCCGCCTCAACTTTGCTCCGAAATGGGAGCAATCGCCAGGAGCAAGGAGGAGCAGAAACAGACACTTCCCACTCTGTGGGACAGGGGGGCTTCCCAGGCCCCAAGAGCACAGGGATGTCCCGATTCGGAGCTAGGGCTGGGCCTGGGAGCCTGGGGCTCCCACCCTACCAACTCAGTAGGGGGCAGGGCTCCCACCATTTTAGGCTGCCCCAGTCATTCCTCCTCCACTGCAGCCGGTGTCCCCGCATTGGCTGCCCCAAATTGGCCACCACCACCATCACCTCTACCATGATTCTTTCCACAATGGAAACAGAGTCATTTTATGCTATGTGTAATTACTAGAGTTAATCTATTACTGGAGGGACAAATATTTCTACATTGATGAAACCTGTGGAGGCCCTAGCAGAATGAAATAAAAAGACTTGAGATTAAGGGGCATTGTTAAATTTATTATTATTATTATTATTATTATTATACTTTAAGTTCTAGGGTACATGTGCATAACGTGCAGGTTTGTTACATATGTATACTTGTGTCATGTTGCTGTGCTGCACCCATCAACTCCTCAGCACCCATCAACTCGTCATTTACATCAGGTATAACTCCCAATGCAATCCCCCCCCCGCACCCCCTCCCCATGATAGGCCCCGGTGTGTGATGTTCCCCTTCCCGAGTCCAAGTGATCTCATTGTTCAGTTCCCACCTATGAGTGAGAACACACGGTGTTTGATTTTCTGTTCTTGTGATAGTTTGCTAAGAATGATGGTTTCCAGCTGCATCCATGTCCCTACAAAGGACACAAACTCATCCTTTCTTATGGCTGCATAGTATTCCATGGCGTATATGTGCCACATTTTCTTAATCCAATCTGTCACTGATGGACATTTGGGTTGATTCCAAGTCTTTGCTATTGTGAATAGTGCTGCAATAAACATACGTGTGCATGTGTCTTTATAGCAGCATGATTTATAATCCTTTGGGTACATACCCAGTAATGGGATGGCTGGGTCATATGGTACATCTAGTTCTAGATCCTTGAGGAATCACCATACTGTTTTCCATAATGGTTGAACTAGTTTACAATCCCACCAACAGTGTAAAAGTGTTCCTATTTCTCCACATCCTCTCCAGCACCTGTTGTTTCCTGACTTTTTAATGATCACCATTCTAACTGGTGTGAGATGGTATCTCATTGTGGTTTTGATTTGCATTTCTCTGATGGCCAGTGATGATGAGCATTTTTTCATGTGTCTGTTGGCTGTATGAATGTCTTCTTTTGAGAACTGTCTGTTCATATCCTTTGTCCACTTTTTGATGGGGTTGTTTGTTTTTTTCTTGTAAATTTGTTTGAGTTCTTTGTAGGTTCTGGATATTAGCCCTTTGTCAGATGAGTAGATTGCAAAAATTTTCTCCCATTCTGTAGGTTGCCTATTCACTCTGATGGTAGTTTCTTTTGCTGTGCAGAAGCTCTTTAGTTTAATGAGATCCCATTTGTCAATTTTGGCTTATGCTGCCATTGCTTTTGGTGTTTTTGACATGAAGTCTTTGCCCATGCCTATGTCCTGAATGGTACTACCTAGGTTTTCCTCTCGAGTTTTTTATGGTATTAGGTCTAACATTTAAGTCTCTAATCCATCTTGAATTAATTTCCGTATAAGGAGTAAGGAAAGGATCCAGTTTCAGCTTTCTACTTATGGCTAGCCAATTTTCCCAGCACCATTTATTAAATAGGGAATCCTTTCCCCATTTCTTGTTTCTCTCAGGTTTGTCAAAGAACAGATGGCTGTAGATGTGTGGTATTATTTCTGAGGACTCTGTTCTGTTCCATTGGTCTAGATCTCTGTTTTGGTACCAGTACCATGCTGTTTTGGTTACTGTAGCCTTGTAGTATAGTTTGAAGTCAGGTAGCGTGATGCCTCCAGCTTTGTTCTTTTGACTTAGGATTGTCTTGGAGATGCGGGCTCTGTTTTGGTTCCATATGAACTTTAAAGCAGTTTTTTTCCAGTTCTGTGAAGAAACTCATTGGTAGCTTGATGGGGATGGCATTGAATCTATAAATAACCTTGGGCAATATGGCCATTTTCACGATATTGATTCTTCCTATCCATGAGCATGGTATGTTCTTCCATTTGTTTGTGTCCTCTTTTATTTCAATGAGCAGTGGTTTGTAGTTCTCCTTGAAGAGGTCCTTTACATCCCTTGTAAGTTGGATTCCTAGGTATTTTATTCTCTTTGAAGCAATTGTGAATGGAAGTTCATTCATGATTTGGCTCTCTGGTTGCCTATTACTGGTGTATAAGAATGCTTGTGATTTTTGCACATTAATTTTGTATCCTGAGACTTTGCTGAAGTTGCTTATCAGCTTAAGGAGGTTTTGGGCTGAGACAATGGGATTTTCTAAATATACAATCATGTCATCTGCAAAGAGGGACAATTTGACTTCTTCTTTTCCTAACTGAATACCCTTGATTTCTCTCTTTTGCCTGATTGCCCTAGCCAGAACTTCCAACACTATGTTGAATAGGAGTGGTGAGAGAGGGCATCCCTGTCTTGTGCCAGTTTTCAAAGGGAATTTTTCTAGTTTTTGCCCATTCAGTATGATATTGGCTGTGGGTTTGTCATAAATAGCTCTTATTATTTTGAGGTAAAAAAAAATTTAAATTACTGGGGATAAAGAGAAGATCCTACAAGTCTAATGTGAAACAAAACAAAACAAAACAAAAACAAATCATAAAAATGTTCAGCAGTCAGACCATCACCATTTGCATGTCAGCAAATGGAGGGTGAAGGTATATAGTTTTGTTACTATATTGAAAGGGTAGGAGAGACCATGGGCAAAAATACAACATTTGGGATTTTTAAAGATAACTGAGGAATTAAATGTATGGTTTCATATGCTTTTCATATATTCAACAGATACTACATAGAATGCTTGAGGTTAAACCTTGATCCTCCATTTGCTGAGAAATTACTTATCATTTAGGTGAGTGAATAGTTCTGCTCTCTTCTTCAACAAAATATAGAAATTCTATGACATGCAATGTGCAAGGCACCTAGCATGTAGTAAATGGTCAAGAGATATTAGCTGTAATTTATATTTATATCTATTTCCATATAAATCAGTTATGCAACTCAGGGTAATTCACTTAGCAACTTAGAGAAACAGATTTGCCTCTAGTATCATGATTATTCTAAAACTCAAATTTATTATTGGATTTCTGAATTACAAATGAGTGAATTTAAGTAAAGCAGCTTCAGTATAACAAGATCCTTTCCATGGTTTTCATAACTCAGCACTCTGACTAGTAACATCATAGCCACATGTCATAAAATATACAACACTAGATATGGAATGTCTTATTTTGTTGAAGGTTCTGAATAAAGCCCAGTTATCTACTATAAAACCTTCTTTTTTTTTTCCTTTTTTTGAACAACACTGTTACAATTACAACACCTGTAATTCAAGAAAAAAATTTGTTGAATGTATTGAGAAAAAGCTAACCAATTCCAATGTAGGCATTTTACTATTCATTAGCATTATTTTACTACATAGATACATAAGTAACAGATAAATAGGCTTTATTGCATTAGGGTACATTAAAGTTAAATCTGCTCAAAAAATGGAAGGACAAGTTGGAATACCAAATAAAAATTTATATCAAATCCTTATTAATATGTTTGCAGAGAATTAGGTGGTAAGAGAATTAAAAACACAAAGACAAAAGACAAACATACCCTTGTAAAAATGATTGTTGTCCACAGCTGACTCCCACCCGCCTTTTATTGTTTCAACACCTTGCTCCCACTGAAAGTAAGCATGTATGTGTCCCTTAAAGTACTGTCTTAATTCTTAACTAGTTTCTCAGTTTACCCTGTTTAATGGCTATGTGGTTACTTAGGACCTTTTAAAATTAGAATATGATGCAGACACAGCTATACCCTGATAGCCAGAAATGGCCAGAAGCCTACTACCTTTTATTTTTGAATTTATCAAAGTTAACATTGAATAATTTACAATGTGCTAAATTCCTAATAGAAAGAAACCTCCAAATCAAATTATTTGCATAGTAAGGTGTGTTTCCATAGGAAATGAAACAGAGTTAGGTATTATCTGCATTTACTTTCTCTAGAATCGCTCCACTATTAGAACTGGATCAGAGAATAGAGTGTAAGTCAGAGATTCTTCTGTTCAATTATTGACTCTGTATTTTATGCATTATGACAAAGAGCAAGTTATTTACATTCCCTGAACAATGTTGCCTAACTTGTGATCTTTCTCAAAGGCTTCTTGAAGTTATTAAAAAGAGAAATATATTATATAAATTATTTAGATTATTATTTAGTACTTGTTAATTGGTAATTGCTCAAGGGATGAATTTTTCCCATATCACATTATATTTTTATATAATAAAAATATTTTTGAAACAGAAACAAAGCTATACATGTTTTTTTTTTCCATTAAAGAGAAAGGTATATATAACTACTACATATATAACTACTCAAATGAAGGTTTTGTTCATTAAACATCATATATAGCTACTCAAAAGTATTAAACAGAACCATGAAGAAGAATGGAGCACATGATAAAGTAAAACTGTGAGAGAAGCAGCATCTGAAAACATTTGTGGGGCATTTATCAGTACTTGTCTAGCACTATCTTGTTCAGAGTAGTAGCTCATTAAACATGTGTTGAATTGATTTGACATTTTAAGAATTGGTGAACCTCTGCAGCAGAACATATTTAAAAACCAATATTGCATCAACTTCACTTCTATTCATTCAATTGAAGACCTTATATAATGCCAGTCATTGCATTAATTGCTATGATACAAATACGAATACAACTCATACAACTCATACTTTACTTTCAAGGAATTCTTAGGCAAGGGAGAGCTTGAAACCTTAAATAAAATACACCAGACCAAATTTCTTACTGGTCTGTTAACATAAACGTAAGCTTACCTAGAAGGCTGAAATGCCAAATATTTCTGCTCCTCACTTGAATAAGCAAAAAAAAATCAGCAAGCTATTAGAAGCAATTTCCTGAGAAAAGTAACTTTTAAGATATATAATAATGTCATGACTGATTCAGACCAATATTTTGCAACCCGTGTATCCATAGTACTCTATTGATTTTCAATATGCACAACCAAGACCAAGAGGCATATCAAGGCACTCAAGTACCTTCTGAATCATCTTGAATTGATTAGGTGTAATAGAGTTCATGATTAATTGAGAGCATACCAGAAGTCTGTTGTACCTTAGGGTTTCACTCTGCCTTGCAAGGAAGTAAGAATCACAGTGAAGGGGAAGTAAGAATCACATTACAGAATGTAAATGAAGGAAACTCTTAACATCCCTCCCCCACCACATCCAGCCTTGTTTAAAATCCTTCAGAAGTTCTTGTTTTTATAAGGAGGAAGGCAATCCCTTTAACCCATTTATGCCTGAGGTTGCAATTTTTTGAATGTTTGCAATCAGACCTTGGCGATGGCATTGAGCAGTAGGATATAAATAACTCCCACATGCTTAGCGTTCCAATATTAGAACAGTAGGCATAAATTTAATATAGTTTACAATGTCCTGTATGATGACCACAATCTCTCTAGCCTTACCTTCCACCATCCTTTTCATCTCACTGTTGTTTTTTCTGTTCTCCATCAAAAGTGACAAGTTTCAGTCCCATTTCTTCCATAATCTATTTTGCTACAGAGCATGTTTATATATCCAGACAGTTGTTTCAACCTGGAATGCTTTCTACCCATTCTTCCTTTCATATTACTCCTTATTCTCACATGTCAAACCATTTGAATCTATAAATCACTCACAGTCCTATTGCATCTTTCAGCCACAGGTTCTTTGCATATGCTTTCTATTCTAAATAATCTTCAATGCATGCCATCTTTCTCTTTATCTAGGTGTCTCTACTCATCCCAGATCAGCTATCCCTTTTCAAAAAAGTCATTCTTGCCTAACTTATTAAATCAAATCTCTCTTAAGTGACCTTATATCCTGATAGCTCTCCTTTGTTGCACTTATCATTGCAATAGATTTCCTTCTGTGACTTTTAAATGTTTGTATCTTCCAGTAGGTTCTTGAAAGCAGACATTCTGTCTGCTTTTGCCTACTCTCTTAGGCATATGATTCATTTTGTAGACTAAATTCATATATAGATATTCTAGTATATTACACAAAATATGCATACGAGCTTAAAAACTTTGGCATGAAATTGGTATTTATTTTTAATTTTCTAATTTTAAACATCCTTTGTATTTTATAAGCCCTTTAAAAGTAATTTCTACCTGAGGTCAGAATCAGAGAAAAGATAAACCATTTTAATATATTTTCTAGCACTTACTGAAATCTTTTACTTATTATTTGTACTTTCAAAATTTTTGACTGACTGGACTTCCATATGGAATATTTTTCAACTTTCATCCTAGATATAGTAATGTTGACTGTAAAAACTTTGCTATTTGTTTAAAAGATTCTATGTTCTATATTTTCTACTAACATAGTGATTTTTACCCTACTATATAAAGGTGAAAACTTGATTTTTCAAATGTAACTTAAGGTAGTAACCCCATAAATTGGTAGATGAAACCAAAGATCAGTGATATGTCTAGACTGGGAGAGCCAAACAAATATTCTAAATTTTCATTTGTGTAAATTTGTGGGATATAAGTGCAATTTTGTTACATGCATCCATCACATAGTGGTCAGTTTAGGGCTTTTAGGGTATCTATCACCCAAATACTTTACATTATACCCATTCAGTAATCTCTCCTCACCCACTCCATCCCATCCTGTCACCCTTTCGAGTCACTATTAGCTATCATTACACTATGTCCCTGTCTCTACATTTTTTAGTGCCCATTTATGAGTGAGAATATATAATATTTGTCTTTCTATGTCTGACTTATTTCATTTGAGGTAATGTCATCCGGTTTTGTCCATGTTGCTGCAAATGTCATGATTTTATACTTTTTATGGCTGAGTAGTATTCCATTGTGTATGTATACACCAAAGTTTCTTTATCCATTCATCTATTGATGACACTGAAGTTGATTCAATGTGTTTGCTACGGTAAATAGTGCTGCAATAAGCCTATCAGTGTAGATGTCTTTTTTATTCATTGATCTTTTTTCTTGTGGGGAGATACCCAGTAGTGTGACTGCTGTATGAAATTGTAGTTATACTTTTAGTTCTTTGAGAAATCTCCATACTGTTGTCCATAAAGCTTGTACTAATTTACATTCCCACCAACAGTATATGAGAGTTCCCTTTTCTCTGAATTCTTACTAAAATCCGGTATTTTTTTTGTCTTTCTAACAATAGCCATTCTGACTGGAATAATGTTATATTTCATTGTGCTTTCAATTTGCATTTTTCAGATGCTTGTAATAAAATTTGAAATGCTCAACTAGTGATGTTGAGCATTTTTTTCACATACCTATTGGTCATCTGTATGTCTTCTTTTAAGAAGTGTCTGTTAATGTCTTTTGCCCACTTTTTAATTGAATTATTTGTTTTGGGGGGGCTGTTGTTGTTGGGTTATTTGAGTTATTTCTACATACTGGATATTAGTCCCCTGTCAAATGCATGGTTTGCAAATATTTTCTCCCGTTCAACAGGTTATCAGCTCTCTGATGATTGTTTCTTTTGCTGCACAGAAGCTTTTAAAGTTCCATTTGTCTATTTTTGTTGCCTGTACTTTTGAGGTCTTAGTCATAAATTATTTGCCTAGACCAATATTCAAATGAGTTTTTCCTAGGTTTCCTTCTAGTATTTTTATAGTTTCAAGTGTTATGTTTATGTCTTTGATACACTTTTGATTTATTTTTGTATATGATGAGAGATAGGGGATAGCGGCTCTGTTTTGTTCGTTTGTTTTTATTGTTTGTTTGTTTTTGAGGCGGAGTCTCTCTCTGTCGCCCAGGCTGGAGTGCAAACGTATGATCTCGGCTCATTGCAACCTCTGCCTCCCAGGTTCAAGTGATTCTCTTGCTTCAGCCTCCCAAGTAGCTGGGATTACGGGTATGCGCCACCACGCCCGGCTAATTTTTGTATTTTTACTAGAGACGGGGTTTTGCCACGTTAGCCAGGCTGGTCTCGAATTCCCGACCTCGGGTGATCCACCGACCTGGGCCTCCCAGAGTGCTGAGATTACAGGCGTGAGCCACCGGGCCTGGCCCAGCGGCCCGGTTTTGATTGCAGCAGAGGCCTGTCTGGAGCTGCCACTGCGAAGACGCCGGCTGCAGCGAGGGAGGCAGGGCTAGCGCGGCGCACTCCACAGAGCCAAGGGAAGCAAGGAACAGGTGGAAGTCCCGCCCCCTTCCGAGTTAGCTGGGCAGGAGCCTCCTGCTCCCAAGTGAAGCTGCAGCCACCCAGCTGTGTGTGCGGACCCGGACATTTCTGTGCGCTGGGGGGCCAGGAACAGGTGCCCCGCCCCCTGAGGTGCAGCTACAGCCACCCGAGCCATGGCTACGGACCCGGGCATCTCTGCACTCTCCGGGGCCCGGGAAGCAGCCCCCTGCCCCAGCAGGTTCAGAAGTGCCTGCTGTCACTGCCTGGCCTCTCCCGGCGCCCTCACAGATCTCCCAGCAAAGCTGAGGCCGAGCCCAAGTGCTGTCAAAAACCCAGTCGACTTTGCCCACTCTTGGGGCAGTGCTGACACATCAGGCCCCTGCCGCCTCAGCCCCCTCTGGACTTTGGGCACTGACAGGCACGGGCTGTGACTCCCTCTCTGGGGCTCTGCGCTTCCAGGCATCTACAATCTTCTGGGCGCTACTGCGTTCCCTCGTGCCAGCCATCGAAGCTGCTTGCGGTAAGCCTGGTCTAGCCGCAGCCTCACAGGGAGCCGGCACCCGTGCGGGCACCTGGAGCAGCCCATCCCCCTACCCGCAGCCGGCATGCCTGGTTGTGCGCAGTGGCCAGACTCCACCTCGCTCCCTCACACATCCCTCACTGCTCCACGCCTGGCTCACCCATGTCAGGTGTGACACCGAGGCCAGTAGCGCGAGCAAAGCCCAGCCCGCAGGGCCAGAACAGGCAGAACGAGCCCAGCAGGCCCCAGCAAAACTCAGGCAAAGGCGTCACCAGCCACAGAAGTTCCCAGCTGGCGAAGCAATACCCCAGGGATCCTTTGCCTGAGTTTTCTCAGGCAAGTTTCATTTTTCTGCGTGTGGCCATTCAATCTTTCCACCATCGTTTATTGAAAAGAGTGTCCTTTCCCCAATGCGTATTTTTGTTTACTTTGTCAAATATCAGTTGGCTGTAAGTATGTGGCTTTATTTCTGGATTCTCTATTCTGTTCCATTGATTCATGTGCCTATTTTTTATACCAGTACCGCGTTGTTCTGGTTACCATAGCCTTGTAATAAAATTGGAAGTCAGGCAATGTGATGCCTCCAGCTTTTTCCCTTTTGCTTAGGATCACTTTGGCCATTCAGGCTCTTTTTGGCTTCATATACATGTTAGGTTTGCTTTATCTAATTCTGTGAAAGATGACATTGATATTTTGATATAGATTTCACTGAATCTGCAGATTCAATGAAAGTACGGTCATTTTAATGATATTTATGTTTCCACTTCATAAGCATGGGATATTTTTTATTTGTGTCATCTACAATTTCTTTCATCAGTGTTTCACCAAAGTAAAGATGTTTTACTTCCTTGGTTACATACATTCTTAGGTATTTATATTTATTTTTGTAGCTATTGTAAATGAGATTGCCTTCTTGATTTGGTTCTAAGCTAAGCTGGTGGTGGTGTATAGAAACACTACTGATTTTTGTATGCTTTTTTGTATCCTTCGAGTTTACGGAATTCATTTATTAAATTTAAGAGCTTTTTCTAGAATTTTTAGGTTTTTCTACCTGTAAGATTATATCTTAAACAGGCAAAGATAACTTGACTTGCTCTTTTCCAGTTTGTATACATTTTGTTTCTTTCTCTTGCCTTGTTACTCTGGCTAGGACTTCTAATACTGTGTTGAATAGGAGTCGTGAAAGTGGGCACTCTTGTCTTGTTCCAGTTCTTAGGGGAAGTGCTTTCAACTTTTCCCCATTCAGTATGATATTGGCTATGGTTTTGTCATATATGACCTTTATTATTTTGAGGTATGTTCCTTCAATACCTAGTTAAATGAGGGTTTTATTATGAAAAGATGTTGAATTTTATCAAGCGCTTTTTTTGCATCTATTGAGATGATCATAGGGTTTTTGTCCTTCATTCTGTTTATGTACTGTATCATATTTACTGGTCAGCATATGTTTAATCATCTTTGCATCCCTGGTGTAAAACCCACTTGATTGTAGTGTATTATCTTTTTGATATGCTGTTGTATTTGGTTTGTTAGTATTGTGTTGAGAATTTTGTATCTATGATTATAAGGGATATTGTTCTGGAGTGTTGTTGTTGTTGTTATTGTGTTCTTGTCTGGTTTTGTTATCAGGCTGATAATGGCCTCCTAGAATGAGTTAGAAAAAAGTTCCCTCTTCCTCAATTTTTGAACAGTTTCAGAAGGATTGTTATTAGTTCTTCATACCTTTGGTAGAATTTGGCTATAAATCCATCAGGCCCTGGGATTTTCTTTGTTGAAAGATTTTTTTTTTTTTTTTTTTTTTTTTTTTTTTTTTTTTTATTACTGACTCAATCTTGCTGCTCTTTATTGGCCTGCTTGGGCGTTTAGATTTCTTCTTGGTTAAATCTTGGGAAGTTGCATGTTTCCAGGAATTTATCTATTTCCTTTAGCCTTTTTAGTTTGTGAGTATATAGTTGTTCATAATACTCTCTAATGGTCTTTTGTATTTCATATCTCCTTTTTCACTTTTGATTCTACTTTTATTGTCTCCTGTCTTATTGGTTACTTTATCAATTTTATTTGTCTACTCAAATAATCTAGTTTTGTTTTATCTTTTGTAATTTTTTGTTGATCTTTTTTCATTTAGATCTTCTCTGATTTTTGTTATTTCTTTTCTTCTGCAGTTTTGGTTTGTTTTTGCTTTTCTAGTCCCTTCAAAGTGTATTATTAGATTGTTAATTTGTAATCTTTCTACTTTTTTAATGTAGACATTTAAGCTATAAACTTCTCTCTTAGCACTGCTTTGCTGTATCTCACAGGTTTTGGTAGGCTGTGTTTCCATGCTGAGGGAATTCATCATCACTAGACGGGACCTACAAGCAACATTCAAACGTGTCTTAAACTTGGAAGTGAAAGGTAGATGTTCACCATCATGAAGACACATGAAAGTATACAGATCACTAGTAATGCAGTTACACAAAGGAAGAGGAGAAAGGGATCAAGTGGCACCACTACAAAATTCTACCAAGACACAAAAACAGACAGAAAGAAACAAATAATTTATAAATTTTAAATAACATTTAGATTTATTAAATCTATATAGTTCAGAGCTGTCTTTTTAATTCACAGCTCTTCTTTCAATTTTTTATATGCACTAGACTGTAGTAATTCAATAAAGGGGGTAATAAATAAACCATAAAGAGAATGGAAACTTATAAAAATATCTAAAGTCATTACAAGCTAGTAAGTAGGCCTAGACTGGAAAACCATTGATTAAATGCAGAGCAAAGATGAACATATTTTTAAAGTAAAAATTTAGACTTCTCTTGGTTTGGAAAGAAGTATTGTTAAGATGTTAGAACCAGATTTTCACTTATAATATGGAATTCATAGAATTATGTAGACATATCAATTGCAAACAAACAATGCAGTTCCTGAATAACTCTAATGTATTTTTTCTTACTGAAATATGACTAACATAGTGGCAGTAAGACAGAAATAGGTTTTGGTGACATTAGAATATATTGAAACTCAGCGACATCCCCAGATTACTGGGGTGAAGTTGGCTTTGAATTAACAAGGGATCTCATTAGAGAAGATGCTTAGAAAGATGGTTGTGTATGTCAGCCTTGAATTATAAGTTCTTTTAAGCTATAAGGAGAACGCTTTCATTAGTCTTACAGACTTAGGGAGTTGTACAGCTACTGATGGCCTTAGAAATTATTGATCTCACCATCTCATTCAGCCTACAAATTTTACAGATGTGAAAAATGAAATTTTTAGTCAACTAGCCCAAGGTCTTTTAGCTAAAGACATCCTTAATTGAAAGCCAGACTTTGGACTCTGGCTGTCAGCTCCCCATCTCTTTGTTACATACTTTTCATTGAATTAATATATTCAACTGGCCAGTCACAAAACACTTACTATGTCAAAATTTTGCTCATATAGATTAAAAAACATTGAAAAATACATGATACATAAAGGAGTTTTTTTTCTTCATCTTCTTCACTTCAGTAAATGTATATTGAGATCTTTTATTTTTTCCCTTTTAAACCTACTCTCTACCACACTTTTAGGGACTCACAGATTTTTGAAGGGTCCATTAAAAACATTAGTAAAGAGAAGATACAACCTTAATAAAATATTTTGTTGTACTTATTTAATTGGCTTATTGCTGAAACAAAAGGATATTAACCATATGTATATACACACATATATATACACACACACATATATATACATACATATATATACACACACACGTATTTTTGGGCTCTACCAACAAAAATTTCATTTTTATTGTTTATTTCAGTTTTTAATCAATAAATATTATTATTCTGAAAGAAAGTAACGTGTCACTTTTTTTCTTCTTAGCAATATGCATATACATTTAAAATAAAAAAGAAAGGGATTTTTTTGTGTGTGTGCCTGAAAAACAAGTAGAGAAGATATTACAGTACCCCTCTCAAACACCATCAACCCACCTTCACACACATACACATCTCATTTGCCTTTTGTATATATTCTTTCATACCTACCTACATATATATATATATATATATATATTCTTTTAATTCTCACACTCTGTGGAGTTTTCACTAACCTCATGATATTTTATTTAATTGTTGTGAGCTCCTCATATGCCTTCAACAGATATTTATGAGTTCTTCAAAAAATTGTAGAAGACAAAGTTGTTATATCTATTTGGAAATAACCTGCTTAAGTGTTTTATATCATCAAGTCACTTAGAATATCTTTAGATAGGTCTTACCTCATCTACATATTAGTCTTATAATACTGAGACTTGGGCTCATTTCTACTTATTTCTAAGAAATATTTAAGTAAAATTTATTTTTTTTTCTTTTGGTCATTTATATAAATGTAGTTCTGATCCTTAATTCTCTTAACATTTCTTGACAGTAGTCAAGAAAATTTCAATTTAACTACAGTCATAAAATGTGATTGTTAGTATATTCCAGTTAGTATATGGTACTTAGGACAAAGACAGTTTTACAGTGTTAACTCAATTATAAACTCTCCAACTCTCCAAATCAGGTGTTTTTTTTTTTTTTTTTTTCTGGTTGCCAGGTGTAGAAGAGATCTCCAGTATTTTTCACTTTCTCCTCATTTTTCTTCTTAGAGAAACAGCCTCGAAATGGCAATATCTTCTTTGTGCTTAATGACCCTAATTTCATGAAGACTCGTTGGCATATAGGTGAGCACTTGAATATTGAAATTAAGAGATTATGAGATTTAGACTATATTAATCGAGGAAAGAATGCATAAAAAGTCAATATAGTTAGTTATTTTGTTCATATTTTTGATGGTACCCTGGTTCCCAATCTCCTTGAAAATGTTACTTGATTCTTCTTGTGTTTCCCATATGAATTGTACTTTTTTATTGTGTAAAATATATATAACATAAAGTTTATTATTTTAAACCATTTTAGTTGTACAGTTCAGTGTTATTAAGTATATTCATGCTATTGTACAACCATCACCATCATCCTTCTCTAGCACTTTCACCTTCCGTAGTGGATCTCTGTTTTTGTTTTGTTTTGTTTTGTTTTGTTTTGTTTTGTTTTGTTTTTCTTTTGAGATAGAGTCTCACTCTGTCCTCCAGGCTGGAGTGCAGTGACATGATCTCGGCTCACTGCAATCTCCGCTTCCTGAGTTCAAGTGATTCTCCGGCCTCAGCCTCCCAAGTAGCTGGGATTACAGGTGCACACCACCACGCCCAGCTAATTTTTGGCATTTTTTTAGTAGGGATGGGGTTTCATCTCTACTAAAAAATGTTGGTCAGGCTGGTCTTGAACTCCTGACCTTGTGATCCGCCCACCTAGGCCTCCCAAAGTGCTGGGATTACAGGCGTGAGCCACCGAGCCCAGCCCACAGTGGAACTCTGTACCATTAAACAATAACTTCCCATACCTTTCTCCTTCCAGCCCCTAGCAACCACATTTCTATTTTCTTTATGAATTTGACTACTCTAGGAATTTCATATAATTAAAATCATACCATGTTTGTTCATTTTTGTCTGGTTTATTTTACTTAGCATATTTTTTTCAAGTTTCATCCATGTTGTGGCATGTGTTAGATTTTCACTTACTTCTAAATTCAGTACAATCCCTATCAAAATATCAACATCATTCTTCACAATATTAGCAAAAACAATTTAAAAATTTATATGTAACCAAAAAGGAAAAGTGCAAATAGCGAAAGCAATCCTGAGCTGAAAGGACAAAGCTGAAGGCATCACATCACACTACCTGACTTCAAAATACATTACAAGGGTATAGTAAACGACATGGTATTGGTAAAAATACACACATGGAACAATGAAACAGAATTTAAAAAGCAGAAAAAAAGAACGAAGTGTTTATAAGTAACTAATCTTCAAAAAAGATGACAAGAGCTTACACTGAGGAAAGACAACCCTCTTCAATAAATGGTCCTGGAAAAATTGGATAGCCAAATGCAGACGAATAAAACTGGAATGCTATCTTCCACACATGCAACAAATAACTTACAACAAATTAAAGATTTAAATGTAAGACAAGAAAATACAAAAAAATACTAAAAGAAAACATGGGAAAAACTATTTTGGACATTTGCCTAGGTAAAAAATTTATGAAGACCTCAAAAGCACAAGCAACAAAAACAAAAACAGACAAGTGGGGCTATATTAAACTAAACAGTTTCTGCACAGCAGAGGAAACAACAGAGTGAAGAGAAAACCTGTTGAATGAGAGAAAATATTTGCAAACTCTCTATCCAATAGGGGCCTAATATCAAGAATATAAAAAGGAACTCAAACAGCAGGAAAAGACCAACTAATTACAAATAGTCCTATACAAGAGTGGGCAAAGGACATGAATAAGGTATTTCTCAAAAGAAGACACAAATGGCCACAGGTGTATAAAAATGATCAATCAATATCACTAATCATTACTGATTAAGTTGAAAGCACAATAAGCTACCATTTATACCTGTAAAAATGACTATTATTAAAAAGACAACAGATGTTGATGAAGATGTGGAAAAAAGGGAACACTTACATATTGTTGGTGGGGATGCAAAGTATTAAAACCACTATGTAAAACACTATAGAGATTTTCCAAAAAACTGAAAATAGTATTGCAATTTGATCCAGTAATCTCATTACGTGGGTATCTTTCTGAACAAAAAAGAATCATATGTCCAAGGGAAACCTGCACTTGCATGTTTATCGCAGCACTATCCACAATAGCAAATATGTGGAACCAATTAGAGTTCATCAGTAGATGATGGGGTAGAGAATATTTGGTATATATACACCATGGACTATTATTCAGTCATTAGAAAAGAATAAAATCCTGTCATTTGCAGCAACAAGGATAGAACTGGGAGGTCATTATCTTAAGTGAAATAAATCAGGCACAAATTGGCAAATATCACATGTTCTCACTTATATGTGAGATAAAAATATTTGATCACGTAGAGATAGACAATGAAACCATAGAAACTGGGAAAGGTGAGTCAGGGAAGGGAGGAGGATGAAGAGAACTGGTTAAAGGGTATAAACATACAGCAAGATAGAAGGAATAAATTCAATATTTATAGTAGAGTAGGGTAACTATACTTAACAAAAATATATTGGGGCTCATGTTATGAATATCCTAAATACATTGACTTGATCACTATGCATTATATACCTGTAACACAATTTCCCATGTACCCCATAAATTTGTGTAAATAATTATTTATTTATTCTTCAGACTGAATAATACTTCTTTGTCTATATAGACTACATATTGTCTATTTATCCATAGATGGACATTTAGATTGTTTCCACGTTTTGGCTAGTGTGAATGGTGCTGTTATGAACATTGGTATACAGATATCTATTTGAGCCTATGCTTTCAATTCTTTGGCTATGTTACTTGAAGTAGAATTGTTTATTCTTTTAAAGAAACCATAATACAATATTGTTAACATTTGTATTATTTTAAAAAGATGTTCATTCCCCTAGGATACCTGAGAAAGAGCTCTTTTTTTTTCTTTCTAAACAATCCCCAACGAAAAACTAATGCAATAATGATATCTAAAATAAATCTCTTCCAGTGCAGCTCATGCCTATAATTCCACTACTTTGGGAGGCTGAGGTGGGCAGATTGCTTGAGCTCAGGAGTTGGAAACCAGGCTGGGCAACATGGTGAATCCCCAACTCTACAAAGAAATACAAAAACCAGTCAGGTGTGGTGGCATGCACCTGTGGCCCCAGCTACTCAGGAGGCTGCACTGGGAGGGTCACATTGAGCCTGGGAGGTCAAAGCTACAGTGAGCAGTGATCATGCCACCACACTCCAGCCTGGGTGACAAAGTGAGGCCCTGTCTCAAATAAACAAATTAATTAAATAAATTAAATATTTGCATTCATTGTACAGATGGCGGACAGAGGACCTGATCTTAGGTTTACCTGACAATGACCCTCTACATCATAAACAGCAACATAGCTCTTCTTTAATATTAATGAAATGCCCATTCATCATTTCCTGTTTTCTTAGAACAGAAAAAAAAAAAAGATAGGAGACTTTTTAGAGTCCTCTAAACTGGAGATATTAGTGGTGTAGATAGCATGTTAGCAAGTAGGATGGAGAAATATTTGAAAACCAAGAGTTGGTAAGATCAATTCCCTGGATGAAGCATGGATGTTGATTAAATAAACAAATTTTTGAGGTTAAATTACTGGATTACAATTCTGACTTCATCATTTACCAACTGTGTGATCTTGGGCAAGTTATTTAATTTTCCTGTTTTTAATTTTATAAAATGAGACTAGTAATAATATTTATTTCTTTAGTACTTTATAAGAATTAAATAAATTGAAAGACAAGACTCAGACTAATGGAACATAAGAAAAAATATAGACATATTTGTTAAATATATTTAGAGGAGAAAAATATAAATATTGTTTCCCAAGTTTATGGCAAAATGAATGTTACTATTTATTATGATAAAAACCAACAAAAATGAATATATTCAGGAAGCATGTTTAATTTTAAATCTGCATGCAACATACATAATCTTTAACTTTAAGTGAAAATTGGACTGTACAACTATGAAATTGAGAGATAAGAGATGAGACTTGGAGTCACAATATGGAAATTCATCAGTGTACAGATTATATGCGATAACATAGGGTCAGTATATAAATAAAATGAGGGTCTTGTAGTGAGACCCCAGTAATCTACAAAACTTAAGAGATTTGCCAGTGTATAGATTGCATATGATAACACAGAGTGAGTATATAAGTGAGAAGAGGGCCTAGTAATAAAACCCCAATAATTCAACATATCATGAAACCACAAATAGTTTTAATCCAACAGAAACTTTATGCAGCTCTGAAGCTCAAAAACTTTAATGGTACTTGCACCTTGTATTAGACTTTTCTGGCATAGACATAAAAAAATACCATGGAATTTATAAAGAAAAGAAGCTTAACTGGCTGACAGTTCCACAGGTGGCACAAAGAGCATAATGCTGGCATCTGCTCAGCTCCTGGGGATGCCTCAGGAAAATTACAATCATGGCAGATAATTTGTAGGCTCCCCTAAGGGGCAGCACTTGTCTTACACAGCAGGAGCAGGAGCAACAAAGAGAGTGAGGCAAGAGGTGCTACACACTTTTAAATAACCAGATCTCATGACAAGCCACTCATTATCAGGAGAACAGCACCAACCAGATGGTGCTAAACTATTAATGAGAATCACCCCCAAGATCCAATCACTTCCTACCAGGTTCCACTTCCAACATTCGAGATTACAATTTGACATGAGATTTGGGTGGGGGCACGTATCCAATCTATATCACACTCAAAGACACTCTAGTCTTCAAAAAGTGGATATCATCTAAATAACTATACAACTATGTATGTATATAGTATAGTATATAGTTATATATGTTTCCCATAAATAAAACTGGCATTGTGCTGGAGATTAGATTTTTTAAAATATGAATACGAGTCAACATAATGTAAAGCAATAGAGGTAATTTTCATCAATTTATAGAACAAACCCTTGAAAGTAAATTTGGCTATTGAGTTTTGCACCGGATGATAATGTTAAAAAATGACTGCTAGACAATACGCAAGAACTCCTGGGCAGATTTACAGATGGAATGTTCCATAATTAAGTTTTCATGGGCCGTATGAAAAGCAAAAGTAGTATTTAATATGAGAATGTTTAGCCATCATCTGTCCACATTATACGCCCAGATTTGCTGCAGTCATTCTGTTACATTAAGGTGAAACATAATACTGGGGTCAGTTGTTTGCCTCCAGACTTGCCAGGGCAGAATTCATAAACAGGTTTGAAAGTCAATTTTTGCCTAAGAGTTAACACCATCCTGTGAAAGGAAGAGTGTGAGAAAAGTGAACATTTACAGAATAACAAAAGCTCTTCTTGCAGAAAAGCTTCATGTCATCAGACTGCAAAGAGTGGCTGAAGCGTAGTCGAACATATGGTAAGGGGCCCACAGACATTTTAGCATGGCCACTCGGGTTTTGGGAATCTGAAGTTGTTTCAAAAAGTAGATAAGGTTGTTCAAGGAAAACAAAGCTAACCTACAGTCAACAGTTCATTTATCTTGATTTAATTTAATACGACACAATATATATCATTCAGAACAAGTATCAAATGTCATTTGAAAATTAAATGACAATATGAAATTACACAAATCATCAGATGGATAATACTATCACAATCAATCTGATAATATTAAAGAGAGTAGATAACATAATGATTAAGAATAAGAGTTCTGGCCGGGCGCAGTGGCTCACGCCTGTAATCCCAGCACTTTGGGAGGCCGAGGCCGGCGGATCACAAGGTCAGGAGATCGAGACCATCCTGGCTAACTCGCTGAAACCCCGTCTCTACTAAAAATACAAAAAAATAGCCGGGTGTGGTGGTGGGCGCCTGTAGTCCCAGTTACTCGGGAGGCTGAGGCAGGAGAATGTCGTGAACTCGGGAGGCGGAGCTTGCAGTGAGCCACTGCACTCCAGCCTGGGTGACAGAGCCAGACTCCGTCTCAAAAAAAAAAAAAAAAAAAAAAAAAAAAAAAAAAAAAAAAAAAAAAAAGAATAAGAGTTCTGGAGCCGTTCATATAAAGGTTCCATTTCTCAATCTCTCAACTCACTGTGATCTCATGTGGTCTCATTTATCCTTCTAAACTTGTGTCCTCTGTTGCATACAGCCTATGTCATAAGGATCTTATGAAGGTAGATGAAATAATTAACGTTACACAATCAGCATAATGCCCAGCTGTTGCAGTCAGATCATGACCCCCAAAGTTGTCCATGTCTTAATCCCTGGAACCTGGGAATATGTTACCTTACTTGGCAAAAGGAAAGTTGCAAATATGATTAAGTCAAAGCTCTTGAGAGGGAGAGATTATATGAATGAACCCAATGTAGTGACAAACATGTTGATAAAAGGGATAAAGAAAAGCCAGAGTCAGAGAAGGAGATTTGAAGATTAAAGCAGAGGGTGGAGTGATGCAAGACCATTTGTGAAATAATTCAGGCAGCCTCAAGGAGCTGAGAAAGACAAGCATTCTCTCCTAGAATCTCTAGAAGGAACACAGCAGTACTGACCTGTTTTAGATTTCTAACCTCCAAAACTGTAAGAATATAAATTTGTGTAGTTTTAAGCCATTAAGTTTGTAATGACTTTTTACAACAAGAATAGGAAATTAACATACTAACATAATTACTTAAATTTAGCTATTATTATTGAAAAAGATGTAGTGCTTTACAAGATGAGAAATCTATTTTTCAGTTTTTAATTTTGTAGGTATATGGTGTCTATATTTAATGAGGTACATGAGATATTTTGATGTAAGCATACAATGTGCAATAATCACAGCAGGGCAAATGGGATATCCATCACCTCAAGTAATTTACCCTTTATGTTACAAACAATCCAATTATACTGTTTTATATTTTAAAATATACAATTAGGTTGTTATTTACTATAGTCTCCCTGTTATGGTATCAAATAGTAGAAGGCATTCATTCTTTCTTTTTTTTTTGTACTCATTAACCATACTCAATCTTCCACTTCAACACTTGCACTGCCTTTCTCAACTTCTGGTAACCATCCTTCTACTTTCTATCTCCATGAGTTTAATCATTTTAATTTTTACCTCCTACAAATGAGTGAGAACGTGTAAAGTGTGTCTTTCTGTTTCTAGCTTATTTTACTTAATATAATGACCTCCAGTTCCATCCATGCTGTTGCAAATGACAGAATCTCATTCTTACATATGGCTAAATGGTACTCCATTGTGTATACATACTACGTGCTCTTTATCCATTTGTCTGTTGATGGACATTTAGCTTGCTTCCAAATCTTGGCTATTATAAATAGTGCTGCAATAAACATGGGAGTGCATATCTCTTAAATATACTGATTTCCTTTCTTTTGGGTGCATACCCAACAGTAGCATTGCTGGATCATATGGTAGCTCTATTTTCAGTTTATTGAAGAACCTCCAAACTGTTCTCCCTAGTGGTTGTACTAATTTATATTCCTGCAAACAATGTATGAGAGTTCCCTTTCTCTATATCCTCTCTAGCATTTCTGGTTGCCTGTCATTTTAACTGGAGCAAGATGTTATCTCATTGTAGTTTTGATTTGCCTTTCTCAATGTTGAGTACATGGTTGTATACCTGTTTGCTCTTTGAATGTCTCCTCTTGAGAAATGTTTATTCAGATCTTTTGATCTTTTGTCCATTTTAAATCAGATTATTAGATTATTTTTCTTATATATTCTGGTTATTAATCCATTGTCAGATGAATACTTTGCAAATATTTTCTCCCATTCATTGGGCTGTCTCTTCACTTTGTTGATTATTTTGTTTACTGTGTGAAAAGCTTTTTAAATTGATGTGATCCCCGTTTGCCCATTTTTGTTTTGATTGTCTTTAATCAATTTTGATTTGAATTTTGTATATGACAGAATCGAGTGGGGTAGTTTCATTCTTCTGCATATGGATATCCAGTTTCCCCAGCAGCATTTATTTAAGAGACTATCCTTTCCCCAGTGTGCGTTCTTGGCACCTTTGTTGAAAATGAGTTCACTGCAGATTCATGGATTTCTTTCTGGGTTCTCTGTTCTGTTCTATTGGTCCATATGTCTGTTTTTATGTCAGTATCATGCTGTTTTGGTTACTATAGTTCTATAGTATAATTTGAAGTCAGGTAATATGATTCCTCCAATTTTGACTTTGTTGCATAGGATAGCTATGGCTATTCCGGGTTTTTTGGGGGTTCCATGTAAATTTCAGTATTATTTATCTATTTCATTTAAGCATGTCATTGGCATTTTAATAGGGATTGCATTGAATCTGTAGATTGCTTTGAGTAGTATGGACATTTTAACAATATTGATTTGTACAATCCATGGAACATGAAATATATTTCCACTTTTGGTGTCCTCTTCAATTTATTTTATCAATATGGTACAGTTTTTATTGCAGAGACTTTTTCACTTCTTTGGTTAATTCCCAGAGATTTAATTTTATCTGTAGCTATTGAAATGGGATTAGTTTGTTGATTTCTTTCTTTCTCTCTCTCTCCCCCACCTCCCGTTTTTTTAGATGGAGTTTTGCTCTTGTTGCCCTAGCTGGAGTTCATTGGTGTGGTCTCGGCTCACTGCAACCTCAGCCTCCCGGGTTCAAGTGATTCTCCTGTCTCAGCCCCTCAAATAGCTGGGATTACAGGTGTCTGCCACCATATCTGGTTGATTTTTGTATTTTTAGTAGAGGCGGGGTTTCCCCATATTGGGCAGGCTGGTCTTGAACTCCTGACCTCAGGTGATCCACCCTCCTTGGCCTCCCAAAGTGCTGGGATTACAGGCGTAAGCCACCATGCCCAGCTTTGTTGATTTCCTTTTCAGATTTTTCACTGTTGGCATACAGGAATGCTACTGATTTTTGTGTGTTGATTTTGTATCTTGCTACTTTACTGAATTTGTTTATCAGTTCTAGTAGTTTCTTGGTGGAGTCTTTAGGTTTTCCAAGACATAAGAGCATATCAACTGCAGACAAATATAATTTGACTTCTTCCTTTCCAATCTGAAGTGATTTTTTCTTTCTTTTTTCTGATTGCTCTAGCTAGGATTTCCAGTACTATCTTGAATAACTGTGGTGAAAGTGGGCATCCTTGTAATGCTCCAGATCTTGAGGAAAGCCTTTCTGTTTTTCCCCATTTATGATACTAGCTGTGACTCTGTCATATATGGCTTTTATTGTGTTGAGATGTATAGGGTATATTCCTCCTATATCCAATTTTTGTAGAGCTTTTATCGTGAAGTAATATTGAATTTTATCAAATTTTTTAGCATCAGTTGAAATTATCATATAGGTTTTGTCCTTCAGTCTGTTGATATGATGTCTCACATTGATTGATTTATGTATGCTGAACCATCCTTGTATCCCTGTGATAAATCTCATGTGGCCATAAGGAATGAATTTTTAAATGTGTTCTTGAATTTGGTTTGCTAGTATTCTGTTTTTGCATCAATGTTTATCATGGACATTGGCCTGTAGTTTTCTTTTCTTTTCTTTTCTATTATTTTAATGTGTCTTTGTCTGATTTTGGTATCAGGATAATATTGGCCTTGTAGAATGAGTTTGGATGTATTCACTCCTTCTCTATTTTTTGGAATAGTTTGAATAGGATTGATATTAGGTCTTCCTCAAACGTTTGCTAGAATTCAGCAGTTAAGTCATTGGGCCATGGACTTCTCTTTGCTGGGAGATTTTTATGATGACATTGATCTCATTACTTGTTATTGAGCTATTCCAGTTTTGGATTTCGTCATAGTTCAATCTTGGTAGGATGTATGCATCTAGAAATTTATTGATTTCTGTTAGGTTTTGCCACCGATAGCTGTACAGTTCCTCATAGTAGCCACAAATGGTCCTTTGATTTTCTGTGGTGCCAGTTGTAAGTCTCCTTTTCATTTTTGATTTTATTTATTTGGGTCTCCTCTCTCATTTTCTTACTCTGGCTAAAGTTTTATCAATTTTGCTTACCTTTTTAAAAACAAACAACTTTCTGTTTTGTTGATCTTTTTTTCTTGTTTTCTTCATTTTAATTTTATTTATTTCTGCTCTGATCTTTTTTTTTTTTTTTTTTCCTTCTACTAATTTTGGGTTCCGTTTGCTCTTGCTTCCTTATTCTTTAATAAGAATTGGTAGGTTGTTTATTTGAAGATTTTCTACTTTTTTAAATGTAGGTGCTTATAGCTTTAAGCTTCCCTCTTACTACTGCTTTTTCTATATCCCATAGATTTTGGTAACTTGTGTTCCCATTACCATTTGTTTCAAGACATTTTTCAATTTCCTTAGTTTCTTTATAGACCCATTCAGCAGCATATTGTTTAATTTCCATATGTTTGTATAGTTTCCAAAATTCCTCTTGTTATTGATCTCCAGTTTTATTTCATTATGGTCAGAGATGATTTATATGATTTCAATGTTCTTGAATGTTTTAAGACTTGCTTTGTTATGTAACATATGGTCCAACATTGAGAATGATCTATGTGCTTAGAAGAATGGGTATTCTGCAGCCCTTGAATGAAATATTCTGTAAATATTTTTTCGGTCAATATTTATTTGGTCAATTGGTCTATGGTGCAGATTAAGTTCAATTTTTTTTTTGTTGATTTTCTCCCTGAAAGATTCGTCCAATGCTGAAAGTGAGGTGTTAAAGTCTACATGTATTATTATAATGGAGTCTATCTCTCTCTTTAGCTCTAATAATATTTGCTTTATATACCTACGTGCTCCAGTGTTGGGTGCATTTATATTTACAATTATTATATCCTCTCATTACAAGTCTATTTCTTAGGGGAAAGAGTTGTTTTTGTTTTTAACTAAATTTATATTATTAAAAGGTAACTATTTGAAAAATACAAAACCATATGAAATAAATGTAAACTATCCTTTTGACTCAAGATTCACAGCCTACCATTTAAGACATAAAGCTTCAATAACAGATTAACGCATATCTTTTCAGAAATGTTTCAAAAATTTAGAACCATTTTCATACTTTATTGCTTTCAAATTTTATTATATAGATTTGTCTATTTATGTCTTATTATTGTGTCCATTATTGCTATTTGTGTTTGGAACCTCTCTTACTAGTTTACACTTTGAATTTCTATCTTTTTTCTTGAATGAAATAACCCTTTATAACTGTGAAATGATTTTCAAAAATATCTTTGTTAATTTTTGTTTTACTATGAATTTCACTTTTGCTGACTTTATTATAATCACTTTAGCTTTCTTATTGTTTACATTTATAAAGTGCATATTTTATCTTATTACTTTTAACCTTTGTAGTCTTTTATGGTTAGTATGTGCCTCCTGTACAGAGAATATAGTTAGTTCCTTCTTTGTTTAATGATTATGGCAATTTTTGTCTTTTAATTAGAGTGTTTAATCTATTTACCAATAATGTTATTATTGACATGGTTATGTCCATCATCTTGTTATTTAGTCTTTGCTTGTCTTGTAAATTTTGTGTTTATTTGTTTTCTATTATCCTATCTTCTTTTTGGTTGCATACATTTTTGTTATTTCCTTTTCTGTTGTTTATTGACTCTTTTTCACTGTGCCCCTCCATTCTTTTGGTAGTTTTTATGACTTACAGTATACATCTTCTATTTATCAGAATAGCCTCTCTTGAAATCGATTTTATTAAAAATTTAAGAAACTTACATTGGTATACTTTCATTTACCTTGCTAAGGCTCTGTACAATCGTTGTCACACATATGTTTTCTCTATTTTCCACTTCCTATCCCCCATTTCCTCCCCCTTTCCTTCCTCTCTCCATCCTTCTTAATACAAAACATATATCCATTTTGTTTCCCTACATATATAGATATGGATGTAGATAGAAATAGAGATATATCTATCTGTATCTCTGTATATGTATCTTCAAAATGTATCATTATTTTTATTAATTATATTTTGTAGAAGTTTTATAAATAATTATTGGAAGACTTCTATATTTAATTTTTAATTTTTCTATTTTTTTAGAGGTAGAGGTCACACTATGTTGCCCAGGCTGGTCTCGAACTCCTGGCCTGCAGTCATCATCCTGCCTCAGTCTTCTGAATTGCTGTGATACAGGCATAAGCCATGGTGCCTGAGTTTTTTTTTTTTTTTTTTTGTATAAATTCCAACTTCCATAATGTATCCTTGTATTTTAACCCAGCAAACCTGAGTCCGCATTCTTATCATGCAGTACTGTTTGTAGTAGGTTTTCTGAGCTTTTGTTCATAAGAAAATGCTTTTATTTTGCCTTTTTTTTGTGAATGCTATTTGAAGGACACTTATTTCTGGAGTATAAATTACATTTCAGCAATTATATTTTCCCGTTCTCTAGCCTTTAGTTACATCATTTTATTGTTGTTTTTGTTTAAAGTATGAGGCCACAGTCATTATTCTTCCCTATGTAAGTAGAATGTTGTTCCCTTCTGCTTGCTCTTAAAATTTTCTTTATATTTCAACTATCGCATTTTGACTATGTTGTGTACATGGGTGGCTTTTTAAATTTTACTTTGCTTAGTATTTGATGTGATTCTTTCATCACCAGACTAGTGTTTTCTTTCAAATTGCAAAAAGATGTTTTGCCATGAAGTACTTATCAGCCTCATACAATTTCTCTTTCCACCTGGAATCCCAATGACACATAAATTAGATTGCTTAATATTTTCCACAGTTCCCTGTGGCATTCTTATTTTATTTAACACTCTTTTTCTCTGTGGATTACTTTCAATGATTTACATTTTTCTATCTTCAATCTGACCAATAATTTCTTATACAATATTATATCTGTTGTTAAACCTAATCCAATGCCTTCTTTTTGGTTTTGAATATTGGAGTTTTCAGTTCTAGAATTTTCATTTAGTTCTTTTTTGTAATAGCTGCCATTTTTTCTACTGAGATTTCTTTTTGTTAATTTATTGTTTATGTTTTTCTCTAAATACTCATTTATAATAACAAAATAAAATATTGAAACAGCTAATCCTGATATACTAGTCATAGGTATTTGTTTCTAATGATGATACTTTTTCCTTGCTTCTTCGGATATCTAGTAAATATTTATTATATATCATGGATATTATATTGTTGAGAATCTAATTAAGTGTGCTCCTTTAAAGTATTAAATTTGTTCTGGCAATACTTAATCTACTAATATACAACCTTGATTATTTCCAGTCCTGTTTTTCAACTTTTTGTTTTGTTTTGTTTTTAGTTTGATTCTAGAGTAAAGTTTATTCTAGGACTATTGCAGCCCAAGTACAAAGGCTTTTCTATATTGCATATATTTTCTGGACTCTTGATTAAATGATTCGGGTGTTTAGCAAAGCATTTTGTTATATTATACCCAGTGTGTCTTCTAGCACTATGAAACTTTAGATCAAAGCTACTCAGTATTTTTTCTAGGCAAAAACTTTCAATATATCATCTTGGGCATGTGCCACTCAGTGCCTGGTAAAAGACACCAAAGGAACATCACACAAAGTCCTGGAGCCTTTTGTCTTCATACTTTCCATTTCACCATTGTTGAACTCTCATTTCTGCCTCCTCAGTACAATGAGAGTACTATGCTTTTCTTGGGTTCTACCATTCTGTCTTATACCACAATAATAAAAAAAAAATTATTCCAAATAGAAAAGTGGTGTAACTGTGAGGTTCACCTCTTGTACTTCTCACATCCCGATTCTGTTTGTTATTCAGATTCTAAACGCTGTTGCTTCACCTATTTTGTCTGTTCTTACAGTGTTTTATAGTGGTAGAGCTAGCCTGTCATGGACATAAGTGGAAATTATATATTTATGTTATATCAAGTTATATTATATACAAATAATTTCCACTGTTCTCTTTAGAAATTCTTCTTCTTTTCTCTTAAATGCTGTACATATTTAGAACTTTTAATCTGATCATTTATTCTAAAAAAGTAAGACAGGAACTGAGAGAAGAAAAATATATTTTTAAAAATCTCCAAAATGGAACAAGTTTGGTTTCTTCTTAACTATTCTAGTTTTTATTAATATGATTAAATATGAAATCAAAATATAATAACTTAGCTTTTCACATGCTTAGGCTAATTCTGATACAGTGACCATGGGTAACATACTGTTTGTTGATTATTTTTAGATTTTCAAAACTCTGCGGTATAAATGTATTCTGTTTTCAACTATCTGCCAAGAGCATAAATAGTTGAGCTTTAAAATGACACCCGGCTACATCTCTATTTGTCTAAATAAATGTCTGTATGTGATATGTTTATAGCTGTTGGAACACTGCTTTTCTTCACCCTGATGGTTCTGTAGAGACACAGTATATCACTATATGGAATTCAAAGCATGTTCAACACTTTGTGCTAAGGCATTGCTGCCTCAAAATGTTTACAATTTGATCCTCTGCTGCATCTATTGAATCTACTACAACCAATATTACATGTTGCACAGGACTTTATATAGCTGAATAAAAGATAAGCATAACATTTTCTAAGACTTAAGTGTGTTCAAACAAAAATGTATTTGTATCGTCTAAGCTAAATGCACTGGCTAAAATACCTCCAAACTGTTTTTGTGAATAAAGCATAACATACAAATACACTATCCAGGGTTGGGAAATATAAATCAATAATTCTATAACAGGTTGTTTCATTTAAAAACAAAAATCAAATATACAATACACAAACAGACTTAATAGTAGGTAAAAATAAAGATGTCCTTTAGTCCTCTGAGATGAATGTTTACATATATGAATATATATTAAATGCACATTTGTTCCTCTATCTCTTTACTTTGAGAAAATAAAAAGTAACAATGTGGTCCTTGCAAAGCTTCTCTGGAGACCCTCTTCTAGAAGTAGTGATTTCCCCTATTTCTAAGATCTAGCCATATATATATATATATATATATATAATTTATTTATTTATTTATTAGATGCTTATACCGAAGTTTAAACTAGTCAGAAAAAATCTGCCAAAAATATACCCACAAAACAAATCATATATCCCTCGTGAAAATATTTTCTAATTCCACCCTTATCCCTTATGTTTATTATGACTTAATAATAGTAGAAGCTGTCTTATTATCAAATACTTTGAATAATTGAAAAGAAACAGTGGAATCAAATAGGAAACCATGAAAAATCATATGTCTGCATTAAACATTTGTTTTGACATAAACCACATAAGTGTACACTTTTTCTAGTTTACATTTAAAACTTCTCCTTGTGGCAATAGTCTGCTCATTAGAGTTCCATGCAGTCTTCTCCCATTCGCAAACAACCATCATGAATATACCATAATCTCCAATTTCTGTTAATTTTAGATGGAAGGAAAATGTAATTCAGAAAATCCTGAGTGCATATGTCATCTGGACAGTCAGTTATTTTTTCAGTAATTTTCACCCTTATGTAATAGTATTAATTTTAGCAACTAAACTTTGTTTCTCTAAACATTAGACAACATTTCATAGAACAAAGTCATATTTCATTTGTGCTCATATTTTTAGTGTATATAATATTCATGAAAGTTCAAAAAAACCATAACAGGAATATGTTGGGCAAACACATTTGAGGTCAAACACATTTAAATCTTAATTGAGAAAACAAGTGGAAGGAGCAGAAATGTACATGCTCTCCAGGTACTAGCCTTCCAGTCACAATTGTTGGGCTTCCTATAGATATTAGCCACCAGGTTTTGATGTAGGAATGAAGGGTGTTGATTAAATGAGAGTCAATTATGTAAGAGCCTGTTAAGAGAGCTTAAAGTACCACATTCAATGTTCCTTTTATCGTGTGGAATGTTAAGCTTTGTAAGAGCAGGGAACTTGACTATTGTGTTCACCACCGTGTCTCCAGTGTGTAGCATTGTGCTTTGCTCGTAATAAAAATCAATATAATTTAATACAGAAAATTCATTTATACAACACACAACATACACACAAAATGCAAATAGCATACAAGAATATTTAACAATACAGTACAGCAAATAATGATTCTGGAAACTATCCAACTATCTAATTTTAACAAAAGTTAGAAAATGATTATTATTGAAATAGAAATGAGGGAGCAACACATTTGTATATTACTGATGGAAGTGTGAATTGATACATTGATTCTGAAAAATGAAATTTTAGAATAAGAGATGTGTTCAAAAGCCTCAAAAATATAAACATACCCTGATGTCTTTAGAGATGTATGTAAAGACGTGTGTAAGATACTTTTTACAGTTATACTCATGTCCATAAAACATTCCAAATTGCCTACATTTCTAACAGAGGATTTATTAAATAACTTATGTATGGAATAAAATATTATAATGAAATATGCATATATTTCAATCATGTATTCATAGATTCTTTAATGACATAAAAGTGCTTACCAAACATGAGAAACAGAACTCCATATTTATAAAATCACATTGATTATAAGACATACCCACACATTCACAAAAGAAATACAACAAACCAGAAATTATTATTTATTTTAAGGGTGATAAAGTATTTGCAAATGCTTATTGTTTCTCTTTATTTTTCTTTTTTCTATAATAAACATACTGCGTAGAAATCAGGGCAATGCCTTTTAAGTCATTAAAAGGCAATTTTTATTTCTTGTATCTTTTTCTTGTCCTTTGAAATATCACCAGGAAACTAGTCTTGATTATTATATTTAGTGAGTTGGAGAGAGGATATGACGTTTTATACTCATTAAAATGCTAGTCTAGCATGACTTTGGCTTAAATTTGAGTGTGTCACATGTGATAAAATGTTAGCAGTAAAAAGAACATTAGAGAGGCCCTAATTAAAATTCCGTCTTTAGCAGTAAGTGGCCATGCACTATGTCCACATTAAGCTTTCCATCAAAATGTGTTTCAAAATTGGTAGTGCTTATACTTGTGTGAGAAAGAGAAATTGCAATACAGAAAATAATACAACTAACCAGCCAATATTTTTCAGACTAATAAGCATGTGCGTTTTAAAACGTGGCAGTAAATGAATATTCATTAGGCATGAAACCTTTACAATTGAATATTCATGACAGTTTGTAGTTTCTAAGTGAAAAGTAAATTTTTCTTTTTAAATTTTATTTTAGGTGCAGGGGTACAGGTGCAGGTTTGCTATACTGGTAAGTTGTGTGCTGCAGGGGTTTGATGTACAAATTCTTTTGTCAACCAGGTAATAAGCACAGCTCACAATAGGTCATTTTTCTATTCTCATCCCCCTCATACCCCTGCCCTCAAGTAGGTCCTGGTGTCTGTGGTTTTCTATTGTGTGTCCATATGTACTCAATGTTTAGCTCCAACTTATATGTCAGAACATGTGGTATTTAGTATTCTGTTCCCCTGTAAGTTCTCTTAGGATGATGGCCTCCAGCTCCATCCATTTTTCTGCAAAGGACAAGAACTCATTCTTTTCTGTGGATGCATAGTATTCCATGAGGTATATGTAATACATGTGCTTTATCCAGTCTACCACCGGTGGACATGTAAGGGTGATTCCATGTCTTTACTATTGTGAATAGTGCTGTGATGAACATATGCATGCATGTGGCTTTATGGTAGAGTGAGTTATATTCCTTTGGGTATTCAATGATGAGATTGCAGAGTCAAATGGTAGTTCCTCTTTGAGATCTTTGAGAAATCCCCAAACTGTTTCCCAAAGTGGTGAACTAATTTGCATCCCCACCATACACACACCAGGGAAGTGTATAATTATTCCCCATTTTCCCCAATCTCTCCAGATTCTGTTATTTTTTTACTTTTTTAATAATAGCCATTCTGACTGGTGTGAGATGGTATCTCATTCTGGTTTTGATTTCCATTTCTATTTTTTTTTCTTTCTTCATTCTTTTTTCTTTTTAATTATACTTTAAGTTCTGGGATACATGTGCAGAACATACAGGTTTGTTACATAGATATAAACGTGCCATGGTGGTTTGCTGCACCCATCAACCCATCATCTACATTAGGTATTTCTCCTAATGCTATCCCTCCATTAGCCCCTCCACCCCACCACAGGTCTTGATGTGTGATGTTCCCCTCCCTGTGTCCATGCGTTCTCATTGTTCCACTCCTACTTATGAATGAGAACATGCAGTGTTTGATTTTCTGTTCCTGTGTTAGTTTTCTCAGAATGATGGTTTCCAGCTTCATCCACGTCCCTGCAAAGGACATGAACTCATATATTTTTTTTTTATGGCTGCATAGTATTCCATGGTTTATATGTGCCACGTTTTCTTTATCCATTATAACATCGATGGGAATTTGGGTTGGTTCTAAGTCTTTGCTATCATGAACAGTGCTTCAGTAAACATATGTGTGCATGTGTCTTTATAGTAGAATGATTTATAATCCTTTGGGTATATATCCAGTAATGGGATTGCTGAGTCAGATGATATTTCTAGTTCTATATCCTTGAGGAATTGCCACACTGTCTTCCACAATGGTTGAACCAAGTTACACTCCCACCAACAGCGTAAAAGTGTTCCTATTTCTCCACATCCTCTCCAGCATCTGTTGTTTCCTGACTTTTTAATGATCACCATTCTAACTGGTGTGAGCTGGTATCTCATTGTGGTTTTGATTTGGATTTATCTAATGACCAGTGAGATGAAGAGCTTCTTTTCATATGCTTGTTGGCTGTATAAATGTCTTCTTTTGAGAAGTGTCTGTTCATAACCTTCACCCACTTTTTGATGGGGTTGTTTGTTTTTTTCTTGTCAATTTGTTTAAGTTCCTTATAGATTCTGGATATTACCCTTTTGTCAGATAAATAGATTGAAAAAATTTTCTCTCATTCTGTGGGTTGCCTGCTCACTTTGATGAGAGTTTCTTTTGCTGTGCAGAAGCTCTTTAGTTTAATTAGGTCTCATTTTTCAATTATTTTTTTTCGTCACAATTGCTTCTGATGTCTTTGTCATGAAATCTTTGTCAGAGCTTATGTTCAGAATGGTATTGCCTAGGTTGTCTCCCAGAGTTTTTATAGTTTTGGGTTTTGTATTGAAATCATTAATACATCTTGATTTTTGTATATGGTGTAAAGAAAGGATCCAGTTTCAATCTTCTGCCTAGAGCTAGCCAGTTATACCAGCACCATTTATTGAATAGGAAGTCTTCTCTCCATTTCTTGTTTTTGTCAACTTTGTTGAAGATTAGATGAGGTGTGTGGCATTATTTCTGGGCTCTCTATTCTGTTTCACTAGTCTATGTGTTTGTTTTTGTACCAATACCAGTTTGTTTTGGTTACTGTTGCCTTGTAGTATAGTTTGAAGTTTGGTAATTGGATGCCTTGGGCTGTGTTCTTTTTGCTTAAGATTACCTTGGCTATTTGGGCTCTTTTTTGTTCCATATGAATTGTAAATTTTTTTTTCAAGTTATCTGAAGAATGTCCTTGGTAGTTCGATAGGAATAGTAATGAATCTGTAAATTACTTTGGGCCGTATGACCATTTAACAATCTTGATTATTTCTATCCATGAACATGGAATGTGTTTCCATTTGTTTGTGTCTCTTCTGAAGTCTTTCAGCAGTGTTTGGTACTTCTCCTTATAGAGATCATTCACCGCCCTGGCTAGCTGTATTCCTAGGTATTTTATTCTTTTTGTGGCTATTGTGAGTGTGATTGCATTCTAGACTGGGATCTCAGCTTGGATGTTGTTGGTATGTACAAATGCTACTAATTTTTGTACACTGTACTAATACAAAAATTGTGTACTAATTTTGTATCCTGAGACTTTGCTAAAGTGTTATTTTGCTTTACTATTTTTTAAAATTTTAGGTATTTACTGTTGAGGTAACTGTATTCCCAAATTCATAGTTAACTCATATATCATAGTTTCCTTTGCATTTGCTTTGAAAATGTATAAAATGTTAATAAAATGTGAACTTACAGGCCCACCCATCAACACTCTTTAGGTTAGCATACATGCTTTATATTTTCCTTAAAAAGTGACATCATAGGTCACACTTAAAAGACAATGGAATTACTAGCTAGAAAGATGATGAATATCTAAATCATTTTTTTTTTCTTTTTTTTTTGAGACGGAGTCTTGCTCTGTCACCCATGCTGGAGTGCAGTGCTGTGCGATCTCTGCTTACGGCAACGTCTGCCTCCCAGGTTCAAGCGATTCTCCTGCCTCAGCCTCTCAAGTAGCTGGGATTACAGGCGTGCACCACTGCGCCCAGCTAATTTTTATATTTTCAGTAGAGACGGGTTTTGCCACATTGGCCAGGCTGGTATTCAACTCCTGGCCTCAGGTGATCTGACTGCCTCGGCCTACCAAGGTGCTGGGATTACAGGTTTGAGCCACTGCACCCAGCCTCTAAAGCACATTTTAGATAGAAGCTGCCCAGGAGAGCAGCAGCACAATCAATAATATCCCAATTCAAATTTGCATGACAAATATCACAGAGGTTTTGAGATTTGCAGTAGCCAGCATTGAGTATACAGACTAACACAAAAACTGGATCCTTAAAGTGAGCTATTGACATAACAAAATTGGAACACATATTATTAACTTAGTAGGGGACAACAGATTGCAAGAAAATAGGTAAAGTAGGTTGGTCACTTGGTGATTGCAATGAAAACACATTTGAAACCATAACCTGACAAAATCATTTGTACATCAAACCCCAATGACATGCAAATTACCCATGTAGCAAACCTGTATATGTAGCCTCTGAAGCTAAAAGTTGAGGAAAAAAAAAAAAAAAAAAAAAAAAAACATAAGAATAAGTTAAGGTAAACAACAACCACAAGAAAGCATAACCTGTGGTAACTTGGAAGGCAGACCAAGGCTGACTCAGTTTATAGCTCTAAAAGTGTTTGAAAAATACATTCTTGTAGTATGTATTATTATTATTGATGATTTTAGCAAAGTATTACAAGAAAGAGATGAGCTCAGAAAATAATTAGCAGATTTAAAGTGAAGCGGAAGGGAATAAGGAAGCTTGGAAAAAAGGTTGAAATTTTAAATGCTTTGAACCAAGACCCAGAGAAATTGCTCAGCTGAACAGTATCTCATATTTGTGCCAAAGATCAGATAAAGGGCATGCTCTGCCCACTCAAGCTTGATGGCCACAAGCTTATCTGACTTTAAGTTGAGATAGAAATAGGCATTACAGCAAGATAGCAAAGAAATGAAACAGTGGAGAATAATGTCTGGTGGTTTGAGCTACTTGTACCTGAAACTGACTGGAAGCAAATAGTTTGCCAAGTTCTTAAAAGATTTATATTGCCAAATAGCCACAAGTCCAGGTTAAAAAGTATTTGACTCTGCAATCCTAGAAAGAACTCTTGGACATGAGCATGAACATGAGATGACTACTGTAAGCTGGACAGCCAAGAAATAGATATTTTTCATGTCTAATTGAGATAAGGCATGGAGGATGAGAAGAAATAGCGCTCATTAAATTGGGTTTTCTTAACAAGGGAGTTCCTTCCAGGGAAGATGATCAGGTCTAATTGAGAAGCTTTCTTTTTTCACCAGGAAGTGGGTCCTCACAGTATGTTCTTAGCTGGATTCCATAAATGTCATGGATCAATGACTTCTGTGTGCCTTCTATTCTCGTGTTTTCCAAATAAGGGTTGTTATTGATATTACTGTGTCTCTATCTGTCATTATGTATACATGAAGGATCCAGGGGCAGAATAAATGGATTTTTAATTTGCAGATTACAGAAACATGAACATGCTACTACATGTGGACCTAACATAGGTATTAGGTTGGTACAAAAGTAATGGCAAAACCAGTTTCTTTTGCACTAACTAATAACTGCAATTAGTCAAAGATTCCAGAAATAAACTGAATATTGTGATTGAATAAGATTTGGGGGTAAGTGGAAGATAAGAAAAATAGCACTAATGAAATATTGGGTGGCCAAAGGGTAGGCTATAACAAAGACACTGCTCTATGTTTATTAAAGCATATCTATCTCCTTTTGGACTCACAGCTAAAGCTATGATTTCAGGCCCCATTTCAATTAGCTTGGGATCATATGAAACTTGGGTCCATACAATTTTATGCTTGATTCTCCACATTCATCTCTTTAAGATAAATACAGAGGCATTAGAAGATGGCAGGAGCCTGTTGTTACTGCTTGGAGGCAAACCACTCAGGAAGGAATTAGTAACAGATGAAGTTTATTAAGCCACTGAGATTTCTAGATGTTTGGTGGTGGGGGTGGGACAGCAATTAGTGTTAATAACTCTGAATAATATAAATACATTTTAGCAAAAATATTGATAATGAAAAATTATAATTTTATAATTAACTATTAAAATATTTTTATTTTTAAAATATATTTTAGATATGTAGACATAACTACTCTTTTAACTTACCACAAAGAGGTTTAAGCTTTTGCTATTTCTTTGCAAAGACATCAAAATTCATAATTTTTCACAGTCTATTATTTAAAGAATAAGAAGAAAAATTCTACTACTTTTTTTTTAGTGAAGAGATCAGGAGAGCTATTCCATTTGGCAAACATTGATTTTCAGCAGGGCCTATTTTTCCTCAAATTCAAGGAACACAAAACAAGTTAATTCAGAAATGTGGGTATAGATGACTGTCTAGAAATAATTAATGATAACTTCTGAAGAGCTGTCATAGGTAATATGATGTGTTTAAATTAATAACAGTTTACATCACCCATATTGTTTTCCACGAAAGCTGCTGTTCCATTCTATTTGACCTTAATTGGTATAATTGATAACAGCTACAGCTTGGAGTGTCATTTTAATCATGTCGGTAGAGGTCTGCTGACAAAAGAAAATAAAATCGCTGTTGTGAGGTATTTATTATTAGTCGGGAAACAGAAAGGTAAAAGAAATGACTGTTTTATTTTTAACCTGCAACTTTGGGACTTCTAAATTATAACAGGCAATTTACTAATGGGATTAAAGGGTTTGTGCTAATTGCTAAAAAATTAATGAAAAATAGTTCATATGTAATTTGACATAATTGAAAAAATGAGAAAATTAGTTGGTTGCAGGTTAGAGATATCAATAAACAATTCAAGATGAAGAGAATATTCTAAAATGTTCTAAACGTTAGTATGACCCCTGGTGAGTAAGATTTCCATGACAGATATGCTGTTTAGCGCTGATTATTTAAAAGTTTAATTTTAAAATTTGAAGTATAAATTGAAAATTATGCTAGTTATAAATGTGACTATTTCTTGCTGATTTTAATGGGTTATTCAGCGTGTGCATGGTTGCTGTGTGTAACTGGGGTTAAATGTTGAAAAAAAATGGATATTGCTAGTTTAATAGTCTTTTTGTGATAAAACACAGAGTCAATAGTGAGTCTCCTAAGCCCTTTTTCTACCAAATATTGCTGAATTATTGCAAGATAATGAGCTGGTCTTTCCAATAAAATATTTTGTCTTTCACCTTTATCACTACTTTCAGAAATTTGTTTCTGTTTTTTAAAAAATAATAGGAAGGCAAAATTTATTTTAGCAATAGGAACTCAGGATTTTAATTTTGTGGGCAATTGAAAAATGTGTACTATATCTACCTATTGAAGAAATCTGAATTCTGAGCCATTTCTTATTTCTTGTTTTGTTCTTGTTTTTTAAATTTGAGTAACATTCATACTCTCCTTTTTGACTTGTAACAATTGAGTCATTATGATATGTTTGTATTTTAGTGTGTGATATGGTTTGGCTCTGTGTCCCTATCCAAATCTCATCTTGAATTGTAATCCCCACATGTCAAGGGAGCGCCCAGGTGGAGGTAATTAGATCATGCTGTTCTCGTGATAATGAGTGAGTTCTCACAAGATCTGATGGTTTTATAAGTGTTTGGAAGTTCCTCCTGCATTCACTCACTCTATCTTCCTGACCTGTGAAGAAAGCATCTGCTTGTCCTTTGCCTCCTGCCGTGATTAAAGGTTTCTTGAGGCCTCCCCAGCAATGCAGAACTGTGAGTCAACTAAACCTCTTTCCTTTATGAATTAATCCATAACTCAATATTATCTCACTTTTCTTCTTTGATTATTCTGCTCTAACTCCTAGCAACAAAATTTCCCATGATGCAGTGTTAACTCCACCAGTGCACACAAAGATCATGACAAATATTACAGGACATAGAATGGTGCCTGGTTCATGGCAGTTCAGAAATTAAAAAACAATATTAAAAAAAAAAACAACTATGCAATTCAACTGTAACTTAGACTTCTTTAGAAGCTATTTTACTTAGCTAACTCATAGCTAGTGAATCACTACAGCAGTGGACATGTTTGGGGGCCTCCTTTCCCATCCCTCTCCTGGATTATCTCTAATTCAATTCTTACACGTCTTTATCTGTATCTTCTTAGCGTTCTTCTATCATGGGGGAAAAAGTGTTATTCACACTCACTAAAGTTCTTTTTTTTTTTTTTTCTAAATCCTTGCTTTTATCACTTTTCTTATTCCAGAACCTTGCTTCCAAATTTATTATCTTCCTGTCTAGCACCACATGCCTCTTCAATTGCACTTGTTCTCCTCTGCATGCAAATACACGCAGGGCTTGACTTTTCTGAAAATCAAAGCAAAAAGAGAACAAAGTACTTCATTTTATTCAACTGCACTTTCTCCCAGACAATCTGGTTTTCTCCTTTCTGCAATTGTAAAACAAGTAATGGGAAATATTCAGTAAAGATTTTATCTCTGGTTTGTAGTCAACACATGTTGGGCAAAAAAAAAAAAAAAAAAAAAAGTTAAAATACTTTTAGTTTCCCAGTTGTCTCAAACCTGTGACCCTTATTTCTTGCCCCAGTATCAGCAGACTATTTGATTCCTATTTTGCAAATAATCGTATTTATTTATCAGAACTCCCTCAACTCATTACCTCCAAGATTGCAAATTCACCTACATTTGCTCCCATCGTTTTCCCTTCCTTCTCTGTTACAATGAAAGCTTTAACTATATTTCCTCTTGCCTAAGGTAAAATTTTCACTGGCTACCAGAGTTTTTATCTCCTCTTACTCTCCCAATTCATCCCTGGCAAAATTTTAATTAACTCAAACCTGTACAGTATTTAAAACAAAACAAACAAAATAAGTTAAAAAATAAAACTTTCCCCAGATGCCACATTTGCCTGTCATTTTCCTTTACATGATCAGTTTTTAAAAGAATAATATACACCTTTCAATGATTTCAACTTAGACTTTGATTTTCCTGTTCGTGGGTTTTCTTCTACATTTAAAGTTCTTTTTAGTCTTTCGCAGGCTTTTCTTTTGTCTTTTTTTACCAAGAAACAGTGTTATCCATGCTTGTTTCACAGACCCTGCTCTTTCCTCTCTCAATACTTCCTAGTTAATCTTGTCCATTTCTTCATCCAGATATGGATTCCTTCATTCAAAAAATGTGTATTAAGTCTAGGCACTACCCTAATTGCTGGTGACATGAAGTAAAGAGACTATAGTATATATGAGTGATGAAAAGTATGTATATGAAGGACGCCAGATATAATCTTCTATAAAGATCAATAATGAAGTAGCAGCTAGGGTAAAAAATCTAAGATATAAGCATTCTATATTCTAAGCCAGAAAGAAACTTCATGTAGTTTGGCTGCAGTGATGGAAGGTAAGAAAAATATGAAGTGATGTTGGAAATATAGGCAGCTCTCAGATCATAGAGGAGGTTTTTCTAGAACTCTGGGTAAGAAACAATTGTGGTTTTACTTCCTAAATACGTCTAGCTTTCTGCCAGACTTACTTTCTGACTCATATACCCAACTATTTAGTGGGTAATATTTAAATAGACTCAGTCACTCTGAAGCCAAACTCATCATCCTTATCCCTAAACGTGCTGCTTTCTCTCTTCCCTATCTTAGAATGTGAAACCCTAAAGTTTTGCTGCCTTATCCACAAACCTATGAGTCTTCCATCGTATCTCTTCCTCCTTCTTGCTCACTCGGCCTCCAAAACTAAATTTACCATGAGTGCTACCAATGGCACCTCATAAAGTCTTTGTTCACTTCTGTCCCTCCTAATTCCCACTTTAACAATATTTGTCACAAAAATCTTCTTCAATAATTCCAAAATTTCTCAGTTCATCTTGCTGACTTCCAATCATGTCACCACAGTTGCAAGGAGAATGGTTCTTTAAAGCACAGAATGGTCCTATAATAATAATGCCTTTGCTTAAAATCCCTTAACTACGTATTATTTTATTCAGACTTTTAATCTCAATATATTTTAGTTCCCTGAAGAAATAGCTGTAAATAATTTATTTAAATAGTATACATATTTCAGTATTAAACATGGGCGTTTTGTTCTAGCCTTAGTATTCTCTTAAAATTCAATTTTCAAATCTATAAAATTATTTGTGATAACTTTTATTTTGCATGGTTTTGTGAAAGTAACATCCAAAGGTTAAAATATTTTCTTGTAAAAAAGGCAGATAAAGACAAGTTTTAGTTGTAGATATCTAATTTTCCCTGGAAAAGAAAACATTTCCCGAGTGAAGTAAAAAAATTTTAAATCTACAGTAAAATAACTTTACAGAAGATATGACCCCAATGAAGGAAACAGAAAAGATAAACATGGAAGTTTAAGTAAACTTAAACTTACTTAATATTTAGAGTACTACTTACAGTAATACTCTATTTTCACCATTGACAAGGTGACTTAGACTTTTGAATCCTACAAAAAGCTCTGAATATTTAAGAATAATAACATTAGCTTGTGAATATTTAAGAATCATAATAATTATATCCTGGAGAGTTTATTCTTGTACAACAGTGGCAGGCAAGATTTTATGTAGCTTAATCTTTGAAGCACAGTAATAGTATGATTTTGCATGTGACATGCAAATGTATATGTGTATATACTTATATATTTATACAAAATGTTATTAAAAGAAAAACGACATTTTATATAGAATGTTACCCTACATATTATTTTATTTAAACTACATTTGAGTCTGTTCACGTTATTTAAAGGAGAAAATTGTAGAAGCAAGTTAGTTGCAGAATGATTAAGAAACAAAATCTGAGTGTAGACTCTCCAGATCCCTTGTGGATTGATAATGCTATGAATGTGTGAGAGACTAAAGAGATTTCCATTGAAAAACTCTAAGAAACCAAGAGGAGAGTCTGTTCCTAAAAGACAGAGTTGGTGCTGATAAGATTTGAAAGTTTGTTGCACCTTTGACTACTATCAACTCATACACAGCTCAAGTTTATGAAAACCTAATCCAATTTTAACAAAAGAAAAACAAAAAGGGAAGATTGCTCATCCTATCTATTCAGACATACTATAAAGCCATATTAATACAAACATGTTACCAACACACATAAATAAAACAGAATAGAAAGGTCATCATTTAAATATGAGAGCTTGATGTTTGATTAAACGTGACGTCAAAAATCAATGCAGAAATAATGGATTTTAAAGTCAGTGATGGCAGAAAAAAATATTTACTATGTGAAAACATATATATATAAAGATATGTGGATGTAATTGATAGGTTGATAGTTATATAAATACATACATGCATAAATACATGCACACAACTAGTAGAAGAGGGTGTAGGGCAATATATCGGTGGTTATGCTTTGGAGAAAAACTTAATAAAAGCCCTAAAGGGAAAAAGCAAAAGTTTAAAAAAAAAAATCAATGGGTTTAACTGTATCAAAATAATGATTTCTATTCAATGAAGTACAAAATTATGCAAAGACATATTTACAACACAAAAACTGGTAATTACTTACAATCTAGAACATTAGACTATATCCAGTAAATGAAAGAGAAAAAAAGAAGAAACAAATAAAAAATGAGCAAAGGCTATAAATTAAATAAATCACAGAATAAGTAATTTAGAAAGCACACTCACTGGTTATCAGAAAACTTTAAAAACTTCTACAGAACCAAATATTGTAAGGATGTGAAGAAATGAAAATTTTCATGCATTGCTACTAGTTTTATATAACCTGGTGAGATTAGGTCTTAAAGTGCAAACTCTAAAACCACTCTGTTATAGCTGACATTCAGTAAGAGACAATTCATAGAAGTAAAAATCTAAATGGTTAATAAACATATAAAATATTTGACTTAATCACGAAGAACAAAAATATGATAAAATGATTTTTTCATGTTTAAATCATCAAATATTACAAAATAGGATAATATTTATTTCTTACAGGTTTGAAATGAGATGGCAACCTGCATATAGCATTGGAAATCAGGTAAATTTGCTGCAATCTTTCTGAAAACCGATTTAAAACTATACATCAGCAACATTTAAATGTTCAAAATTTATGACCTAGGAATTCTATTTCTAGAATTCTGTCATAAAGGAAGAATCAAAACATGTATAAACAAGTTTCTCATGGCATTATCTTTTATAATAAACACTGGAACAAATCTAAAACCTCAAAAATATGACAAAGCTTAAATAATTAATGATGGTCTTTCAGATAAAGCTGTGAAAAATATTTTCGGATAAATTTTAATGAATTTTTAAAATTCTTATATTAAGTTGGAAAAAATATACTGAGAAACTCTGTTGTGTTGAAAAGAAATAAAATAGTAATAGTGGTAATCTATTTGTTCTGGAAGTCAACTAGTAGACTGTAAGCAAGAAATGAGAATATTGTATTTTACCTCTAAATGATCAGCTGTTAGTCCAGCAGTTGGTATAATCTGTATCAATCACTTAATAAACAGTTATTAAGATAAATTGTATTTAAATTTATGTATATTTTCTATACATTTATGTAATCTGGAAATTATCACTAATGAGTGCATATTCTTTTTATAATCATAACACATAGTACTATTTAAAACAAGTGTTTGTTACAAATCTCTGTAAGGGTTGGGAATAAATATGCTTTTTGCTTTTCTTTGCTGGAGTATAGTTAAAGAATCAGAAAATTTATAGAATACTCTGATCTTTTCAGTAAATTTATTTTTTTGTTTGTTTGTTTGTTTGTTTGTTTTGAGATGGAGTCTGGTTCTGTCACCCAGGCTTGAGTGCAGTGGTTCCATCTCTGCTCACTGCAAACTCCACCTCCCGGGATCATGCCATACTCCTGTCTCAGCCTCCCGAGTAGCTGGGACTACAGGCGCCCGCCACCACACCCGGCAAATTTTTTTGTATTTTTAGTAGAGACAGGGTTTCACCGTGTTAGCCAGGATGGTCTCAATCTCCTGACCTCGTGATCTGCCTGCCTTGACCTCCCAAAGTGCTAGGATTACAGGAGTGAGCCACTGTGCCCAGCCTCTTTTCAGTAAATTTCTACCTGAAAATGTCTCTTTTATATACTGGTAAATAAATATGTCAATGAGAATTTAGAAATGAAGAGAGCTATGTTTGTCCTTTAGTTTGGGTCAATAGAGACAAACAATTTTTAATACATTAATTCAGCTTTGTCTTTTGGGTTTGTTAGGAATTTTTAATACAATGCACTTTTACATTCATGAACTTGATACAGCTCAAATAATGAAATTATATAATATTTAATGTAAAAACTTTCTAATTTACAACTAAACTGTTTTTTTATTCAACATATTACACAACAATATAAAAGGTATTTGCTTTGGGACAATATGCCAAATTATATCTTCTATATCGTGCTATAATTACATAAAGGAGTACATTTTACTTGTGTGTGCAAACTGAGATAAAATTGTTTAAATATTTAACATTCTGTTTTTATTCCCATTTACCTAAGTAATAAGTACTATGTCAGAAAATCAAGTGGAAGAGGAGACTGGAAATAGGCAAGGAATCTGGAACACAAAATCAATATTTAATAAACTTTGCATTTTAAGAAAAGAATGAGTAAAGGATGAAATATGTCCTATGCAGTAGATTTAACTAAAACTTATCAATTTCAGACCTGAATTTCAATTTGCTGACCACATTTTCTCTATTTGGACATGTTTTCTTTTTTTCTGGCTCAGCTTCATCTCTACTGATGCCTAAAGGATTTGTGTGAGTTGGCTTACATTTACAAAGCACCCAGTGTGAAATGGCATTTTATTCTCTGTGCATCCAATTTTTTCTATTCTCTTTCTTTGTTGTTAGTTGGAAATTGACAGGAGTTTCACACTGCAATGCAGGTCATCAAAAATACCCATCATGGAATAAATACATACTTTCTTTAATTAAAAAGTAAATTGTAGCAGAAACTGGTTGTCAGCTTCTGACCATCCAGATGTCGTCACAAAATTTAAAAAATGAAAAGGACTTAGGAAACTCCATCATCACTTAGAGTAAAATAATAAAATTGAACATGGCTGTTTAAATCAGTTAATCTGAAATTGATCAAAACCTATCTAGGTATACATAGAATACGTATTTTAAAATGGAGTGGGAAAGACCAAAAAAAAAAGAAAAACAGAGAAGAGTGGTTCCTTCATGACAAGAAGAAATTTGAAGTAATTGTTTTAACTAAGAAGTAATAGCACTACTAAGCAACTTCAAGTTACATATATAATCAGTTTGTCAACATTCTGTTGTTAAAAAGCATTAGCTTGCATTGTAGTTTTTTAAAAAATATATAACCTGCCATGTAGCCAAAGATCCCCCATTCTCATCCCCCTACTCTAAATTTTTATGAAATCTGTTTCACTTGCATTTCATAGACTGAGTATAAAATAAAGTTGTACTCCAAAAAAATAGCAAATGAAGTCAAATGGGAGCTACTGAGAGATACAAACTTATGTTAGATATGATCCTTGATTAGGAATATTTATAAGTCATTTGTTTCAGTCTAAGGAGGGATATCTAAGAACAAGTAAATCAATTCAAAACAGTGGGGAACTTGTTCTAAATCAGTTATTTATTATGTGCTATAGGGTCACAGAAGAGAGACTCAAATTCAATCTTGCGGGAGCAGAAGGAGGCAGTAAGAGACGTTAACTCTTTTTAATTCTACTTTTCAATCCTTTACAATTTATCAAGTGGTAGTGCAATGTGTTGATCCTCTAACTCATTCACACTCAGGGGCTCACTAACAATGAGAAGTGTGACATACAGACAATCTCAAAGGGTTGCTAGAGGAACGAGATAACGTTAAGCTGGTCTTTGAAAGAGTCTTGCAATTACTTTCATAGATAAGAACCATTTATTATGAGCTCATTTATTTTTTATCAGTGATGTTTTCAAGCCTTTAAAAGTTTGCTAAACTTGACTCTTAAATATGATAAATAATTTCCTTGTTTACATGATCAATTTGCTTGGAAAATGGTTTCTGTTTTATACAACATAGAAAGTCAATTCCAATTCATCATACTATGATTATCATGAGCTACAAATCAGTACTACTCTAAAATACATTGTACTTAATGAGTGATATGTTCCTTGGTATAGAAATATTTCTGCTTTTACATTTGTGTGCTTCTCAACAAATTGATGAAACAGTATTTGTGTGGATATATCGTCTAGTTGATTTTGTTGTTTTGTTTTGAAAGACAAATTATCCTCTATTTTCATCTGACCTCTGTATATTGATGTGTGATATATCTCAGGATGACTGTACAATTATGTAATAAAGTGTTTCCACTGTAATAAATAAAAAAAGCAATGAAACATACTCTAAAATATCACACTGTATTTCTTCACATATTAAAATATGTTTCTCATTTTAATATTTCTCAAATCAAGATCCATCTTAAATTGCTACATGCACTGATGCAGTTTTGCAGACAAAATGTACAATCAAGGTTTATGATGTGTCTTATATTGATGGAATCTTAGAATTGATAACATACAGTATTCACAAGAATATTTGCCTATAGGTGAAAAGTCAACATCAACTCCTGTGACTTCCTAAAGAGACATTTATGTATGTCCTGCATTGCTCTAATATTTCGTGAATCTATTTCAATCACTCATGAAGCTCTAGAATAAATCTATTTTTAAATAAATTTTTTTGAATCTTAGCCTCAAAGTAGCTTTGATATTCAATCATGAGAATTATTCTTTTTCAGAATCAGTGTTTTGCTCCAGTGTGTAAGCACACAAGAATTCAAACTTTATGGCAATAGAAATAGGTTAGATATAAAGACTCTGTAGCATAATTCAAATAAATATAATCCTTGAAACATCTAATTAAAACAGCTAAAATTTTTTAAAAATCATCAAATTATAAATAAACCTTAGGAGAATTTGATTGCCTCTATTGTACAAGAATTCATAATTTGTAGGAAATTGACAAGGAGACAGAATAGACAGTTGCAGGGGTTTTTTTGTTTGTTTGTTTGTTTGTTTGTTTGTTTGGTTTGGTTTGGTTTGGTTTTCGAGATAGAGTCTCACTCTCTCGCCCACACTGGAGTGCAATGGCGCAATCTCGGCTCACTGCAACCTCTGCCTCCCGGGCTAAAGCGATTCTCCTGCCCCGGCCTGCTGAGTAGGTGGGATTACGGGTACACGCCACCGTGCCCGACTAATTTTTGTATTTTTAGTAGAGACGGGGTTTCACCATGTTCCCCAGGTTGGTCTCTATCTCCTGACCTCAGGTGATCCACCTACCTTGGCCTCCCAAAGTGCTGGGATTACGGACGTGAGCCGCTGCACCAGGCCAGCAGCCTCTTTTATTTGTTGTTGCTATTTACTTACTGATCTCATCTGATTCATTTTCTACCTTAGAAAGATTACAGAAACTGAGACTGCCAGTCAACCAGTGATTTCAACAGTTGACACACTTCTGTTAGATCTATTTGAATTGAGGAACGGTGGTATGAGGGATGAAAGCTAAGGGATCAAGGTTCCAAGACGCAATGACAAGTTTTACCTTGAGGAAAGGAATTCAGGGTCTAACTCTTCCCGCACATTTTGTGAAGATACAAGTTTTTGCCCCAAGCTCATAGAGTAGAACTTCAACTATTTCTCCCTTCGTTTACTGATATTAATTTTACTTCTCTGTTTTTCTCCTATTTTTACAGTATTCTCACTGTAACTCAACATTTTAACCTCCATCCTTTGTGGAACTAATTTTAGTTACATTGCTATAATAAAAATGAAGACACGAGAATTTAGAATTTGATATGAACTGATATACCTATTCTTTTAAGGTGAATTAATCTAAGATGTTATTATTTATTGTGTCTGTATTCCTTTTTCCAGAGCTCTGAAACCATGCCAGTCTCTCTGAATTTTCAAATTAAAATACAAAACATAGAATCTAACAGCATTACTTGGATATATTTATAAACTATTAAATCTTTAAAGGAGACCATTAGCTGCATTGTCCCTATAGAAATAGATGAAATCAGCATCTTAGAGTTCCATTTGAAAACTCTAGGCCGGGCGCGGTGGCTCAAGCCTGTAATCCCAGCACTTTGGGAGGCTGAGGCGGGTGGATCACGAGGTCAGGAGATCGAGACCATCCTGGCTAACATTGTGAAACCCTGTCTCTACTAAAAATACAAAAAACTAGCCGGGCATGGTGGCGGGCGCCTGTACTCCCAGCTACTCGGAGGCTGAGGCGGGAGAATGGCGTGAACCCGGGAGGCGGAGCTTGCAGTGAGCGGAGATCGAGCCACTGCCCTCCAGCCTGGGCGACACAGAGAGACTCGGTCTCAAAAAAAAAAAAAAAGAAAAAGAAAAAAGAAAACTCTGTTAATATCTCTTCCTACCTTGAGTAAGATCTTATATAGCTGGGATTTTAAACTAAAATTTTATAGGTATACCTTGGGGAATGATTAAAGGAAGACACTTAAAAAAAAAGAGAGAGAGAGAGTAAAACTACTGCAATCCAGAGTTTAAAAAAAAAAATCAAATTATTTTCTCTGGCCTCATCAAGCTATGTAACCTTAAATAATTCTGGCCCTCGGTTTCTACATATAGTAACAAAGGCTATTATATTGTTACCTTCTGTATACAAGAACATAAAAATTAATCTCTTAAAATTACGTTACTTATGATTAATACACTAATTAATTTCATTTTACTTTTGCTAGAACATACTGGTTTTCAATGGATTAACTATCTAAGAATGTGGTAATTTTTAACTTTATTATATTGTGAAAGCCAATGTCTTTCTCTCTCCATCCCTCTCTCTGTCTTCCTCTGTGTGTCTCTTTCTCTTTCTCTCTCTCAACCTCTATATGTCTGTGTCATATTTATTTACGGGAATAGAGAGTAGGCATTCCACGTAAAGCTTGAGTTGATAATAGGTAAATGTCTCACAAATACACAAGACAAATAAGTTATATTTCCTCATAGAATTTCAGTACTTGGTTAGCAGTTTTTATTCCTTCTTGATGTTACATTTCCATTAGTTTGAAATGAGAAAGTGGATTTTCTAGAATTATAACTAATAATCAAAATATTTGAGGGTGTATTATATCAGTGTTGAAAAACATAAATTGTTTTCAGCTTTCCAAAATGATTTTTGCTGGCAAATAAGCTTTTTTGTTGCAAACTTGTGTAAGTTCACTCTTTAAGCTGATTTTTTCAATCAGTAATGTTCTGCTGATTTTGTGAAACAAGTTGTTATTGCTTTTGGCATTTTTTGAGAGAACTTGAAAGAAACAATCATTTGCATACTCTACTTTCTATCTGATGGTTTCTAAAGCTATTAGATTAAGAGAAGAAGAAAAAAAATAGCAAAATCAAAAATGTATACTTATTCCAACTGTCAAAACTTATCTGCATTATCAAATATCCTAATATATTTAAGAAGAAATGACCAAACTTTTAATCATGCCATTGTTTCTTACCTATTCAAAATGGGAAATATATCAAATGTCATGCATCCTATACTATGAGTTTAATTGTGATCTCCAAAAAACTATGTTTAAATTTTGACCCTATGTACCTGTGAAGATGACCTTGCCTGAAAATAAGTCTTTGTAGATTTAATAAGGTTAAGATAAGATCATTACGGTGATCCTTAATCCAATATGACAGGTGTCCTTATAAAAAGAGAAGAGATGCAGACACATGAGAGGAGAATGCCATATGGCAATAGAGCCAGAGATTAGAATGCTGAAGATGCAAGTCATGTGATATTACCAAATGGCAGCAAACCACCAGTAGCTGGGAAGAAGGAAGGAAGAGTTCTCCTCTACAGGTTTCAGGAGCATGGTCCTGCCATCACCTTGATTTCAGACTTGTAGACTTCAAAACTGTGAGACAATAACTTTCTGTTATTTTAAATCACCTAGTTTGTGGTACTTGTTATGGTAGCCATTAGGAAATCGATAGATATCATCTGGTCTTTATCAAAAATAAATGTAGTTTTAATTCTGATTTAAATTAGGTTTAGTTTAAAACTGAATATAATAATGTCCAACACTTCACTTGAATTAAGAAATGCTGTTAGGCTGGGTATGGTGGCCCATGCCTGTAATCCCAGAACTTTGGGAGGCTGAAGTGGGCAGATGACCTGCGGTCGGGAGTTCAAGATAATCCTGACCAACATGGAGAAACCCCATCTCTACTAAAAATACAAGATTAGCTGGGCGTGGTGGTGCATGCCTGTAATCCCAGCTACTCGGGAGGCCGAGGCAGGAAAATCGCTTGAACCAAGGAGGCGGATGTTGTAGTAAGCCGAGATTGCACTATTGCACTCCAGCCTGGACAACAAGAGCAAAACTCCATCTCAAAAAAGAATAAAAAAAGAAAAGTAAAAAAGGAAACGCCGTTATGTTTTGATTATGGGAATAAAGACTATATTATTTTTAACAAATGTTTTCAGTGTTCTATGAAGCAATTTTAAATTAAATACTTAAAATAGTATATACACTCGTTCCTTGGTGTCCATGTGGTATTGGTTCAAAGACTCCCCATGAACACCAAAATCTGCAAATGTTCAAGTCTTTTATGTTAAGTGGTGTAGTATTTGCATATAATCTATGCATATCCTCCTCTATACTTATGTTCATCACTAGATTATTTAGAATACCTAATACAATATAAATTATATGTAAATAGTTTCTATGATGTATTATTACATTTGTAATTTTTATTGTTGTATTGTTATCTTTTATTTATTTATTTATTTTCAATCTGTGATTTGTTGAATCCAGGGAGGTGATATCTGTGGATATGGATGGGTGACTGCACATACTTACTTTTATATAAAGTTGTTCACATTCAGCCTTTATGCATCTTTAAAGGAAATTGTTTTACTTTCAGATGTACATTACATCTTTAATGTATATCTCTCCTCTACCAAGGAAGAAGGAAAGATACATATTGCAAGAAAGGTTGAATTCATATTGATTAGGTAGAAAGTCTAATTTCCAAATTAGAACTTGATAAAAGAATACAATTAGAGATTATAATCACTTTGAGAAAAAGACCTGGCAGTGTCCTATAAACCCCAAGATACACCTTTCTTATGACCCTACAGTTCCACTCCTAGGAAATTACCCAAGAGAAACAGAAACATAGGTCCACACACTTATCAAGAAAGTTAATAGCAGATTTAAGCAAAATGGACAAAAACTGAAATCTTCCTAAATTGTTATCATCAGAATGGATAAACAGTGTGTATATAATAAAAAACTGCTTAGCAATAAGAATGAAGTAATTATTGATATACACAATAACATGAAATAATCTCATATAAACCATGCTAAATGAAGGAAATCTCATGCAAGAGAATACATGTAGTATACTTTCATTGATAGGAATTTCTAAAAGAGACAACATTAATAAAAATATTGGTTACCTCTGGGGTTGGGTGGTGAAGTGTTTGAAAGTAAAAAAGTATGAAGGTTTTTCCTTTGTGATGATAAAGCATGTTTTGTACCTTGATGGGTATTGGATTGAATAGGTATATGCAATTGTCAAAATTAATGTAATAATATGCCTAGGATTTGTGCATTTTATTCTGTGGAAGTTTTATTGTAAAGTGAATTGTAAACAAATATTGACCTTTACATATATACATGCATACATGCTAAGGTATGTAGGGGAATAGTGCAGTGATTCTACACATATTTTTTGGAATGTAGAAAATAAGATGATTGAATTATAGATAGGTAAAGGGATATGTGATAAAGAAAGTATAGTACAATGTAGCAAAATATTAATTAGGTATATTATAATATTAGTGATTGTAAGGGCACTATAAAATTCTATTTTTCAGTATGTTCGAAAATTTTCATAACAAAATGTTGAAAACTTTTAATAAGAAAAACTTACACAAATATATGCACAAATAATTTTTAGAGTGATTTTTCTAGTAGATACAATGAAAAATGTCACTTCTATGTCCAAAATTCTTCAATCATATTGATCCAGAGTCATTCATGATAATTATTTAAAATAGAGATATTCCTTGAATTCAAAACAGGTAACTGTCACTTAAGATAGTTTGGTTACTAAAAGATTCTACTAACGTCTGTATTTATTATAATAACTATATTAGATTTGTCTCATAATAATTATGAGAAATCATTTTTATAGTGTGTGGTAAATGTATAGTTATTAACTAGCAGAATTAGTATAAATTACATAAAATAAATTATTTCTACATCGCTACACTGTTTATAATCTTATTTTAATCTTAATACATGTTTTATATAGTCGATTTTAAATAAATGTTTGTGGAAGAAAAGGATAGAGAGATGCATTCCATTAAAGTGATAACAAGAATTATCACTATCTGGCCATGAACTAGAAATAATCAAAAGGGTCTACTCGGACGCAAAAGCGATGGAGAAATGCTGTCTATGCCTGGGCAGCTGCTTTTCCGCAACAATTTTATATTAAATAGACGAAGATCACGGTTTTCTGTAGAAAATTAGACATCTCGCTCACATTTATTTTGTTTTGAAATATATTAAAGGCAGTCTTCTTCAGGGGCTTGTTTGGGTATTTTTTTTGTATTATTTTTGTATAATTTTTATATTTGCATTATCTGTATATTTTTGTATTATTTTGTATTATGTGTATTATTTAGATGTACAATGACTTCTAAATAAGTATTTGGAAACATAAGTATATTTATGTACATACATTTGCACAGACACACAGACATGTATAATGTATATACAGGACCTTTGAACATCTTTCCTAATGTAATATCTTACTTAAAAATTTTGATGCATTTATTGAATATTTTATTCATTTAGAAAAGAATTTCCAAATGCCTCTTTTGTTCCAAGTGCCTATTAGAGAGAAAAATACAAATAAAACAGCAACCATATTCCTGCTGTGCTGAGAATTTTTATATCAGTTTCTTTACAAACATAGATTTCTGAAAAGTTTGAATTTATACAAATCTCTTAATGCTTATGACCAATAACAAATCCAAATTATCTTTCACTTAAAAGAGATCTGAGGGAAAGAAAAATAAAAAGATGTTTTCTTCTGCAAAGGAAAAAAAAAATAGGTATTTAGGCATTTATTTGATTGTTTGTTGTTTTAAGAAATGCTTGATTGGTTGCTTGGTCATGTTACAGCCTAACAGTGATGGTAATAATTTCAGTAAACAGCTTTTTTTAAAATGGCAAAATACACAAAAACTGAGAAGGAAAGTTAATACAAAGAAAGACATTCTTTCTTCAATCATATACAGGAGTGTCCCCAGTAGATAATCATATTTTTTTCATAGTAATATTTAGTATGATCCCACTGTTGTTGACACACTGTGTTAAGTATTTTAGATAGATACATTATTTCACTAGATGTTTACAACAATTTTTGATGTTAGATTGTGATCTCTGTTTTATAGATTTTTTTTTTTAAAGAAGAATTTGGAGGAAGGGACTTGTCTGGAGTCACCTGTGAAAGTTTGAATTGATTATCTGTAAACAGAGAGCTATATTTATTGAAGAGACTATTTAGTGTTAATATTTAACTTAATAAAAAGAAAAGTAAAATCTAACCTTTATTAATACCCATTCTGCTTCCATAATAATGATAAGGTCTGATTCTTTCAAAAAATTCTTATTTTTTGGTTGCTAACATGGTATTCAGATGATTACCACTATCCCAGTCTTCTGGTCTTTAAGTGGCTTGTTGATTCAGAAAATAATCAAATAAGTATTTTGGGCTTTCTTTATAAAGTGCTAAATATTGTGGATCTTCTGATGCATGCATAATTGAGCAAAAACGTGGACTCAAGGCAAGTGTATGCAGCTTACCACCACGAAAAACTTAGTTGCCAGATACAAGTGTCCTAGTCCATTTTGTGTTGCTATAAAAGAACACCATAGACTGGGTAATATATTGTAAAGAAAATAAGTTCATTTTTCATAGTCCAGAGACTATGTGCAGTCCACTATCAAAGTGCAGGCATCTGGCTTGGGCTTTCTTGCTGCATCATAACACACTGGAGGGAAAGAAGGTGAGGATGGGGGGCAAATTCATCCTTTAATCAGGAACCCACTCTGGGAATACCTAACCTACTGCAAGGTAACAGCCTAAATTCATGAGGGTTTTGCCCTTATGACTTAATCATTTCCTAAAGATTTCATCTCTCTATGCTATTTCATTGAGAATTAAGTGTCCAAACATGAATTTTTTGGGATACATGCAAACCATTGCAACAGATTAGTAAAAGCAAAATATAGATTGTTCTAAATTGGAGGTTGCAATATTATAAACTTCCTCTGAAACAATATAACCTAGGGGAAAGCATATTAATAAATGGCTGTGTTGCTTATCTTATTTCTCTGATGACCTCCTTATTCATCAATATATTGTCCAGACTCCAACAGATTTTATCTCAAAAGAGTCCAAAATTTTAAAAATAATTTATCTCTCTCATGCCTTCTCTTGCATAGTGTGCACAAAAAATAATTTATAAAATAGGAAAGTGTATAATCTGTATTGGTAGGAGAAGGAGAAGGAAGAAAGACAGGATAAAGCAACAAAAAGAGGACTTTATAATAGAGTACTAGAAGACCCTATTAAAAAAATAAATATAATAGAAAAAGAAGAGGAAGAATTAAAGGGACAGTATGAAGTAGAGAAACCAGTGAGCTAAGGGCAAGATGAGGGAGGAGTCAAAGTGTTAAGCTAGGATCTCAAACTCAATTTTTATTTTATTTTTTCCTGAGGTCAGACAGATAATGCGAATGAGTAAATTGGGCTGATTGTAAGAAGAATGTGACCAGCGTTTCATTTATTTTTGTTTTGTTTTTAAATGAGCTTTCTTTCCTTGCATTTGATAGGGAAATAAACATTTCTTTTTGAACTAAACAATAGTAAAAGTGAAATGATTAAAAGTAATGTTCTCGGTCTCTGGAAAACAACAAAGAATGGTGTGGCAAACCAGCATTCATACTGGCCCTGGAAGAGAACCGGTGGTAGGCACCATTCAGCTCTGTCCAGTATTGAAACTATTTTTTAATGAGAAGCTGAAATCCAAATTTTAAGATAAATCTGAAATACTGACAACTCATTAAAAAAAAATGTTTAAGTTAATGTGAGTACTCTCAAAGCCGTTATTGACTCCACCCCTACAGGTTGGGGATTGTGGCCTATAGCTACCAGACTGCATGCTTACTATTAAAAAGTTAAGCGGGCCGGGCACAGTGGCTCACAGCTGTAATCCCAGCACTTTCAGGGGCTGAAGCGGACGGATTGCCTGAGGTCAGGAGTTTGAGACCAGCCTGGCCAACATGGTGAAAGCCCGTCTTGGCTAAAAATACAAAAAAATTAGCCAGGTATGGTGGCATGAGCCTGTAATCCCAGCTACTCCGGAGGCTGAGGCAGGGGAATTGCTTGAACCAGGGAGGAGGAGGTTGCAGTAAGATGAGATCGCACCACCACACTCCAGCCTGTGCAACAGAGTGAGACTTTATCTCAAACAAACAAACAAACAAACAAACAAGTTAAGCAGAAGGGAATAAAATGATACCGTAACTTAACCTCTAGCTATTCTCAAGGCCCGATGGGACCTGCTGCTTACTCTGCTCTTCTCCAGATAACTTTTCTATAGGTGAGACTAGCACAAAGCTCTCCATCAGTTACAGTCATGCGTCACGTAACAATAGTGATGTGTTCTGAGAAATGTGTCCTTAGGTGGCTTCGTCACTGTGCAAACATCCCACAGTGTACCTATACAAACCTAAATGGTGTAGCCTACTACACACCTAGGCTATATGGGATAGTCTATTGATCCTTGGCTACAAACCTGTATGGCATGTTACCGTACTAACTCTCTAGGCAATTATAACACAGTGTTAAGTATTTGTGTACCGAAATACATCTAAACATAGAAAAGGTACAGTAAAAATAAAGTATTATAATCTTATAGGGTCTCTGTTGTATATGCGGTCTGTCGCTGACTGAAACGTAATATGGTGCGTAACAGTACTTGATTTTCAAAAGGGTTTTAGGATTTTGCTTTGGTCTAAACTAATTTTTTAATGAGAGCCATACAGTGTTTAATTCTGGCTTATTTGTTGTCATCTATTTTCTAAGATCAAGCCTGTTCCAAGGAATAAGTCCTACAAACAGAGCTGGCTTCATGGGTATAGCATCACTGGAGTTCCAAAGGGTTCTGCACTCAGAAAGAATCCCTGTGTTTAGGGTTTAATAAAACTCTGTGAATGTTGTCTTAAAATTATTACTAATTTTATATTTGTATGTGTTTTAGAAGGTTCGATGGGACATGGATCATGAGCTGGGGCTTAGAGTCTTTGCTCAGAGATTGTCCTGCCTCCTTCTGACCTTCACCATCTCCCCACTTCCCCAGCTTGGGTTCTTGGTTGGCAATGCCCCACTCCTGCAAAGATATCACTGGCACTCTCCACTCCAGCAAGGGCCTGGACACAGGTATTAGGAGAGTTAGGGTATGCATATATATTACAGGGACCAAGTCATGGGGCTTTGCCCAAGGCACCTATAAGGCCCCATGATTGAGGCGTCTCAATATTAAATAGGAAATAAAAAACACCACAGCAATTCAAGAAAGACCACAGAAGAAAAAAAAAAAAAGTGAGTTTTGTTTTGTCATTTTGCTTTTTGAACAATGTGTCCCATATTTTCATTTTATACTGGACTCTCAAAATAACGTAGCCAGCCTTGCTTCTCAGAGTATTTTATTAGTGCTTACCTACTCTTTCCTTTGCACTCCACAAACCTCTTCTTCTTTGCCTAAAACATGCAACATCAAAATAAATGGTCCAGCAAAACCTGACGGTCCTTTAAAATGTAGTTAAAAGAAACAGGAGACAATTCTATTTAGAAGCAGCATTATACTCTACCCCAAATCTGGAAAGTGTGAAGAGCAAATGCGAGCATAATAGCTATCATTCTTTGTTGTTAGCACACCTGCTTGTTCACTTTAGTTTTCTCACACATATAGTGCATATAAGGCAGAGCTGTGATGTACTCAGACAGATCACATTCAAATTCTCATTCTGCCACTTGCTAAGTGATGACCTTGGGCAAGTTGCTTAACCTTCCTTAGCCAGCTTCACTCTTACAAAACAGTTTTAATAATGAATGTTCTCGCAGTGTTGTTCAGGTTGAATCGTGTAAGATGAAACAAATATGTAGCATAATGCCTAGCATATAATACAAGCACATTCTTATGAAAACCTATATATATATACAATGTTAATAATAATTTATATTTTTAGTATTTTAATGCACACAGGGTTAACTCCTCTTTGTGTCAGAGAAAAACAAACCTTTAATTTTTGCTGAAATGATCAGAAGTCATTATATAGCATTTCTAAGGTTGTGACTACTGAGTCTGCATTGGCCCATCAACTGTCATTGTGGGGAAGAGATGAGTGGGCTGAGTGCCTTGCAGTAGCAAGCTTAAAGTTAATTTATGGCCTTTGGAAGAAGTGAGCCCCAAGCACAATATTCAAGGTCTTTAATATATCAAAAGGCTTTTTTTCTTAGATAACAAAAATCTCCTCCAGTTTTTTGATATGTGAAATTTTAGTGTGCATGAAATGGAACTCTATATTAGCCAACACTGCATGATTTAATCGTGTTACAGAGGTGGCTAATGTCTATGATAATCAACAGTTAGCGAAAACATGAATTTGGATATTTCCATGTTTATTACACACACATACAAAAACAGTATTTATGTAATCACAGAAGTTTAAAATACAATAAAATCAAATTCCAAATAAGCCATAATTTTTATCAGGGCACTTTTAAGTAATGTGTGTGAAAACATTGAGGGTACTCACAGATGATGCAACTAATTTGTTCAGTCTTAAAATGAAAACTCATAATTCAGGTAAGAGATATGGAGAAACAATTTTTGCAGAGACAAATTTAACTTGTATTAAAATTTTACTATCTTCTTTTCAAAATCATGAAATCAACATATTTAGCGGTAAGTAACTCATATGCTGCTTACTAAAAAATTGTGTCAAAGTCAGTTGGTCAGTGAAGTCTATGGATCCATTAAAACCACAGATAGCTATTGATTAACAGAAATCAGCAAAGACCTATAAGGTAGTTAACTAAAAGCAGAACAAAACACATTCTTACAAGTGAGAAAAACCAGGAGAAGAATTTTAATGACTCTCTCACGAACTCATAAAAACAAATGAACAAATATGAAATCAGTAGAAAACAGATGTCTGGCCAGGTGCAGTGCCTCGCACCAGTAATCCCAGCACTTTGGGAGGTCGAGGCGGGCGGATCATGAAGTCAGGAGATCGAGACCATCCTGGCTAACACGGTGAAACCCTGTCTCTACTAAAAAGTACCAAAAAAAAAAAAAATTAGCCGGGCGTGATGGTGGGCACCTGTAGTCCCAGCTACTCGGGAGACTGAGGCAGGAGAATGGCATGAACCTGGGAGGTGGAGCTTGCAGTGAGCCGATATAGCGCCACTGCATTCCAGCCTGGGTGACAGAGCAATACTCTGTCAAAAAAAAAGACAAACAAAACAAAAACAACAAACAAAAAAAACACCAGATGTTTGTCTGTGACTAGATTAACTAAATTACATCATAGCAAAGGAGCGAATATGATAAAATACCTAAGGTCTAAATACCAAGATATTTAGAAATAATCGTTTGGCTGGTGACAAATATTAGAATTAAATAGGAAAAACTTATGAATATCTAAAAAAAAAAATTCCAAATGATCTACAATGTCTATGGAAAGAGAACTAGTATCATGAAATGAGATGCACAAATGTGAAACAATTTTAAATCATTGCTGAAACTGTAGGGACCTAAGTAGTAGTTGGAATTAATTCCCATTGAAGTAACTAAATGAATTACTTCTGCTTCAATGAATTAAACTGAAATATATTTGCTCTAATTTAGGTTTGTGTCATTTCGTTCTGTATCAATGGAAATGGATAAGTGTTTCCTATATTTATTATTTCAGGAACACAATAAATTCCCTGTCAACTTTCTCAAATGTTGTTTTTCATCTTTTGGCACTATTCACTCTCCATCTTCTAATAGAGGTTATTTAAAAGCTTAGCACAATGTAATGAAGTTTGTAGGATGCTTTAATATCATATAATTGATTTGATAAAAATAGAGAGATGGAGGAGAGAGAAGGGTAAGAGAGAGGCTGAGCGCAGTGGCTCATGCCTGTAATCCCAGCATTTTGGGAGGCCCAGGCGGGCGGATCATGAGGTCAAGAAATTGAGACCATCCTAGCCAACACAGTGAACTGGAAAAAGCAAGTATGCTCACTCTGAACTCTCCTATTCAACATACCACTGGAAGTCCTAGCCCAGGCAATCAGGCAAGAGAAAAAAGTAAAAGTCATCCAAATAGGAAAAGAAGAAGTCAAACTATCTCTCTCTGCTGACAATGTGATTCTATACCTAGAAAACACTAATTACTCTATCACAAGACTTTTAGAACTGATGAAGGACTTCAGTAAAGTTTTAGGATACAAAGTCAATGTACAAAAATCAGTAGCATTTCTGCCAATAATCAGTAGCATTTCTGGCAAAAAATCAGTAGCACTGCTGCCAATAGCATTTCACCAATAACATTCAAGTTGAAAGCCAAACCAATTTACAACACAATTGGATTGGAACACAATCCAATTTACAACAACCCCCAACATTAAAATACCTAAGAATACATTTAACTAAGGAGGTGAAAGATCTCTACATGGAGTACTACAAAACACTGCTGAAAGAAATCAGAGATCACTCAAACAAATGGAAAAACATTCCATGCTCATAAATTGGAAGAATCAGTATTGTTAAAATGGCCATACTGCCCAAAGGAATCTACAGATACAACACTATTCCCATCAAACTGCCAATGTCATTTTTCACAGAATTAGAAAAAGTTATTCTAAAATTCATATAGAACTGAAAAAAACAAGTCTGAATAGCCAAGCAAACCTTAAAAAAAAATAAAAACAAAAAACAGAACAAGGCTAGAGGACTCATATTATACTACTTCAAACTATACTATAATGCCTCAGTATCAAAAACAGCATGAGCCTAGGCAACAGAGCAAGACTCGTCTCAAAAAACAACAAGAACAACAACAACAGCAACAACAATGACAACAACAACAAACCTAGGAAACAACATTTTGGACATCAGCCTTGGGAAATAATTTGTGATAAAATCCTCAAAAGCAATGTAGCAAGAACAAAAATTGACAAGTGGTACCTCATTAAACTAAAGAGACTGCACAGCAAAAGAAACTATTAACAGAGTATATAGTTTATACTATATATAAATAATGTAAAGAATGAGAGAAAATATTTGCAAATTATGCATCCAACAAAGGTCTAATATCCAGGTCTCTGAGTAAGTTAAACAATTCAACAAGCAGAAAGCAATTAATTCCATTAAAAGGTGGCTGACAGACATGAATGGAAATTTTTCAAAAGAATAAATACAAGCAGCCAAAAAACATATGGAAAAATGATCCACATCACTAATCATCACAGAAATGCAAATGAATACCACAATGAGAGACACCATTTCACCAGTCAGAATGGCTATTACCAAAATGTCAAAAAAACAGCAATGCTGGTAAGGCTGCAGATAAAAGGGAATGCTTATACACTGTTGGTGGGGATGTAAATTAATTTAGTCACTATGGAAAGCAGTTTAAAGATTTCTCAAAGATCGTAAAACAGAACTACCATTCAGCACAGCAATCCAATTACTGGGTATATATCCAAAAGAAAATAAATCGTTTTACTAAAAGGAAACATGCACTCATATGTTCATCACAGCACTCTTCACAATAGCAATGGCATGGAATCAATCTAGGTGTCCATCAATGGTGAACTGGATAAAGAAAATGTGGTACACGTACACCATGGGATACTACGCAACCATAATAAAGAATGAGATCATGTTCTTCGTAGCAACATAGATGCAGCTGAAGGCCATTATCCTAAGTTAATTAATGCAGGTACAAAACGACAACAAAAAACTCACATTATAAGTGAAAGATAAACATTGAGTACCAATGGAATTAAAGATGGCAACAAGAGACACTGGGGACTATTGGTGGGAGGGATGAAGAAAGCGGGGAAGGATGGGAAACTAACTATTGGGTACTATGCTCACTACTTGGGTGATGGAATCAATCACACCAAAAACCTCAACATCACACAATTTACCCATGTAACAAGCCTGCCTACATACCACCGAATCTAAAATAAACATTGAAATTATATTATAAAAAGTGAGAAGCCCTAAGTCAAAAAAGTAATGAAATGAAGCAAAAAGTTTTAACTGAAAGATTTAAAAATTAGTGCAATGTTTAAAGCAAATTCAAAAAGGAATCAAGGAAAGAAGAAAGGACAGAATAAAGAAAGGGCAAGAGGGAGGGAGGAAGGAAGGAAGGAAGGAAGGAAGGAAGGAAGGAAGGAAGGAAGGAAGGAAGGAAGGAAGGAAGGAAGGAAGGAAGGAAGGAAGGAAGGAAGGTTTAGAAAAACATAAGTATACAAGAAGAAAAATAAAATAGTAATTGGCTCTATTTGAACAAATTTACATAAGGCTAATATTACATACTTTCAACTTTTATAGTCAATCTATTCACAAAAGATGGAAGACAGTATAGTTTCAGAAGAATACCTGAATATTATTAACAAAAAAAGAGCAAAAACGTTACTACAGATGGCAGAGGTTGTGTGTTAGAAGGGAAGAGAGAGGTGAAGGAAGATAGGAGATATAATTTTAAAGAGGAAAGCCAAAAAATAATATCATTAGTTGAAGAAATAAGAAATGCAGGTTTGGATTAAAAATAGGGATATACATGTCTGGGATGTGTATAAATTTCTGGTAAGAGAAAGGCAGGTATTTTCTAAAAACTGGTAAATAAATTAGATTCAACAATATTAACACATTATTGAGACATTTAAACATGTCAGAAAAAATATAAAAATACACAGGTTTAAAGAAGTAGTGTGTGTTCTTTTGAATGTGAGATTGAGAATGGGAAGGATGTGTGATTGGGATGGTAGTTCTGACTTTGGGCATACTGTATGTAGATAACAAAGCAAACCTCTACTCTTTTGAGAAGTTAGGATATTTAGTCTGAGAAGTTTGAGTGTGGAGTATGAAGCAACTTTGGCTAAAAATACGGAAGGTTTTCTAATGAGTAACACTGGAATAAACCACTTTGTAAAAAAGTGAATTAATAAGATATTTAAGGAAAATTTAATGCATATAAGAGACATTATATTTGAGGTTCTATGGTCTAACATGCCTTTAGCAGAAGGATTTTCAAAGAAATGCTACTAGATGGCAAACTCAAGTTATTTTTTAAATATGATATTTTAACTGAGTTTTTGCAATGAGAAATCTCATAGTTATCCTTTTCTTTCTCCATGTTTATCTTGTGTTAAAATAATTCAGCTTTTAGAAATAAAGCAACAAATTTAACTTAAGGCAAAATAAGGCCTCATCTTAAATTTTCATGGAAAATAATTTTGATGAAAACCTCTCAGATAAATCAAAGGAAAAAGAAGCTAGACGTACATAAACAAATTATAAAGTAGAAATTGGTCCTGTGAGGAGAGATTTATTTGGTTTAATTTTCTTTGGGTAATATAAAATATGTAATCTATTTTATGAAGTTTTTTTGTCATTTTTCATATTCAGTTTGAATTCACACCTGAAAGAACCAGATGAATGTTACTCTTTCTTTTGAGCCTGAAATTTCTTTCCAACACTCCTCACAGAACTGAAACATTAATACTAAGCAGTACTGTCTATGCCTGAAGGAGCAGCCATCATGGAGCTGGGTGACACATCACTGCTCCCTGATGTCTGGCAATGTCTAAAATGCAAGCCAGCCCTCTGGAAGTGCTGGTGCTGGCACCTGTCAGCCCACTTCACTCTTCACAACAATTGTTGGAATTGGAACAGCCTTCCTCATATTGAGCCCAATTCTAGACCACATAAATAAAGTATATGGCTTTTCCTTAAAATATTGTGTCTTTTTTTGTAGGGTGAATATTTTTTGTACCTTAAACTTACTGTATAGTTGGCTTCCAGATCTAAGTCACCAACAAAAAAGTCCTGACTGTATTATACTATGTTGTATGATGTTGTTTTAATTATATTATATTATATTATATTATATTTATTATATTATATGTAAAGTAAAATACATCCCCTCTCAGTATTCACCCAACCATCCTAATGGCACATCTTTAAGTGGCATAAACTTTCACTGTTTAATTATTTAGGATCATCCCAGGTTTGTTATTAATGGTTTTTAGGCTGCTGTTCTTTATCACTTTCAAAAGGTGAGCCTTCCAGTTTTATCTCTGACTTTTACCTATATGGTCTTATACCTCAGTCATTAAGTGTTAGTGATCAAGACATGTTTTTAAAGTCTATGCTTTTTCCCACTCTTCTTATTTTGCCAGGGATTTCAACGTCTATCACCCAAGCTCTATTTCTCAAGATGTGACAAACACCTAACTACCCTCCTACAAGACTCAGGTAAAACATTTCCTGTGAGAACACGTTTTCTGACAAACCACAGGTAACTACTTACTCCTTTCTACTCCTACTGAAGCCCATAATCATGTCTATGACGGAATAACTTATTACAAGAGGCTCCTAGATGACTTCCTATTTCCTCTATACACCAAATCATACATAATTTCATAATCTCTTCCCATTGCTTTTAGGATAAAACTCTAAAGATTTAACACATTTAGCGTGAAATATAAGGCTCTTCATGATGTGATCTCAGACTGCTTCTTTAGATGTATTGATATCCCACATACATGCATAAGAAATCTCTCTCATGTCACCCCAGCAACCCATCCCATTTCCACGTAGTCCATCAAAGAGGCAGTGAATAATTCCTTCAGGTAATTCAGATCTAAGTTTAAATACCTTACTATATTTATTGGTGCATTTATTGACTCCTGTATAAAATGATCTACCCAATCACTCATATCCTGGTTTTATATCACTTAGCATTTATTTCTGTCAAGAACAGTAATGCTTGTTTGCATTTCTCTCTTCCATTAAAAAGCAAGTGGAATGACACTAGGGATGTTGTCTCATTTTCTGCTGAATTCCTAACACTTAAAATGTTAGTTATTTTTTTTTTTTTAAGTGAGGAATGAATGAATGCTGGCTTCATGAAAAATGAAAAGTTTCTTTTCAAGTTACCTAGGAAACATTGTATTAGCATCTTGCATTTCCCCCTTTTCACATCAAGTATCTGAAAGTTGAAACAGGCTGCATTATTACCTCTCCCAACGTGCCCAATGTTTTAGGATTCAATAAATGATAAATTTTTTAAAAATTCACTATAATTTGAAAAGAAGAAATGAAATTTCAATTGTCATAAATTAGTAAGAAAATAAATTCATGATGTACTGAGTGAATTCAATTTTACAGAGAAACTGTTCCTTGGTTCTTATTGTTTTTCCTTTGGAATACTGTAAACTTCAAGGAAGGACAGACTGGTATCTGCAGTTCTGCCTTGGGAGCCTCTGACCCAGCCCATACTTCCTGATACTACAAGATCTTCTTCATCACATCTACCTCTAAATCCACTTCTCTTGTATTTCTTTTTTCACTCTCAGTTTGGTGAAGGAAACTAATCTGATAATCCTGAGGAAAAAAAAATATCGATATCTGATAATGGCTTAATTCATCTTTTACAAAGGTTTGTATGTTTAAACCCAACAGCCAGTAGCCCAAAGGAATGATGAAATAATTTAATCTTTTGATTGTAATTCCCAGTAGGGAAGTTGTTATCTTTCTTTCAGCTCCTTGAGTGAAACTATATAAAAAGATGTTCTGCATAAAGGTGATCTAGATTACCAAAGAGGGGCATTTTCTTTTAATATTATTAGTTTATTAAGAAAATATTTTTCATGGTAAAAATAGTAATAGTAGTAATGATAATAATAATGAGAATTAAAATTTATTGAGAATTTGCCATGTACCAAACATTGTGCCAAATGCTTTTCAAACAGCATCTCATTTCACCATCATAAATGTACTATAGAAAATCACTTTTATCCCAAATTTACAGGTAGAAAATGAGACTTCAATAGGTTAAGTATTATGGTCAAAGTCTCACTGCTGGTCAGTGGCGGGGTTGGGATTTACATTATGATCTGTATAATTCCAAAAATCATGATTTTCTATAGCCTCTCAAGAAAACCCACACGGTTTTAAAATTGGGTTATGTCTTATCTGTCATTAAACCCTAGGCATGAATCCCTTACTAATAACCTCGAGTGGTGACAAAGCCTTTTCTTTCTGAAAATGCAAAACTAAGTGACATCATAAAGTAGCAACTTACTTTTTTATCCAGCTCTCATTGTTACCACATCATTTTTCTTAATGGATCAAAATCTACCAACTATATAATTTGTACTATTTAATTCCATTCTTGATCCTAAACAATTAAGCTAGGAAAAAATAAAAAAGTACCCTTAAAAAGCTTCTAATTTCATATTTTAAAGATGTATGGAAATATTTTAATAGAAAAAACTAGATAAATCTTAAAACCATCTTTATACATTTTTAAAGTCACTATAGTTTTTTAAAATTAAAGATGTTAACGTATCAATTTTTCAAACTTTCAAATTTATTACCCAACATTCTTTAAAATCTACGTGTGAAAAATTATTTTAAAAATTTGACAAGAGAAAAAAGACATGATATGAGAATTATTTAGATAAAAGACCACTTCAGTTACATTAGCAAATATTTTGATTTAACATGTCTGCTAAAGTGTAGCATTCACATCCTTGTATTTCTATCTCTTTATTTTGATTTAATTTGAGATATGTTATGACATAAAATAGATCATTTACACTTGGATGAAGACATAAGAAACCTCTTTTATTTTCCAGAGTAAACAAAACTTTTCAGTTGATTTCTACTGAGTTTCAAGAAGTGTTTTGATAGTTTGAGATTTATTTATTGTTTTAATTTTAAGAGCTAATGAGAAAACTAAGATATGCCATTGAAAACAATACAAGCTGAATGCTTTTAAAATGCTGAAAATGGCCATTAGAAAATATATTTATTCAAATACCACTATGTTCTTTTTTAAAAATGTCATCAAGTTTTACTTTTTTAAAAATCAGAGAGCTGCTTACATGTTTCATTCTAAACCATTGGTTTAGCTATTGAACTAACTTTGGTTACTATTACTTTTTTAGACTTATAATCTTAACAGCTTTGTTTCTTTCCTTATTTTTCTAAAAGAATGAAGCCAATATTATATTAATTTATTGTTTCGAAAAAAAATAGAGATTTCTTAATTTTTTTTAATTTAAGGCATCTGCTGGTAGAGCTGTCATTGTTCTTAATTCATTGAAAATGGTCAACGGGAAGGCCAATTTAGTTGCTTTGACTTGATAACACAAACTATTTTCCCTAAATATTACCTTCTAGCATTTTTACAAGTCCAATAATGTGTTCATATATGAGTCATAAAGCATACATTTTTAGATTGCAAAATTATACTAGCATGAGACAAGGTACTTTAGATTTGGATTGTGAAAATATCAGTTTTAAATTTATAGTAATACTCGCTTCAGTTTCTGTATACATTGTCAAGTTTATTGCAGGAAATGGGGAGGAGTTAATTTTATATTTTATTCATTATTCAAATAATTATTAAGATGTTTATAAACTCATCACAAGCATTGCTTATTTTTATTGGCTTTCAATCCGTGTTTAAAATCCTATTGTAAAACTCTGCAACACATGAAGTTTGATAGAGAATGTAAGTTTAGAGGAATTTGAAAGATTTCACAAAGCCCACAGAATACTCTCTTGCAAGATTTTTTTTTTAATGTTAACTATATAATGCTCTTTAGTGATATACTGCTGCTGGCAAAAATTATATATATATATAATTTTTATATTTCTCATTGCAAATCTAAATAAATACATATATTATTCAAGTTTTCTATACAAATTTAGTGTTCAGTTAATATCACATGAATCTCTCTAAAGTTACAAGAAATCAGAGTAAATTATTATAATCACCCATATTTTAATATTCAACTTGCTTTCTGTATCAGTGGTTAATATGGTAAAGTTTTAATATATTTCATCTTTCTTTCCTAAAATAATTTAATATCCCCATTTTAAAGGGGTGGTAATATGAAAAGAACCACAATAGTTATTTAGGATCGTAAAATAAGATATTTTTCAATATGCAGAAGGCAAAGAAAAACACTAAGTATGTAAAAAGATGATAATACAGTTATATAATTTAAGGAAAATACAATATCCAAATCTCATAGGTGTTCTGTTTCAAATAATTACTTAACGGAAATTCGGAGTAGTAAAATAACATAACTACCGTAGTAAATACATACATATACAAAAATAGAATAAATATAAAATATATCTTATTTTTGTATATTTACTAATACAAATTGTTTTAAAATAGCATTATAGATTTATGCTTCATACCTTCTCATTGAAACATTTTCCAATAAAATTGTTGATGCTTCCAACAATTCCTCTCATAGTAATTTGATATTTAAAATCAAGAACTCTCTAAAGCTACTAAATCTTTGCCACTAGCCTAAATGAGGCAATATTCTTCTATTCCCATGAATTATTCAAGTTTATAAAATGGTGAAATCAGATGACAAAATACTGTATTTTAATATGGACTATGTATTCTTTTTTGTTTGTTTGTTTGTTTGTTTTGAGACGGAGTCTTGCTCTGTGCCCCAGGCTGGAGTGCAGTGGTGCGATCTCGGCTCACTGCAAGCTCCGCCCCCCGGGTTCACGCCATTCTCCTGCCCTAGCCTCCCGAGTAGCTGGGACTACAGGCGCCCGCCACCACGCCTGGCTAGTTTTTTTTTTTTGTATTTTTTTAGTAGAGACGGGGTTTCACGGTGTTAGGCAGGATGGTCTCGATCTACTGACCTTGTGATCCGCCCGCCTCGGCCTCCCAAACTGCTGGGATTACAGGCGGACTATGTATTCTTATATAAGCCATTACAAATCAAAAGAAAACTGGAAGTAAAAATGAAGCTTCAATTAGTTGTTTTATTTTCTTTAAATTGATTACCAGAAGCAGAATTTCTTTATTTTTAATTAAATTCAGCAATGTTAATTAAGTATACCGTCACAAACTAATTTATCTTAACTAGTAAGTAAAATCTCCATAGTTAAAAACAAGAGCAGTTTTTTCTTCTGTGGTTATATATTGCACTTTTGTTTTAGTTATCCATTTTACAAATTTAGGCAGATTCTCATGGGTGGCAAAAGAGTGGTAGATAGCACTGTTTAATGCATCCTCATAAAAAGCAAATACGTATTATGTTGTATTAGGGACCACAAATGAGCTTGGTTTTATTTCATGTTTTGTGTGTATAACTTCCATAATCTTATATTCTTTTAATTATTTTTGTGCATTTTGGTTACTTATTGATTAAATATATTGTACATTAATTTTATTTTATTTTGTTTGATTTTGATATATTTATTATTGCTTTTAATGAATTTAATAGTAGATTTTATTGCTAAACATGTGATTTAAATCCAGGAGTAATTAGAGCGTATTTCTTATGTGCCACTTTTTAAAGTGTAAATTCTAGAGGGAAAATATAACAGTAATTGGTAATTGTACCATTTATAATATTGTAATTTTGTATTAGCAGGTAAAGCAATGAGGATATAGATGCTTTGACAATTAATCTGCAGAGAAATAAGAGGTTTTTTTTTTTCTTCTGCTTGTGCAAAGCAAATTAGAAAAACAATATTTCTTTTCCAGAAGCATTTGCTCTCTGCTCCAGATTTATGTTGGAATGTTTATTTGGTTTGTATCATTCTCAAGAGATGTGGCTTAATAGAAGTACTTGGATAACACTCTTAGAAATCTAATGACAATTGTTTGATTTTCCCAAATGACTACTTCCTAACAATTATTATTGAGCCTTGCAATGTTAAAATGACATGTTCAGTTTTAGATGAGCATTTACAAATTATTTCAGCTATTCTGTTACTTGCTATAAAATAAATGTCAATTTTTTGACCTATGTTAGATGTTCAGAAGCGGTCAATTGTTTTAATATAAATGTTGCATTGTTCACCTATGCTTCACACAGGGATGAACAACAATTTGAAGCTACTAGATCAATCCTATGCATGTTATTTGCAGTAAGTAGACATTAAAGTACAGACCTTTTTTTTAGATTGGATTGTCTCTTGATATAATTTAATTCACAGTAATTACTAATACTGAAGATTATAAAAAGTTTTGTCCTCCATGTAAACATGTATTGATACTTTTCCAGATTTTTCCACATTAAGTTCTCATTAATCATTGTATATTCCAGCAGCATACCAAAAAATTAATAATTTATTTAGAACTTAGTAGAGCTACACTATGTAGAGTGAAAAACAAAACAAAACCTTACCCCAATTCACAAACAAGTATACAATATTATATTGGCACATTTCTAATTTTGCAATAAAAAAGGATTACAGTTCAATTATGACTTGACTACTTTGTTCTGTGCATGAGCAAATCCAAAGATCTCTATAGCTTATTATCCGTAAGGTGGGTAAAAGAGATGTAGCATTAAAACAATAAAAATAGTGCCTGAGGCTGGGCACAGTGGCTCACCCCTGTAATCTCTGCACTTTGGGAGTCTGAGGCAGGTGGATTGCTTAAGTCCAGGAGTTCGAGACCAGCCTGGGCAACATGGCAAAGCCCTATCTCTACAAAAAATACAAAAATTAGCCTGGTCTGCTGGTGCAGCCTGTCTCAGCTACCCGAGAGGCTGAAGAGGGAGGATCACTTGACCCCAGGAGGTCGAGGCTACAAAGAGCAGTGACCATGCCACTGCACTCTTGCCTGGGCAACAGATGGAGACCCTGTCTCCAAAAAGAAAAAAATAGTAATAATGCTTGACACAGGGCTCCCTATACAGTCATTTTTATTTTATTACTGTTACATTCTCCATGTCAAAATGGCGTGGTTAATATTGATTGCATGGGCTTTGAAGTTAGAAAGACCATCTTGACTCTGCTGTGTAACCATGAGCAAATTATATTATTGAGCTGAGCTTGCCTATTATTTAGCATAAGAATAATATTTTATTTTACATAATATTGTTGGAGGATTACGTGAGATAAAATAAATATATTTTATATGAAGCAATCAACAAATATTTGTTTTATTTTTTACCCCATCACTCAACTGAAGAAAAAAATATGAGACCTAATGTACAGCTTGGTGATTGTAGTTAATAATGTAGTGTACACTTACAATTTGCTAAGAGGGTAGATCTGCAGTGTTCTCATCACGCGCGCGCACACACACACACACACACACGGTAATTATGTAAGGTGATTTATATGTTAATTAGCTTGATTGTGTTGTTCATTTCACAATGTATACCTATTTCAGAACATCACAGTGTACACCATTAATGTGTACAATTTTATTTATCGATTATACCTCAGTAAAGGTGAAAAAAGAAAAAAAAATGAATTACAAAGTGAAATAAAGGATTATAAGCACTTAAATCTACTAAGCTTTTTAATAAAATGGTAACATTTTTATTCCAGAAAAGGTAGATGAAATTATTGAAGAGTAAATAACTAGTTTAGCTTCTAAATACATGTGGATCATATTTTATGTCACAAAAGGGAAATTTTGTGTTTGTAAAACAAATGTATCTAATCACTTATAAAATCAAGAAAACCACTTGAGCTTTTACATTTGTCAAAGTGTGCATTGTACCATTTTCTATTTCATCCAAAAAAAAAAATGTGAACAATCAGAAATGAAAGCAGTTAATAAATAACTAAAGGCAAAATATTTTAACTAACAAAAGTCACTTTAAAGGAGCCTTACTCCACTCTTTAAACAATAACAAAAATAAGGCACTAAGCTAGTTAAGAAGGATGATTCAGACAATTGGCAATTTGTATTTTGAAGTCAGGAAGCCTTTTATATGACTGCTTGAAATAGCAGAACTCTGGTCAGATGGCTCATCCACCCTTTCTAAAACTTTTTGCTAAAATGACTAGAACCATATCTTTATAATTATGTATGTGCTCAAGATAATAGACATGTAAGCACGAATGCAAAAAAAAAAAACTGTAAAATATGCTTTTACCATTATCTTATTATCCTATTTTTCATTTATCTGTCTTTTTATTTTATTTCCCAGGAATTGCCCTCATTTATCCCCCAGCACTATATTATAGTCCTGTGATAAGCCATATTGGAGCTGAGGCAAAAGGAAAAATTAGTAACATTTATCTCGTGTTTGTTTTAAAATTTCTTTTGTTACTTTTGGATTTTTTAATTTTTTATTTTCATTGTGTTATATTAAAATATTATTTATTTGGATTGCTGAGTTGATTGATGCATACTCAAACTTTCACTCAAAGTGAGTGCCTCACTTGCTTCAGTCTAGTCACCACCCTGCTAACTATTGTTTGGTTTGTACACTTTCTGGGTACAAAGCTGGGTAAACCTGGTGGTGTTTGAAAACTTGTGATTTATGAGTTTGCTTGTTAATGCAAACCAAGAACATGACATCTACTGTAGTGGAATTGAAATTATATAAATCAAATTTGTTTAAGTGGAAACAAATTGGAGAAAATTGAGATAAAAAGAAAATAAAATTTCAAAACTGACTAAAACCCTGATTAATATATTTAAAGATACAAAATTATATTTTTACCAAGAAGGAAATTCCACCTACAAAAAAAATTGAATATGCAGAGAACTGACAGGAGTTCTTGGTTTTCAGTGAATCTGTTTGTTTGTTTTCTCTACCCTACTCCACCTTTTATAACCTGCACAAAAGATATCTTTGCTGCAAGTTCCTGAGACTTTGAGGAATTCCATAGCATGGGATCAATGATACTATTTCTTATCTTTCCTTACTGACGGCTTAAGGTTTACTTTTTTTCAAATGTTTATTGTTTACCTCTAGTCCAGAAACTTCCCAGCTAGCAAAATGTTGTTGCATTGTTCTTGACCTCCAACTACCCATTTTGACAGTTTGTGTCTTGAAATAAAAACAAAATACTCTCCAGGGTCATTTTATTGGAGTTCAAGGATGGAAAGTAGATGTAAGTGTTCAATGTGCCACATTTACCTTAAATTTAACTTTTTAAATGTTTAATGTATTGATAAGATCCTATGACTTTTTCAGTCAAAGAAATACAATGAAATGTAATGAGTCAAAATTGCTACAGTGAGATTCAAGATATTCAAGATATATAAATGTGTTCATTTTATTCATTTTTAACAGAAGTTTAAAAGCATCTACTATGTGCCAAGCTCTAATTATACTCTTTATTGAACATACAATCTTTTGCAGAAAATAGACATATAAACTGCATATAAACTGGCATTTTCTATAGATTAATTTTTTTATGTTGGAGAAAAATTTAAAGTTGCTACAGTTAAAAGTAGGGGAGTTTGAGTATGGCTCTGTAGTTCAGAGAAGTCTTTCAGAAAAGCCTATACCTAATACCTAAGCTGACTCATTACTGAAATAGGAACTAAGTAGTTAAAGAGGGATGGAGAATGTAAAGATACTATTTCAGCTAAATATAATAGCAATTCATGTGAAATTCTGTGCGAGTGAGAGAACAACAATGAGAGAAGCCTCAAAGTGTTCATTTAGCGTATTTAAGGCTCAGAATAAAAGTCAAGAAGAAATAAAAATTGTGATGATACTTCCTTGAAAGGATAAGTCACCTGTTCCTAACTTTATAAAGTTAAAAGCATCTTTACTGAATAGCACTACAAATTGACAATAGAAGGGTAAACAAGATTTAAATGGAGGAGTTTACCAATTGACTTCCAAACAGTATGACAAATCTATAAATTGTAGGTTTAAGAAAAGTATAATATGTAATATATACTACTAGTATATAGTAGTATAGTATTATTAGCAAAGTATACTAATATTCATTTACTATTAGTATAGTATATATTATATATTGTATTCTTAAATATTAGTTTAGTATATATACTAATGTTAGTATATATAATATGTACTCTACAAATATTAGTATAGTATATATTATATATATATTCTTCTTAAATGTATAATATTAGTATATATTAAATTTGTATAATATATATTATACAATTATTGTATTATATATTATATATTAACATATATTAGTATTATATATTAGTATAGTATATATTATATATTATACTCTTCTCAAATAACTATATAGTATTATATATTACATATAATATATACTATACTAATATATGCTATACTATATACTATACAAATATATATTATATACTATACTACTCTTCTTATAGGTTTTTAAAAATATTCTTATTGATAATATATGTACTCAATATGCAACAAACCTAAAATTATGCAACTCGTGAAATAAACATGAAAAACCAATGCCAAAAATATTCTGTTTTATCTTCTGTGGACCTGATATTAAGATACAATATTGTGTTAGAAAAAACACTGGGGGCATGAGTCAATTCTTGACTTTTCATTAAGATTCTCAGGTTAGGATTTTGTCAAAGCTTTTTAATAAAGTCATATGACCTTCTATACCAGTGGGCATATTTCAGTTCCTTAAACGTATTATTATGGAAAAAACAATCAACCAAAGGAATTTGCAGCAAGTAGAATTGTTTTAAATGTCTTAGTTTTCAGAAAGTAAAATTACATTTCCACCTAGGTGTTAAGTGTTTTGCTTCCGTGATTTATTTATAAAATGAAACAAAACAAAATGGCTAAGAGTTCATATTTCTGAAGGTATTAACAGTGTTTTAATTGCCACCTTCCTGGTGCACTGCTAAGAATAGAATTTGAACATAGTTGTTTTCTTCCAAGAAATTGTCATGGGCATTTCATTATCTATGCATTCATGATTAACCCTTCATTGGTCCCATTTAAACAATTAATAGAATAGAGATTTTGACATATACTTTTAAAATAACTAAATGGTACAAGAATCATAATGTAAGGCACTCAAAATAATTATATCTACATTGGGAGTACACATTCAAGGACATGGACAAACAGTTGTATTTTCTTCTGTCTATATAACCATAGAAGTAAGTCTATTCTCTCAAAATGATATTTTGGTATTAGTTTTAGCATGAATTATATTTACTCAAGCTATTCTCTTCTCACTTTTCCATTATACAAGTGAACAGTCATTTACTCTTGAAAATATCCTATTCACAGAACAGTGCCACTCAAATTGAAATCATACCTTTTTTTCCAAGCTAGAAGAAAACACAAAGAAAGATTCCATTTCCCACTGTGAATATGAGCATTTTTATAGCTAAGAAAAATAATGGAGATTAGGCACTTGGTTAAGGATATTATGATGATGATCGTTTCTCTTTTTCCATCATCATTACATTTTTAATACTTCCAGTCACTTAAGTTGTAGATATATTCACAGGACCTTATTCATGAGTATCAGTAGTTTGTTGAGCAAAGAACCTTGATATTCTAGACCTTAACAATATTTGTATTTTGGGACAGTCAGATTTTCACATAATTTTTTCATGTATAAAATGGCCCATTGAACACCAATGTGCTTATTAGCTGTAAATTCCTATCCATGGATTTTAATTATTTACTCAAGTCTTAAACTCTCTCCTTTAAATGTGTATCATTTTTTTATCTTGTAAAACAGAACATTCAATCCAACAGCAACAGAATACACATTCTTCTCAAGCACACAATAGAACATTCCCCATGATAGATCAAATGCTAAGTCACAAAGAAAGGCTTAAAAAAATTAAGAAGATTGAAAATATTTCAAGTATCTATTCCAACCACAATAAAATGAAACTAGAAATCAATAACAGAAAGAAAATGGTAAAACTCATATACATGGAAATTAAATAACACATTATTGAACAACCACTGGGTCAAATAAGAAATCAAAAAGGAAAAAAAAAATCTGAAACAAGTGATAATGAAAATATAACATACCAAATCTTATGGGATGCAGTAAAGTGGTACTCAGGAGGAAGTTTTTAGTGATAAAGATCTACATTAAGAAAAAAAGAAAGATCTCAAATAAACAGCCTAATATTACTTGTCAAGAAACTTAAAAAGGACATACTAAGCCCAAATTTGGCAGAAGGAAAGAAATAATAAATATTACGACATAATAAAAAATAAAATAGAAAAACAATAGAAAAAACTTGAAACTAAGAGTCACTAGTTTAGAAAGGTTGACAAAACTCACAAACCATTACCTTAACTAAGAAAAAAGAGAGAAGACTCAAGTAAATAAAGTCAGAAATGAAAAATGAGGTATTATAACTGCTGACAAATTTTTTTTTTTTTTTTTTTTTTTTTTTTTTTTTTTTTTGAGACGGAGTCTCGCTCTGTCGCCCAGCCCAGGCTGGAGTGCAGTGGCGGGATCTCGGCTCACTGCAAGCTCCGCCTCCCGGGTTCACGCCATTCTCCTGCCTCAGCCTCCCGAGTAGCTGGGACTACAGGCGCCCACAACCGCGCCCGGCTAATTTTTTTTTTTGTAATTTTTAGTAGAGACGGGGTTTCACCGTGGTCTCGATCTCCTGACCTTGTGATTCGCCCGCCTCGGCCTCCCAAAGTGCTGGGATTACAGGCGTGAGCCACCGCGCCCGGCCGACAAATTTTTAAAATAACCATAAGGAACTATTATGAATATTTATGTGCCAATAAGTTGGACAACAAAGAATGGATGAATTCCTAGAAACATACAACCTACCAAGATGGAATCAGAAAGAATGAGGAAGCTCGAACAGATGGATAACAAATAAGGAGACTTAATCTCTAATTAAAAGTCTCCCAACAACAACAACAACAACAAAAGCCTGGGACTAGATGGCTTCACAAGTTAATTCTAAAAATGTAAAGAAAAATTAATAACAATAATTCTTCACCTCTTTCAAAAAATAGAAAAAGAGGGAAGACTTCCTAAGTGATTTTATGAAGCCAGCATCAGCCTGATACCAGGGCTATAAAAAGACACTTAAAGAAAAATATAGGGCGGTATACCTGATTAAATGAATGCAAAAATTCAATTCAATATACAGATGAAATAGATGCAAAATTTCAATTCACATTTCTGATGAATTGGATGCCAAAATCCTAAGCAACATATTAGCAAGCTAAATTTAAGTGCATATTAAAAGGATCACATTCCGAGCCCAAGGGGGCTTTATATCTGGGACACAAGGATGGTTCAATGTAAGAAAATCAATTAACCTTATCACACAAAGAAAAGGAAAGTTAAAATCAGATGATCACCTCAATAGCTACCAAGATAGCATTTGATAATATTCAACACCCTTTCATGCTAAAAACTCTCAACAAATCAGGCATAAAAGAACTTACCACCGAAAGTAAAGGTCGTATGTGAAAAGCACACAATTACCTTTGTACTCAGTGGTAAAAGGCAAAAACAAATTTTCTAATATTTGTAACTAGGTAAGGATGCTTAGTCTCATCACTTCTATTTATGGTAGTACTAGAAGTCCTACCCAGAGCCATTTAGAAAAGATGAAGAAATACGAAATAGCAAGATTGTAAGGAAACTATAAAATTTATTTTTGTAGATGACAACTATTTGCAGAAAACATCCAAACATGTTAAAATTAATAAACAAATTCAGTAAAACTGAATTAATATTGCTTCATCATTAATAAACAAATTCAGTAAAGCTGTTATTTGTCTATAGCCATGAAATTAAATTAAAACATTTTTAATCTTTTTAAACATTAAAAATTAATTTCATGGCTGTAGACAAATATCAAACCACCCAAAAGTAAATCAAGAAAATAATCACATTTATTACAGCAACAAAAAGAGTAAAACACTTAGGAATACCTTTAACCATGGAGGTGAAAGACTTAACCATTGAAAACTGTCAAACATTGGTGGAGGAAGCAGCTGATTACACAAATACATGGAATGGTATCTCATGTTCTTTGACGGAAATAATTAATAGTGTGAAAATGTCCGTAGTACCTAAAATAATCTGCAGATCCAATGTAATCACTATCAAGATCTCTGTGATAATTTTAATTGAAATATAAAAATAATTTTAAAATGTGTATGGAACCACAAATACACCAAATAGCCAAGGCCATTTTGAGCAAGAACAATGTTGGAAGCATCAAAATTTCTGATTTCAAAACATTACTAAACTAAATTATTTAAAACAACATAGCACTGGCATAAAAACAGACATACAGACAAACAAAATAAAATAGACAGCTTAAAAATAAACTCATGCATGTATAGTCAATCATTTGGCAACAATGCCAAGAATATGTAATGGGGAAAAAATAGTCTTTTCAATAAATAATTCTGGGAAAATTGGATATCCACATTAAAAGAAATAAAATAGACTGTCATTTTATAAAATCCACAGAAGCCAACTCCAAATGAATTAAAGACTTAAATGTAAAAGCTACAACTGTAAACCTCCTAAAAGAAAACATAGGGAAAAGCTTCTTGACATTAGCCCTAGCAATGATTTCATGGATAAAACCTCCACAATCACAGGTAACACAAACAAAAATAGAAAAATGGGATTACATCAAAATTTGTGAGATTCACATTATGAAGACTACAAATTGCTTCAACGAGAAATAATATAAGACAAATTAAAGAAGAGGCATATCATCTTCACAAATGAGAAGACTTGATGTTTCTTAACATCTTACTTATCTTTGATTTGTTAGCTTTAATGCAATTTTAATCAAAATGTTATAAGAACTTAAAGCAACTCATAAGCTGACTTTAAAATAAAATAGAAAGGGCCAGGCATAGTGGCTCACACCTGTAATCTCAGCAGTTTGGGAAGCCAAGGTGGGCATATCATGAGGTCAGGAGTTCAAGACCCAGCCTGGCCAACATGGTGAAACTCCATCTCTACTAAACATACAAAAATTAGCTGAGGGTGGTTGTGGGTGTCTGTAATCTCAGCTGCTTGGGAGGCTGAGGCAGGAGAATCACTTGAACCCAGGAGGCAGAGGTTGCAGTGAGCTGAGATATTGTCATTGCACTCCAGCCTGGGCAACAGAGCAAGACTCCATCTCAATAAATAAATAAATAAATAAATAAATAAATAAATAAATAAATAAAATTAAATAAAATAGAACAAGATCTAGAATAGTAAAAATAATCTTCAAAGTGAACACAATTGTTAGAGTTATATAACCTCATTCCAAAACTTGCTCTAATGCAACAAAAATAATGGAAAAATTTGGCCAGGCTTGGTGGCTCATGCCTGTAATCCCAGCACTTTAGGATTTACTTTCTATGCTTCTAAGATGAGAGATGGTTCAGCGGACATAGTCACATTCCAGCAGAATCCAAACGCCTTAAGCTAGTATTAATCTTCCACAATCTTGTCCTAATCTACTTTAATATGTAACTTTTATCCATAGCAGCTGTCAAACATAATATTTTCTATCCTTCTACATTTAGTTGACATAGCTGCCAAAATAAGCAACTAATTCTTACTAAACACCTTCTTCATACCTTTTCCTGATTCCATTTCCTATGCCAAGAATCCCTCAGTTTTCTTCAAAACTTAGGTTCAAATCAACATCAGCAATGTACTTTTGCTGCTTCCCTCAGCTGAAAATGAAGTCTCATTCTTTTTATTACTATAAACTTTATAATATACTCTCACAATAAGTTATGCTTAATACCTCTTAATGAATATTGACATTTTAAACTTTCACTTTATAGTTAAAGCTCCACTGCATTTTTAAGTATATATTAAATTTCCCTACTATGTATCATTTCCATGGTGTTAGAGTTAAAAATTTACAATGGTAAATGTCCTGCAGATCTCTGCACAGTTTCATACATAGTTAACCCTCAACAAATACTTGTAAAATAAATGAATGGATGCTTTTAATAATAATAGGTGTTTGTGTATTTCTTTAAACTATTTCAAAAGATATCCACAGAAATTTTCATAATTTATCCTAGACAATACTAGTTATGTATTCCATGTGATAGGACACAGGAAATGCTACCTCCAAATATAGAATTATTGTAGACTGAGTATTTTAAGCTGAAGGAAATTAAGAAAACCATAGAAGCTGAAAGATCTCTCTGACCTTCTCCTGTCCCCTCTTTTGAGGACCCTAATGTGATATGCACTTGCTAATATCTATAGGGTAGGAATGTTACACAGAGAGGCCAAAAAGAATCTGAACAAACAGGCCTTGCCAAGTTACTCCCCAGTTTATTGCCACTAGTACGTACCATTTTTATCAAATTATTCTTTTACATAATTGTCCATTCTTCATTCCAACCCATGGATAAAAATACATTTTTCACCATTTCCCTGGGTCTTTATTGCTGAAGCCTCCTATGTCATGTAAAACTCTGTAAAAATAAATTTGTTATACTTTTCTCTTGTTAATCTGTCAAGCAGTGCCAGCCAGAAATCTTGAGACCAATGAGAAAAATATATTGGCATATATATGGCATTTAATATCTAATAAGTTTTTAGTAGCTTTTGTTGTCTACTGAGGTATGATGCTTACTAAATTCTCTATTTACAAAGTCTATCTGTAAATATTTTGTTAAATAAACCTGTGATTATATAACTTTTGGATCTGTGTGATAGTCTTATTTATAGAATTATCTGGTTTTCATTATCTGATTTCATTCAGTCAACAAAATGTTTTGATTACTTATTATATTCCAGGCACTATGCTAGGCACTGTATATAACATTTAAGTTTTACGGGAGAGATATACAAATAAACAATAAATAATTATATATTTTTAAATACTTAATAATTATGGCAAGTGTCATGAAGTGAAAGAATTCTATGAGAGATAATGGCTAGATTGAAATGTTAGAAAAGGCCTTTCCAAAGAGATCTTCAAATTACTTCAGCAGAGTCTGAGAAATAGGGAGCTATCATATAACAATTAATATCCCTATATATGTGTATATATGTTAGCAGTGGTGAATCCATGTGGGTCTGGGGCAACCTCAACTCTGGTCTTCTTAGAAGAAAGAATTCGACCTAGGGACAAAAGGCAGAGTGAGAGGCCAAGGCAAGTTTTAGAGCAGGGGTAAAAGTTCATTAAAAGTTATAGAGAAGGAAGGTAAGGAATGAAAGGAAGTAAAGTACACTTGGAAGAGGACCAAGCAGGCAACTTGAGAGATTCAAGCGCGTGGCTTGAGCTTTGACTTGGCGTTTTGTACATTGGCATGCGTCCAAGCAGTTGCATCCCTTCTCCCTTGATTCTTCCCTTGGGGTGGGCTGTCTGCGTGCACAGTGGCTTGCCAGCACTTGGGAGGGGTTGCATGAGCAGTGTGTTTACTGAAGTTATATGCATGTACAATTGTGACATTTTCCCCCTACTAGTTGAATGTTTAAACTCCACCGTTTTGCTTCTTAGTGACTTGAGGCATTTTTCCCTTCCCAGTTGAGTATTCCTAGAGGAAGCTCATATACCTGTTAAACTATACCATTCTGCCTCTTAGTGTGCATGCTTGAGTACATTTACTCAACTTCTGAGATCTTATTGGGAAGCTGCTGATCACCAGTTTCTGGTGTTTCTATCTATTGGAAGATTGCTTTTCCCTGGCATGGACTGCGACCAATAATTCTTTTAGAGAGACAGTTTAACAACTGCCTGATCATAACCTGATCATCGCCTGGCATTGCTGGTGGTTGGTGGGAAGGGGCCTCTCCTGCCTTGCTCATGTCTGCCTGACTACCTAATGTAACATGTAGAGCAGAGGAAAATTTACGAAAGATAGAGAGAACTATTTAAAAGTACCACTACAATCTCAGCAGCAAAATGTTTGTGAAATCTTTTAAACGTCTCTAACAAATACAACCTAATAGATTGTATATTTATAATGGTATTTATAAAAAGACATAAAAAATTAAAGTATATGGATTTTTTATGCTCTATAGACAACAAAATTTTAGGATGGAAAAAGCAGGGCAGAAATATGCCTAAGTATATGTACCTTGCAGATGGTATAATAATATTTTTTTTCATATTTTATGAACTAGTTTTCTTTCTTTACCTTTTTTTCCTTCAGAGAGATGTTTACCAGAAGATTTTGAAGTTCTAAAATAATTTTATTAAAAATATTGATTTCACCCTCCTGTTTATTAGAAAGCCTTACAAGATTTTAAGGTCACGGTCTTAATTTAAGGATTGGGAGATGTGAAGAATATCTCATTTAATTATGGTGAATTATGCATGAAAGGTCTAATAGGTTCCCTACAGTAATGCCCTAATTATGCTTTAATTCATCAATAAGAAAATTCTTGTTTATGTTGAATGTTCCACATTTAAACAACTGGGACAAAATTAAAAGATTATACCATGTAAATGCAGCATAAAGTCATCATTTGTATCTACTTGAAAGAGTCTTCTTTGCTACTTCATGAAATGATCGCATTTGTTTTAGATTGCATTACAGAATATAATGAACAATTTTAAATTAAAAAAATAGAAAAAAAATCAGTTTATGTTGCTCATTTACCCACAGTAAAGACTTTTGTCATAGCATGCTAAAAATACTTTAGAAAGATTTTACTGATTGCTTTAATTTAACTGCCACTTTGCCATTTATTGGCTTAATTTTGCAGAGAATGAAGCACACTTAAAACTCAAGGAAAGATATTAGGTTTTAGTTTTACACAGTCCATCATGAAAATAATAAAATGAAGAAAGGATTTTTTTTTTCTTTTTTTAGTATTTGCCAAGTATTTCTCAAAAAAAAAAAAAAAGCCCCAAATCTCTCAAGTCACTCAAGACAATCTAAACACACAAAAAAAGCATATTTCCCTTTTATATTCCTCTCAAATTCAAACCAATATCTATCTCATTTTACAAGGCATGCCATTGTCTTTCAAAATATATGAAGTAATCAGTAAAATTTCCACAGTAAAAAGCCATATGGTAATTGGGAAAAATCTTTATTTTTTAAAGGTTTTTTTTGTTGGTTGGTTTGGTGAGACTTGCTTCAAAGCAGCCGTGCATTTTTTCAGTATAAATTAATGAGCTTAAGTAAATATCCTTTTGTTTAAATAAATAAAGGAGCCATGAAAGTACATTCATCAAGATCTAGGTCATTAAATTGAAACATATCTATAACTATTTAATTATCTGAATAAATGACTGTGCTAAAAGAGGACAGGTTGATTAACATTTTTTTTGTTACAAACACTTGCATATTAAGTGATAGTCAAGTTTTTGTGAATCCTTTTGCTATTCAAATGTTTCAAGGGATCGTCTAACATATGTTCAAGTTACCAGCAGAAAAAGGCTATATGAATCCAGCATACATCATCCAATAGCATGAGTCTTACGACCCCTGAATGTGACCTGCTCCCAGAGGAAACCAATTTAATGCTCTATCGCACACAGAGTAGTATGTATGAATCACAAAGCCTCCTGATAAATTAATGACAGGTACACCTGAACAGGATTCCTTCTAAGTCACTTATCTGCAGCCAGGAAAGCTTGTTTCACCCTCACTTTCAAAGATAAAGCCACATGGCATGTTTCCATGGCAGATTCTCACAAAGCAAACAGCCCCCATTGGCATTATTGGGGAAAAACATTCCCCTTATTATTTCAGGTACTGTGACAGCAAATGGTATAAAGTGAAAACTATCTTCCAGTTGAAAATTCATCATTTACCTATCTCTCTCAATTATCAGGCCTTATGTCTTCTCTAACCTTCACAGGCTCTGTGCCTCTTGCTCTTTTACTTTTATTTTTGACAGTTCTGCTATCCCAGAATCGTAGCCATGGCAGGGTTCAAGAACAAAACATCAGGCTATCAAAGACAACTTATCAGAGGCCAAACAGTGAGAAGAGATGGCCACCATTAGCAAGTAGCCAAAAGACAGATCGATGACAGAGCAAAGAAAAGTGCACTAAGCTTCATCATTAACTGATAGCTTATTCCATTTGGAAAATCCAGGAGAAAAACTGAGATAATAAATATATGTCCTAAGTATTTAGGCATATTAGTCACAGAGATTTTAAAATTACGTTAAAAAAAAGGCATGGAAAATGTTTATTTGTGAGGGATCTTATTTACACACTTTATCAACCATAAATACACTGGAATATCAAAACCTTGGAAAACCATATGCCTTAAACTGAATATCAGCTAATAGCACAAATATATTATCTTCTTCAGAGTTAAGTATCTATTATTCTTTTAAACTAAACAATAAAACAAACATAACAATTCTCACTTTCTGTATTCCTTATAAAAATGCAGAAACTGCACTTAATCAAGACTATCTCATTATATACCTTAAAAATGACATATCATATCACCATGGTAGTTATATAGCATAGTAAAATTCAGTAACACAAATCAACGGACTCACGTTTTAGTTTCTATAGAGATAGCCTTTCTCACGCAGAATCAGGGCTGTGCTTCCAGGGTGAGTCTGTGTTAAATTAAAATGACAAAAATCTTAGTTTCTCATTCCAGTGTCACTTAGAATGCATGCAAATAAACTCCCAGTTAGTCAAGGGGAAAAAAATTGCATTAAAGAGTACTGATTTGTAAATTTGGTCTTTTCAAATGTAGATGATGTTTACCCCTCTCTCTCCCCCAATATCTTTGCAAAATTTCAGCCCGATGAACTCATTACTGTAAAAACTTAACTAAGGCTATGGTCAGTTAATGAAATTCAAGTCTAGGATTAAGCTCCATAAACACACAAAATGGCTGGGCATCTGGAATTGGGAGCGACATGGATGATGCTGGAAAGAAAAAGAAATAAGCCATATAATTTAGAGAATGTACAATATGATCAGTTTAGCTAAATTATGTGTTGTCCTATACATGAGGTGGTTCACAGTACCCTAAATGTGTAAGAAATAAAAGCAAAATGCTTTGAAAATATTACCAATACCATATCCAATGACACTTTGTGGGATGTAAATATAGCTACTAAATTTACCTTCTTTGAAATTACACAGGTTTAATTAGATTGGATATATTTTCTTTATAGCCACAATAATTTAAACAACATTAAACACCATTCAAAATATGAAAGAACTTCAGTTAGTAGGCGATAAAAATTATTATTTCTGGTCTATCTAGCTACTATGTTATAGTGTTATTTGATTTGCGGTGTACTTCAAAGTCATCAGTAATTTCTTAGAAGTTTTAGCAAATGCAGAACTAAGATGTTCAATTAAAACACTAAACTCTACCTGTGAACCTCCATAGTATAATAATGTTATTTTATTTTTTATGAGTTAGAAAAATATAAAAATGTATTCAGAAAAATTCATTTGAATATTTAAAATTTTAAATCCTATGCATTATTCCCCAGTTTATTTAAATTATATAAATGCATAGTCATAATAGTTTTTCCATTATTATATGTCAAGAGTTTTATACTGTATTATGCAATGTTTTTGAATTTTCTGGTTAACTATCCATCAACTCAACAAATATAGATCTAGAACAGGAGGCCCTTAACATTCCCTCTGCTTGACTGAACTATAGATAGGTTTCTTTCTGACTCTAGGCCCCTAACCTCTTTTTTCTTAGAGCATTTATTTTACAACACTTATTATTGTATTATTTTTCTACCCCTTTGAGATGTAAATCTTCTCTCTGCACCTTGCTAGTTTTACAACCTAGTAAATTCTTTCTCTAGGATCTAGGGATACATCCCTTTGAAATGTAAACATAAAGAAAAATAATGACCTGATCTCCCAGTCTCTATAGGAGAGTATAAGCCTAACTTAGACGAGCAATATTAGCAAACACAGATGGCCGAATAACACTGGCAAATCTCCTCACTAATATCCTCTGGTAGAGTGGTTTCTTGGGGTTGGTTCCAGGAACCTCATAGATACCAAAATTTGTAGATGCTCAAGTCCCTTAAAAATCATCTCTAGATTGAGGAGAGTCAAAACTACCTGGTGACCATCCAAAGGCAAAACTCTTTATCTGAGGAATTCAGAAGTAATTATACTATTATTTAAAGCCCACATCTTGTTCCAGGTTTCTTTGTAAAAAACATATAGTAACTAGAATTTCTATACATCTCTGGAATAGATGCCTATCAAAACTCATTGTGCAGCCCTTGCTGACATTAAGGCACCAAAATGTCTACAAATGTAATCATTTATCATGAGCTACATGGCTAATATGGTCCAAAATACCTTTAACCTCCCATTTTAAGGTCCATAAATACCTCTAAAGAAAAATCCGCTGTGGCGTGCTCACTCCTCTCTTGCTGAAGCTTCCCACTGCACTCTTCTGCAGTGTTCTTTCTTTCTAATAAAACCTTCCTTTTGTAAACCTATACTGATGTTGATAAATTCTTACCAACCCTTGAGTCAACCACTTTCCAATGCCTGGACTTTACCGCCTCCCTGGCATAGATTGCTTAATACAATGTAAGTGTTATGTAAATAGTTGCTATCTTGTATTGTCTTTTTTTTTATTTGTATTATTTTTATTGTTGTATTGTTACTGTTTTTTGTTTCCCAAGTATTTTTGATTCACAGTTGGTTGAATCCCATGGATGAGGAACCTGCAGATACAGAGAGACAATTATACTTTCCACTAGTTCATCTAAGCTCTGAACAATTCTACCACCTTGTGTTTCAGTAGAGTTCAGTTCAATATTTCTCCTTCTTTGCAATAAATCTTGAATACGCTACGAATGTTATAAATCTTCCTTGCCTGTTTAACTCTAAGTGCAATTTTTCTTTCACATTCTCAGGTGTCTATTATGTGCCAGCAGGCACTCTGGTAATTCAGTGCTTACAAGTTAGACACTGTATGCCTTGATAATACCTACAATCCAGTGGAAGACTGAGACAAATAATTTGATATTTAAAGGAGAGTGTCTGGGAAAACAGAAGGGAGGTGCCTGATAAAAGAGGAACAGAGAATAAAAACTATAATAGAAGAAATATCATCAAAGCTAGTCACTTCATGGTATTATCCAGGCAATTTGCAGTAGGGCAAACACTCCAGGACGACATCCAGCACATGTGAAAACCTAGAAAGAAGATGAACATTGCAGTATGAAGACAAGAAAAATCAGAATGGCTACAGTGTATTCAGTGAAATGGGAGGGGTGTCAGGAAATGAGGCTAAAACAAAATAAGAGAAAGATAGGGAAGGCACTTATTTTTTAATATTTAGTATTTGTATACGAGTTCAGTTTTATTTTAATCAATGGATTAATTAGCAAGACAATATAACTTAATATTCACTGCCAAGGGCTTTGGTGTCAGACTAACAGGTTTTGAAATTTGACTCTATCTCTCATAAGTTGTGTAGCATTAGGCAAGTTGTCTAACCTCTCTAAACTTCAGCTTTTTCATTTCATACATAAGGATAATGCTTGAAGTTTTATGTGGATTAAAGGGAATTGTAGCTAAAATATTAACGTAAGTCTTGGTACACAGAAAATGATCCATGATGATGATGATGTGGTGATGACAATAGAAACCAATCTGTGATACTGATAATGAAGTACACATACCACATACCAGGTCCTGGGAGTTATGAAGTGTCTGAAGAAAACAGAAATTGCTGGAGTGTTTTTTTTTTTTTTTTTTTTTTTTTTATGGAAATGTACTATCTAATTTACATTTTTGAAATAAAATTCTGATGTTTTTAAAGTTGGGAAGTGGCTGGGCATGGTGGCTCATGTCTGTAATCTTAGCACTTTGAGAGTCCGAGGAAGGTGGATTGCTCGAGTCTAGGAGTTCAAGACCATCCTGGGCAACATGGTGAAACCCTGCCTCTACAAAAGTGTAAAAAGTAGCCAGTTGTGGTAGTCCCAGGTACTTGAGAGGCTAAGGCAGGAGAATCATTTGAGTCCAGGAGACAGTGGAGATTGCAGTGAGCTGAGATAGTGCCATTGTGCTCCAGTCTGGACAACAGGAATGAAATCCTGCCTCAAAAAAAAAAAAAAAAAAAAAAAAAAAAAAAAAAAAAAAAATTGGGAAGTGAATGCTGTAATTCAGACAAGATACAATAATGGTGTGAAAACAGGTAGTAGAAGCTAAAACTTTGAGTAAATATTTGCAGATACATTAACTAAAAGTCGATATGTACTGAAATGATGGGTTTATAATAGAATGGCCTAATAATAGGATCAATGTACTTCTGCTTTTTAACTGTTGTCTCAATGTAATTATTAATAGCAGAGCCTTCTACTTATAAAAGTATCTTTGTTTGGATGATGATCTACATTGTAGAAGTCTTTGTAGGAATCAGTACATATGTTTTATAAGAGAGTTGTTTAATCGAGCCAATCAATCGAGTGGATGACATCTTCAAAATGTAATATAGCAACAATCATAAGACAAAGGGCTTTCAGGACCATGTTATAACCGCCCAATGGATTCACCTTGCCTGCAGCCTAGACAGATCTGATTTACCAAGACAGGGGAATTGCAATAAAGAAAGAGTAATTCATGCAGAGCCCACTGTGAGGGATACTAGAGTTTTATTATTACTCAAATCAGTCCACCCGAACAGTCAGGGAGCAGAGTTTTTAAGGACAACTTAGTGGGTGGGGATAAGCCAGCAAACTGGGAGTGCTGATTGGTCAGAGATGAAATCATAGGGAGTCAAAGCAATCTCTTCATGCTGAGTCAGTTCCTGGGTGGGGGCTACAAGATCACATGGGCCTGTTTATCAATCTGGGTAGTCCCAGTTGATCCATTAAGTGCAGGGTCTGCCAAATATCTCAAGCACTGATCTTGGGAGCAGTTTAGGGAGGGTCAGAATCTTTTAGCTGCGTGACTCCTAAACCATAATTTCTAATCTTCTGGCTAATTTCTTAGTCTTACAAAAGCCGTCGAGTTCCGCAGTAAGGAGGAGGTTTATTTTGGGAAAGAGTTGTTATTGTCTTTGTTTTAAATTATAGACTATAAACTAAATGCCTCCCAAAGTTAGCTCAGCCTATGCCCAGTAATGAACAAGGACAGCCTGGAGGTTAGTAGAAAGCTGGAGTCGGTTAGGTTAGATCCCCTTCACTTTGTCAGTCAGAATTTTGCAAAGGCAGTTTCAGTGGCTGACACCTTTAATCCCACCACTTTGGGAGGTCCAGGTAGCTGGATCACTTGAGTTCAGGAGTTTGAGACCAGCCTGGCCCACATGGTGAAACTCCATCTCTGCAAAAATACAAAAATTAGCCAGTCTTGGTGGCACACACCTATAATCCCAGCTACTCAGGAAGCTGAGGCATGAGAATCACTTGAACCCAGGTGGCAGAGGTTGCAGTGAGCTGAGATAGCGCCACTGTGCTCCAGGCTGGTTGACAGAGTGAGAGTCCATCTCAAAAAAAAAAAAAAAAAAAAAAAAAAAAAAAAAAGAGAGAGAGAGAGAAAGAGCTATTTTTTACTTGAGCACATTTATCTGTCAGATGCTGCTTTTTGCTGATAACATGCATTAAATAATTTAATGCTGAAAAAAATCCTATTAAGCACATGTTATTGTTATCCCTATTGTACAGATGAGAAAATTGGAGCACAAAGAGGTTAAACAATCTGTTCAAGTTACATAGCAAATGAAGGGACATGTATCCAAACCAGAGCGTCTGCCTCCAGAGCCTGTGCATTTAACTCCTATGCAAAAAGTGCCAGAATAGAGTAGTTTTAAGACCAGGCAATGCTCATACAGGTCTACTATGATCTAAGAATATAGTAAAGAATCAGATGAAGAGCTGTGGGCAATAATAGAATAAACTATTTCAGCAAGGTAGAAAGCACAAAGACGATATCAGAGTAACTTCAACTAGGAAATGATATTTCAGATAGATTTTAAAGAATGAAAAGAATATTTGTCTCCTTAAAAGGTCTACTTCAAATGAAAATTTATAAAGATACATGTTTTTCCTTTATTAGTCCAAGCAAATGTGATCACTCAGTCTTCTAAATGTCTTTGAATTAAACATATATAAAAATATGTTTTCTTACCACAGACAGATCTGAGATCAGCAACATTCTGAGAGACTTCTGTACACTTACATTATTTATACGAAAATTTACAATTCAAACTATTTATCTTAGTCTCTCTGATTAATATTCTATCCTATAGCATATACCCACACACCTACACATGCACACACACACAAAGACACACAGAGCAAATTTTAGTATCCAAGATACTCTTGCCACAATAGTTTTTCTTTTCCTCAAACACGCCAAACTTTGGCCTTTTTCCTTTCTCTGTTTAATCTTTTTCAAATCTTAGATTGTCAGCTCTTTTCTGATGTTTCTTCTAGGCTACGGTACATAGAACAGCACTTTGGTTTTATTTTTTAAAATCTTCTGGGGACAAAGCCTTTCTCTACATATTGCAACTTCTCTGCTCTGTTTCCTGTAAAGACTCTTGTCCCCATTTGAACATTGAATATATTAATAACTGAGTAGATAAGTTTGGTTTAATTCTGAAGTTCTTGTCAACTAATATAAGTTATAATCTCCAGATTAGCCTTTATAAATAACAGAAGCATTCATTTTGCTTCATGTGCTTTTATTCTTTATCTCAGTCAGATATTAAGTAAATCGTCTTAAAGAACATAACATAATTTATATCTTCAAATTACTTCCATAATTTTTATACACAATGTCTGACACACAGAAATAATCAAGTAAAAGGGAAGTCAAGGCTTGATTAAATACCAAGAGAAAAATAAAATAACCAGGGAAATTAGAAAATGTTTTGTATCAAATGAATGAAAATAAAGCCGAGTTTTAAAAATGTTTAGCTTGAAAGCCTATATTCAACAAAAAGAATGATTTAAAATAACCAAAGCAGACACATTAAGAAACTAACAAAGAAAGGCTGATCTAATTTCCAAGCAAGAAAATACAAGGAAACCATAGAAATTCTACAGAAAAATAATAAAATAGAAACAGAAAAATAAAAATGTAGCAAAATCAATTAAAGCAAAAGTTGACTCGCTTTTCAGATAAAAACTTTGATAAATTTTGGTTAAACTGGCAAACAGAAAAGACAGAAGACACAAATTTTAAGAATCCAAATGAACGGATATCATTATTGATGACTCTTTGGAAATAATACAGGTTATAAAGACACTGTGGCTTGGAATTAGAAGACCTACACAGTGGAATAACCAAATAGAAGAATCCTGGGATCCTCATACAGTGAACATGATAGTGTGTATACACTGGAGAGACATAAAGGAGTTCAGAAGATGCTTCACAAGAAAACTTTGAGGTTAATCTCTCACCTTACGGCCCAAGTTTAACCTGGTTGATTTTAAGTTCTTTAACAAGAAGTTTCCAAAATATTTAAAAGGACTTATAAAAGTAAATATTGGGGAATGGCCAAGATTGCTGACTATAAGTAGCTAGTGCTTGTGGCTTTCACGGAGAGGAGCAAAAGGGGCAAGTAAATGCAACACTTTCAACTGAAACACCCATGTACTCACATTGACATTAATCATAGAAACAACTTGATGCACAGAGAATGAAGCAGAACAAGACAAGACAATGGCCCACTTGGCAGCAACATGGAATCAGAGGATCCTCCCTAGCCCAGGGAAGCCATGAGTGAATGAACAACCCCAGGAAACGACACTTCTCCCACAGATATGTGCTACCCTAGGGTCAAAAGATCTCCTTGTGAACCCACTCCACCAGGGCCTTCAATCTTCAGTCTGTCAGACAGAGCTACATGGAGTCTCAGCAAAGGAGCTGCTTAGGTGTGCATGGAGACCCTGGAGCCTTAGATACTTTGACTTTCTGGCAAAAGTAGCTGCTGCTCTAGCAAAGTGGGAGGTTAAACTCCTGTACATACCCCCAGGCAAGAGGCTGAATCCAGGGGGCTGAGCAGCGACAGCCCATAGACTGCATTTCCAGAGCACTTCACAAGATTAGACCCACTTGCTTAAAATTACAGTCAGCTACCAGTAGCAGCACTGCACTCACCTAAGAAGGAGCTCCCAGAAAGAGGGTCAGGCTCCCATCTTTGCTATTCAGGTGACTTTGCCATTCCAGCCTTCAGGCTTTGGAGAATCTGAGCTGACCCAGGGCAGATGGGATTCCCCCAGACAGCACAGCTGCTCTACCAAAATGTGGCCGGAATGCTGCTTCAAGCAGGCACCCAATCCTGGGCAGGACCTCCCAGTCAAGGCCTTCACACCCACCTGAGCTCTCTAGCCATCAGAGATCTGAATTCTCCTAGGACAGCACTCCTAGAGGAGAAGTTAGGTCACCATCTTTGCTGTCTGGGTGACAACCATTCGAGCTTTTGAGCATTGGAGTGTCTGAGGTGACAAAGGACTGAAGTGGATCCTCAGTGCAGCAGAGCAGATCTACCTGGCCAGACGGTTTTTTTTAAGTGAGTCTCTATCTTGTTCCTTCTCTCTGGGTGGGACTTCTCAACTGGGGTCTCCAACAGATGCCTATAGGCACTATTCACAATAGCAAAGACTTGGAATGGACCCAAATGTCCATCAGTGACAGACTGGATTAAGAAAATGTGGCACATATACACCATGGAATACTATGCAGCCATAAAAAAGGATGAGTTTGTGTCCTTTGTAGGGACATGGATGCAGCTGGAAACCATCATTCTCAGCAAACTATCGCAAGAACAGAAAACCAAACACCGTATGTTCTCACTCATAGGTGGGAACTGAACAACGAGATCACTTGGACTCGGGAAGGGGAACATCATACACCGGGGCCTATCATGGTGAGGGGGGATGGAGGAGGGATTGCATTGGGAGTTATACCTGACATAAATGATGAGTTGATGGGTGCTGACGAGTTGATGGGTGCAGCACACCAACATGGCACAAGTATACATATGTAACAAACCTGCACGTTATGCACATGTACCCTAGAATTTAAAGTGCAATAATAAAAAAATAAAAAAATAAAAAGAAAATAGGGAAAGCCACAGAGTCCCTGACTGGAAGAGACAGGGATGCTCTCGAGTGGCTTGCGGGTGGGGTTCAAGGGCTTGTCAGTTATGAAGCCTTCCCTATTACAAACAGGAACGAACAAACTATAAACCAATCAACAAATGAAAAAGGCACTTCTATGTGTTTGCAAGGAATCACACACACACCAGGGAGTCCAGCTTTGGGGGTTGATGCATGCTCCAGCCAAGGTAAAGCAATAGCTGCTATTGAGGATTCGTGGATAATTATTAATGGATGGGGGCTTCCTGTGGCAGAGCTAGAGGCTGGGCTCGGGATCTCTCCACCTCCCCTCACCTGCTTGAGCCAGCTTTGCTTCCTGGAATCCTAACTGCTGTCAACCACTTTCCTCTCTGCCCTCCCGAACCCTGCCTTCCATTCCAGTCACGTTTTCCAGTCCTAGGAATTCAGTTTTCTGTCTTCTAGGCCAGGCCCCTCTGATACCAAGGAACGAACTGTAGTTGCTTTGCCCTGAGCTCACCTGCCTAATCTGCCTCCCTGCCCCAACCTGCCTTGCTATTCCTGTTTCTTTTCAAACCCAGCTCTTGCTCAATCCCTACACCTGTGCTAGTAACGGCTTACGTAGGTGAACTAGCATCCTGCTCCCAGCTCCCTTCTTCTCATTAAAAGAAGGTGGGGAAGAAGACAGACTTGATTCAGTAACTGTAATTTATATATATATATATATATATATATATATATATAAAATAAATGATCATAACATGCAGTATTATTATAAATTTCAAAATAAAACCAGCGTTGAAGTTTTTCTGTGCATTGATAAACACAATTAGTATTTTGGTAAGCAGTCTTCCGGATATCTTTATCCCCTGCCCTCTTCACCCTACTTCTTCTCCACCCACAAAGACACTCATGCCTTTCTGTATCTCAAATGGGATTATACTATATACCATGTTCTTTGATTTTTTTTTTAATTTAGAAACTTCAATTATCTCCTCCTTAATGTATGTTTTCTTTTATGTTCAACAACGTGCCTTGTTTTCCTTTCATATTAGTAAATTTAGAATCACATCAGTATTTTATAATTGCATGGGATGACACCTTAACTTATTTAAACATACTCCATTTACAGATATTTTATTCACTTTCAATTAATTTTGTTAGTAGTGCTCTACTATTTTACATTATTACTAGTAATATAATAAAAATATGAGAAACAAACAAAAAAAAAGAAAATGTACCTACACCCCCATGGAATATTATGCTGCCATAAAAAAGAATGAGATCCATGAATTCCTCCTTTTTTATGGCAGAATAGTATTCCATGGTATATATGTGCCACATTTTCTTTATCCAGTCTATCATTGATGGGCATTTGGGTTGGTTCCAAGTCTTTACTATTGTGAACAGTGCTGCAATGTTTAGGTTTTTAATTCATCATAGTTGATATCTGTATATGATGAGAGATAATGATCTAGTTTCATTCAGGTATATGGTAATCCAGTTTTCTCAGTACCATTTACTGAGAGTGTATCTATGTTATTGATGACCTTGTGGAAGATCAGTTCATTGTAAATACGTGGATTTATTTTGGGGTTCTCTATTCTGTTCAATTGGACCGTGTGTCTATTTTTATATCAACACCATGCTGCTTTAGTTATAATAGCCTTGTAATACAGATTGAAATTAGGCAGTGTGATGCCTGCAACTTTATTCCTTTTGCTCAGGATTGCTTTGGCTGCTTTGATTCTTTTTTGGTTCTATATGAATTTTAGGACTTTTTTTTTAATCCCTTGGAAAATTACATTGATATTTTGATAGATATTTGAGTCTGTAGATTGTTTTTGTTCATATGGTTATGTTATCTCTATCAATTTTTCTGATCCATGAGCATGGGATGTATTTGCATTTATTTGTGTCTTTTTACACTTCTTCCTTCAGTGATTTGTAGTTTTCCTTGCAGAGACTGATTACCTCTTTGGTTTAATTTATTCCTTGGTATTGTTTGTAGCTATTTTAATGGGGTTGCCCTCTTGATTTCTTTTTTGTCTGTTTCCTTATCCATTATTGGTGTTTAGAAACACTAATGATTTTTGCATGTTGATTTTGTATCTTACAGCCTTACTGGATTTGGTTATCATTTCTAAGAGGCTTTTTGGAGGGTTTTTCTAAATAGAAGCTAATATTGTCTGCAAAGAGGGACAATTTGGCTCCCTCTTTTCCAGTTACAATGCCTTTAATTATTTTCACTAGCCTGGCTAGCACTTTCAGTACTATGTTAAATAGGAGTGGTGAAAGTGGGCATCCTTTTCTTGTTCCAGATCTCAGAAAAAAGGCTATCAACTTTTCCTCATTTGGGATGATATTAACTGTGGATTTGTCCAATATGGACTTTATTATTTTGAGGTATGTTCCTTCTTTTCCTACTTTGTTGAGAGTTTTTATCAATAGGAAATGTTGAATATTTTCAAGTGCTTCTTTTGTGTCTATTGAGATGGTCATAGAAATTTTGTTCTTCATTCTGTTGATGTGCTGTGTCACATTTATTGATTGCATTTTGAGCCATCCTTGCATCTCTGGGCTAAATCTCATTTGATCAAACCAACCGTTGAATTTGATTTGCTAGTATTTTGTTGGGGATTTTTGCATCTATATTCTTCAGGGATGGCCTGTAGTTTTCTTCGGTTGTGCCCTTTTCTGGTTTTGGTATCAGGATAATGCTGATCTCATAGAATGAGTTAGAGAAAATTTTTTCCCATTTTAAATTGTTTGACCAGTTTCAGGAGGATTTGTGTTAGTTCTTCTTTTCTTCATTGACCCTGTAGTCATTCAGGAGCATGTTGCTTAATTTCTGTGTATTTGTATTCTTTCCAAAGTTCTTGTTGGTATTAATTTCCAGTTTTATTCCATTTTCGTCTGAGAAGATAATTGATATTATTTTGATTTTTAAAAATCTATTGAGACTTGCTTTATGGTCTAACATATGGTTTACCCTGGAGAATGTTCTATGTGCTGATAAGAAGGTGTATTCTGCAGTTATTGAATAAAGTGTTTTGTAAATGTCTGTTAGGTTCATTTGACCTAAAGTCCTGTTTAAATCTAGTGTTTCTTTGTTAATTTTGTGTCTATATAATCTGTTGAATGCTGTGAATAGGGTGGTGAAGTTTGCCACTATTATTGTATCGGAATTTATCTCTCTATTTAGATCTAGTACAATTTGTTTTATTAATCTAACGTCTTTAGTGTTGGGTGCATATATATTGAGAGTTGTTATATCCTCTTTCTGGATTGATGCTTTATCATTGTATAATGACTCCCCCCTTTTTATTACTGTTTTTGATTTAGAATCTGCTTTTTTTCTGATAAATATATAGCTACTCCTGATTGTTCTTGGTTTTTATTTGTGTGGAGTATGTTTATTATAGTGTTCCTTTGAAGGCATTACATTTTCCTGCTTTTTCATGTTTCCTGTGTCCTTATATTGATATCTGTGCATCTAGCATAACTGTCATTTCTTCTACTTTTTTTTTTCATTTGTTTTTGTAGGAGAGGACATTTTCCTGAAGTTGTGTCTACAGTGTTGGTTGGGTAGAGCACATCAGCTTTGATTCCAGGTACATGTAGTAGGGTAGTATCTGCGTGATTTCTTTAGCTGTAAACAGCGTCTGTGGTGACTGCAATTTCCTTAGTGGCTTTGGTGCAGTTTTTCGTGGAGGCTGTCCTGAAGTTTTACTAGGGACTGAGATGCTAGGTGGGCCAATGTTTGAGCCCCAGTGGTGGCAGCAGTGGGCAGGACTGCATGTGCTGGCACTAGTGCCAGTGGGTCTAGGTAGGCCAATTATTGGGCCTTCAGGTAACTTGTTCAGATGCCAGTAGTGTCAAGGGTAGGATGGGTTGTTGGGTAGGCTCTTGGACCCCTGGGTGGACGACATGAACTATGGCAATGCCAGTGGCTGGATAACACTCTGGGTCCTAAACAGTGCTTGCTGGTAGTGGTGAGGGCTGTGATTGTTGGTTGGGATAGTCTCCATGCCTGCATATGGTACATACAAATAGGCACCAGCTGTAGCAGTAGCTGCAGGGTGGGTGGGATTAACCTCAGGCCCCCAGGAAGAGTGCTTAGATGCCAATGGTGGTGGACTTTGCTGGGCAGTCCCTAGGCTTTAGGGCTGTGCACTCTGACATGGAGAGAGTAGCAAAGAAGCCTGGTAGGCTTGTCCTCAGAGCCCTCTGTGGTGTGTGCACGCACCAGCTATGGTATACAGAGGCAGTACGATCCCCAGGCTTCTGGAAAGATGCTTGGGTGGGAGGTGGTAGGAGCTGCACAGTGGCCCTGCCACTGAGAAGGTTGGGGTTGCCTTCATTGCCTGCAAACTTGGCTGGCTGGTTGGAAATGGGTGCCATGCTTACATTTTAGCTTCAGAGTTGCTTACTAGCTAGATTCAGTGGTTTTAACCTGTGCCTTGCTCACTTGCACCTCAGGTCCATCTGTGGCAGCCCATGACTGACTCATGCTTCAGCTGTTGAGCACCAGGGCAGGGCATAATCTGTTGTGGGTTGGGTTCAAAAATGGTGCCTTGCTGTAGCATCTTAGGTCTCAGTATGTGCAAGTGACCCAGCACAAGCTCTCTCTATGAAACAGCACCCTTGCAGAGTTTCCTGGCAGTCCCACTTCCTGCAAGGGAGAAACTAGAATCTTCATGCATCACTGATGGCAATGTAAAAGGGTACTGCCATTAAAAAAAAACATTTTGGCAGTTACAAAAATATTAAACACAAATTTAGCGCATGACTGTCAAATTCACTCCTTGATACCTACTCAAGAGAAATAAAACCTAGGTCATCTAAAGATTCCTATGTGAATGTTCATAGCGGCACGATTTCTAATAGCTACATACTGGGAAAAATCCAAATGTTCATTCCTTGTTAAATGAATGAAAAAAAGTGCTATAGTCATACAATAAAATAATGTTCAGCAGTAAAGAGCAACAAACTGCTAATACACGTTACAATATGGATGTACCTCAAAAACATTATGCTAAATGTATTAATCCAGATGGAATTGACTACATATTTTTGATTCAATTTACATAAAATATCTAGGAATGTCAAATGTTTTAAGACAGGAGGCAGCTTAGGGCTGAGAGTGAGAGTGAGGATTTGCAGCAGAAAATGACCATGAGAGATCCGTTTAACACAATGGAAATATTTTAAACCTCAGTTGTGCTGATGACTACACAAGTCTAAAAATTTATTACAAATCAAAACAAACATATTCACTCTCTTTACACTTATTTAACATTGTAATGAATATCCAATGCCATGGTTTGACTCTGTGTCTTCTCTCAAATCTCATCTCAAGTTGTAATCCCTACGTGTCTAGGGAGGGACCTGTAATCCTGTATAATGTGAATTAATACAACAACATTAGTAAACTTTTGGGCAATATATTAAAATTTGTATACATATGTCTATGTTCCATTTCTAGGAATATACTCTCGAAATGCATTCATATATGTGACAAAAGCATCACTATTTATAGTAAACCCTAAACTGAGGTGAAACCAAATATCCACTAATAACTAAACAAATAAATAATTGCGTATTTACACAATGGAATTTCGTACAGCAGTGGAGTAAACCAACTAGGGCTGTGAGCAACAACATGGAGGAATCTCATAAATATAATGTTGATCAAAAATTAGTTTGATTAGTCAGATAGAGCATCCAGAGAAATTTATTTATAGTAAGTTGATAAACAAGCAAAAATAATCCTTGCTCTTAAAAGTCAGATTAGTCATTAACTGAGGAGAGTGGTAATGGGGTAATTGTTTGGAAGTTTGCTCTGAAGTGTTAGCAATGTTTTATTTATTGGCCATGGTTGTTATTATATGTGGATGGTCATTTTGTTATAATTTGCTGACTCCAATATTTGTAAACTTTTCTGAATATACATTACATGTCAATAAGACATATTTTTAAGAGTGTTTGAGGTGTTGGTCAGGGATCAGTAAGTCAACTATGTTACTTTTGTTATTGTGTTTGTTTTGTTATTCTCATCTCACACCAATAATTTTTTTGAACTCCAATAATCTTTGCCACTTGTTAGTCTTTACACATATTTTTATCCTGCCTATCTTCTCTTCACCATAAATTCTACTCATCACTCATGCCTACATAATCAACATTTCCCCAGGGCAACATTCTGTGACCTCCCATACAAGGCCCACGCCTGCCTCCTTTAACAAGTCTTAGTCTGTTTGTGCTGTGCATAACATAAAACCTGGGTCATTTATAAAGAACAGGAATTTATTTTCTCATAGTTTTGGAGGGAGGCTGGGGAGTTCAAGAACAAGTTGCCAGTAGGTTAGGCTATCAAATGAGAGCTACACTCTGCTTCTAAGATGACGGCTCATTGCTGCATCCTCTGTCAGGGAAAGATGCTGTGTCCTCATATGATGAAAGGCAGAAGGGCAAGAGATCCTAACACTGCATGAAGCCTCTTGTATAATCCCATTCATCAGGGAGGAGTCCTCATGGCTTAAGCATGTTATAAAGGCCCCACCTCTTAATACCATTACACTGGGAATCTGAATTTTGTAGGGGGCACATTTAAACCATAGCAACATGGATCTGATAGTGCAGCATCTCTCTCCTTCCTCGCTGGTGTCAAAGTTATCATTTTACATTTGTTTCTATGATTACTGATAAAATTATTACCAGGTACAAGTCCCACAAGGGCAGAAGCCTGCTTTTTTTTTTTTTTTTTTTTTTTTTTTTTTTTTGAGACGAAGTCTCGTACTGTCACCCAGGCTGGAGTGCAGTGGCGCAGTCTCTCAGCTCACTGAAAGCTCCGCTTCCTGTGTTCACACCATTCTCCTGCCTCAGCCTCCCAACTAGCTGGGACTACAGGTGCCCACCATCACGCCTAGCTAATTTTTTGTATTTTTAGTAGAGACAGGGTTTCACCCTCTTAGCCAGGATGATCTCAATCTCCTGACCTCGTGATCCACCCACCTTGGCCTCCCAAAGTGCTGGGATTACAGGCGTGAGCCACCGTGCCCAGCCATGGTTGTTTTTTATATTGTAGTATATTTCCAGTATCTAATGCAATATCAGCCTCAATAAATATTTGATGAGTGTGACTTGGAAGTTAGCCATGCATTTGCAGTGAATGATTCATAGGAAACACCCAATGCAAACAATTGATTATAATTACCAAAGAAAGACTGCTGCAAAGAGAATGTATTACATGTTATGTTTTCTTCATCATGATGACTGTCTTTACTAGATAGGGTAGAAACATAAGTAATTCAGAAAAACTACAGTGTAATAACATGACTCAAATGAGATTGAGATAGAAAGCTCAGGTCTGTTTTGGAAGTTTGTGGTCACTAAGGACTCAGGATTCTTTCTGCTTTGCCACTCTTAGCCAATGGTTTCTACCTTTAAAGTACAGCATTGATACTTCAGTTCCAGGTAAACTATATAGGTTCCAGAAAGCAGAAGAGAGGAAGAGATGAGGGCAAAAGAAACATACATATACTGGTTGAGCATGTCCAATAAAAAGAGCTTTTCTAGACACTGACCCAATAACTTCAGCTTTACATCTTATTGAAAGCACCTTTCAGAAAGGAAATTGAAATGTAGATGTTTTGATAAGTCTATCGTCACCTCAAACAATATACTGATCTGTTAGTAAGATAGATAGGAGAAATATAAAGCATTTTTCTCCTCCCTTATGAAATGTGTCCATTTTTAGTTATTTGAGCATATTGCATCCTAAAACTGTTTTTTTTTCCAAAACCTATTGGAAATATGTCTTGGCAAAATATATTTTTATTGTATATTTTCCTTTAAGCCTTTTTCCCAAAAACTCTAAACAAGGGAAGTTCAGTATTAGAAATGGATTTATGGTTCAAAATATTTAAAAATTGAGAAATACATTGTGTAAAACCCAAAGTCAAACCTCACCTAGATTCCAGATACATACATGAAGATGCAACACTATGTATTACACTGTGTACATTTTGAAATATATCCTCATCAAAAATCGGATGAGCCATCAATATCTTATCTATCGATCTTCCCCAACTACCCTCTTCTCAACTCTTATGAAGCCTCATTCAGTTAATTTTTTATGTAAAATCTATTGAAGTTAAGCCATAGCAGCAGGAAAGGTTTTTTTTTTTTTTTTCCTTTTCATTTTTGAATGTGTTTTTTATAGGTCTGTGTGCTTACATATGAGTGTATGCCTGCTGTTTGGCCGTTCTTTCACACCAAACAATGAATCCACACAGAGATGACCTGAATTGGGTGTTGTAGCCGTGCTGCCATTTCTTCATTCTACCTCTTTGTTTAACTTTTCTGTCACTAGTTCTAAACTAAAAACAGAATAAATTGCCAGAATAAAGTAAGAATGGCAGATTCTCAAAATTCATACCCTCCCCCATCCAGAAAGATAGTCTGATATTTGAATTTCAAAGGAAATTTCTTCAGAAACATTGAATAAATGGGGTTGAAAAACTGAAGGATGCAAACACTTAAGTATAGATGACTCATTAATTTAAAAGAAAAACATTCTAAGGATTCAAGAATGAGTTACATTTTGAAATGAAATCATTTTTATATTTGTGCTTACTTTTAACTTTAGGGACTATTCTATCAAAAGGGACTTTGCTTTTAATTGATTAGGTAAGGCGCTGAAGAACTAAATAGACGACTCTTTTTATTCCTTGACAGTTTTCTTCAAGAAAGAAAAGCATTCCTGGGCCAAAAGAAAAATGAACTGACTTCTGAAAAATAGCACTTTTAAAATTTTGTCAAACATTGTTAATACAATTATATGAAATTAAGTTCTCTCTCTCTACTGTTTCTTCCTAGTGTGTCAGAAATACTAAGGTTCCAATTGGTTGTACCTTACACACATTGCATAGAGACTATACAAAGTGTTTAAAGATTTGTAAGATATAAAAGACTCATTTAAGAAAACTGTCATTAAGTGTTAAATAGACAGCAATATAGTTCTATCTCTTCTCTGTGTGTGTGTGTGTGTATGTGTGTGTGTGTGTGTGTGTGTGTGTGTGTGTGGAGAGACAAGAGGGGCATATTGAGACGAAGCACAAGATTTCTCCAGAGGAAGCTGTTGCCCATTGCATTAATACATGTGACATATTGGCATATTTGGTCCATCAAACATAAGGCTTGCTTCCATTTAGTTTGTGACAATTCGAACAACTATGTACGGATAAACACATTCCTGTTAGCTTTGTATTTTCCATAAACATTCCTAAGAAGAATTAAGATAAAATCACTGAAGAAATATTCCACTATTTATGCATTATGTTTTAATGTGTTCATTTTTTATTTTAAAAATTTAACACAAAATATTTTGAACAGACAAATATGCCACACATTTGATACCCAAGATAATGTAATATACTAAAGTTTTAGGAAAAATGTTAAGAGCGTCATACATAAAGTTGTGATTGACCTTAAGTTTCTAAAGAGGAATCATAGTTGCACTCACATTACTTGTTTGCTTACTTTTTATGCTCACTTTCTAAGAATAATATTTCTTACAGAAATAGCAAAAAGGGATTTTAGTGGTTAATTTTATTTCTGAATTTCAACCAAATTTAAATTCTATTTATATAAATTATGCCCACTATTTTAAATCCTGGCTTGCATTATAATATGCAACATCAGAAGAAGGCCACCTATCATTTGCTATAAAAACATGAGCTATAATACTGGCTAGTTTTTTGTTTGTTTGTTTGTTTTTGACAGAGTCTTCCTCTGTTGCCCTGTCTGGAGCACAGTGGTGCAACCTCAGCTCACTGCAACCTCTGCTTCTCAGGTTCAAGTGATTCTCCTGCCTCAACCTCCCAAGTAGCTGGAACTACAGACGTGCACCACCATCCCTGGCTAATTTTTGTATTTTTCGTAGAGATAGGGTGTCACTATGTTGACCAGGCTGGTCTCGAACTCCTGACCTCAAGTGATCTGCCCACCTCGGTCTCCCAAAGTGCTGGGATTACAGGTGTAAGCCACAGTGCCTCACCAGTAGTTTGTTCTTTGAAGGTAACAAACCACAATTTGTTTAACTATTTATCTGTTGAATGACATTATTACAAACAATTAATAAAAATGAATTAAAAAAATATGTCACTTAAGTAAAATGCTTCCAATTATCACACTGGAGGATAACTGCAACTTTTGTATTATGCCTGGTATGATGGTTAATATTGAGTGTCAACTTGATTAGATTGAAAGATAAGAAGTATTGTCCCTGGGTGTATCTGTGAGGGTGTTGCCAAATGAGATTAACATTTGAGTTAATGGACAGAGATAGGAGACTGATTCTCAACCTGGGTGGGCACCATCCAACCAGCTGCCAGTAGGGCTAGAAAACATATGTGGAAAAAGGTAGAATAAGCAGACTTGCTATGTGTTCCAGCCTTCATCTTTCTCCCACACTGGATGCTTACTACCCTTGAACATTAGACTCCAAGTTCTTTGGCTTTCGTACTCTTAGATTTACATCAGTAATTTACCCAGGGGCTCTCGGACCTTTGGTCACAGACTGAAGACTGCACTTTCGGCTTCCCTAGTTTCGAAGTGTTGGTACTTGGACTTATCCACCACTGGCTTATTTGCTCCTCAAATTGCAGACGGCCTATCGTGGGACTTTACCTGTTACCATCTGAGTCAATTCTCCATAATAAACTTCCTTTCATATATACATATATCCTATTAGTTTTATCCCTCTAGAGAACCCGGACTAATACACATGGAATATTTTAAAAACACGGCCACATTAAGACTAATTATGAAATATGTAGTATTTGATCACTGAATTCATGACTTACAGAGAAATATTAAGTATTTAAAAACACATGGTATATTTTTAAAACATGGCCACATTAAGACTAATTACAATGTATAGTATTTGGTCACTGAATTAGTGACTTACAGAGAAATATTAAGTATAAAAAAATACTGATACCTTTCAGTTCTTTGCTTAATTAGGAGAGCCAGTCTCTGTGCACCTTTGGAACAAGCCCCATTTATCTGAGTTCCAAGAGTATACATTGTCAATTACGCATATTCCTAGGAACTTTACTTGCCAATGCTACCTTAGTTGTCAATAAAATTATAAGACGTTTTCATTCTTAAATACTTGTCACCTCATATAGACACATATTTATTTCTAGTTCTGGTAGAAAAGTAGCATGACTAACCTTTAAATTATGGTTCATTCACTGGGATATGCCATTTTACAAAGAGTCAGGAAAATCGGACCATAAGCATAGTCCCCATGTTTCCTAACTAAAAATTCCTGACATTTTTATTACAAAAGCATTACAGTAAAATTGCTATTTTATTTTAACTCTACCTCTCCTTATTTCCTTTGAACTTTCATGTTCTGTCCTTTTAATTTTAATTCATATCATGTTGATAATAATCATATTTTATTCTGTAACAATGTGCCTTCCTAACTTTTTCTTTAGGCTTATTCTAAGTGTGCATAACCAAACTAATAAACATTTCCATTATTTGGAAGATACACACACACATTGTGCAAGTGTTTAGAATGATGTGTGTAAATTATACTTCTTCAAATTTAGTCCACTGTTAACAAACCCTGAACCAATAAAATATTCCTGACATCTAGATGAATTAAATGATTTTTATTTACACTTACTGTTTGAAATCATTCCACATTTTACTTTACCTCACACTTCAGCAATAAATGTGCTACTTCTAAAAGTTTCCTTGCTTGTTCATAAAGGACTCAAATATTTTTTCTTACTGTATTACTAATATTATTCACTCTTTAGTCTTTTTCTTCATTTAAAAAAAGAATTCATTGTTCTATTTAAGATAGTCTTCTTAGATTCCACTGATGTTTTAACTTAAATTCAACTAGCTGGTTTCTAGGCCTGTTACCTAGTTGGGATTTTTTTTTTTCCCCAAATAAATCTCCAGAATGTTTTATCATTTCTTGTTGCTATGCATTTCTCTTCCTTGGATTTTGCTGAATTATATTCTTAAGTAATTTCCTCACAAAAGGATGTATTTCAAAGTAAATTGCATACATTATTTCTACCTAAAAGTACATTTATGTGGCCCTGGCTCTTGAATGATAGCTTGTCTGGAGATAGAATTTCAAAATTTTGAAGGCCTTGGATC